>NC_081417.1:106881341-107221027 GCF_949786415.1 Peromyscus eremicus
TTAGGCATTTTTGCAGTTTTCACTTGAGATTTGTGGTTTTCTTTTGATGGTTTATGGAGATGATGTGCATTACAGATTTTGTTTGTTTACTTGCAAAGTCACAAGAGTGGGTACGCCCTCGAGATTTTTCCTCATGTAGATGCTTACACTGTCTATAACATGTACTGTTTGAGTCATGATTTCATAAAATCACCAAATGTTATTCCTTTTGATGTATAGTTCTAGTTCTTTTAACAATATCTCACATCAAAAATCCTACAAGTGTTCCTGTATTTTCTTCTGATTCAGTCTCAGAATCTATGTTTTTTCCCTACAATTTATTTTTGTGTTGTAAGAACTATAAATCTTTTCTTCACAAAATGTTTTAGTAGTCCTGGTGCTACTTATATCCATTTTTTTCTGTTGTGTTAGCTCCACCGATTATTTATTTCAAATGTATTATTTTCCACTTATTTGTTTATTTATTAGAACAGGGGCTTGCTGTGCTGTGTATCCCAAGCTGGCCTGGTGCTTGTGAGCGTCTTCTTTCCAAATCATAAACAATGGAATCACAGTTGTGTGTCACCATACAGAGCTACAATTTCTACTTTTTATTGATTTTAAATACTATTATCTATTCTTGGTCAATTACATTTGTTTTAGTTATTTTTTCTTGTTTTTGTTTTTTATTTGTTGTTTTTATTTGTTTTTGTTGTTTTTAAAGACTCAAGTCAAAATGAATCAGCAGCTTCTATTACTCTTAGTTTGCTGGTTTAATATTAAACCTTTATATTTCCATAAATTCTGGAGAAAATTACTGCTGTGAATCAAATTGTATGAACTGGCTAACTTGTGTGAGAATTTTTATCATGTAAAATTGAATTAAATAAAATGGCGTACTTATTAAATTTTTTTTTGAAATATCTGTTAGAAGAGGTCCTTCTAACTTGCAAAAACTAGCCATTAGTTACTATATTTGCTTTTTATATACCTTTTCATTGTAAAATGTCTTTAAAATAAATTGTATAATTGGTTTCTTCTAGTTTAGAAAAATGCTACTGAGTTTTAAAATTTTTGATCTTTTCTCTTTCATCTTTATTAATTGGTAAGCTTTATGATCATTTTGGTAATGTTATATTTGTTATGGTAGTAATTTAAAAATGTATAAATAATATTTCACTTTAAAAAATTATCTTGAAAATTTTATTGATTTGTTTGTTGACAATACATACATGTATATAATATTTCCTGCTTATTCTTTTCCTTAGCTTTCTCTTGTCTCTCTCCCATCCCCATTAAGCTTCCCTCCTCCCTACCAGTAAGTATTCCCTTATCCAGACGGATGCCATTTAATTATGTTTTGTGAACCATTTAGTTTAACCAGGGACATCTCTGTGACTGTTAGATTGTAACAATCTCCTGGAGCCTGGTGGGGTCATCAGTGGGTAGGTACACAGCTGAAAGCCTTGATTTCTCCTCTTCCAGAATCTAGCAGGAACAAAGAGGTCAGCACTGAATGTTGGAGCCTATGTATCCTTCCTCTATTGTGTGTAGATCAAGTACAAGTATCCATACTACCAAAAGTTCACAATTAAAACAGTGTTGTCTTGCCTAGAAGATGACCTTCACAGCCCTTCTTTCTATCATCTAGTTTTGTTTAGGGAAAAAGACTATGTGCAGCTATGAATTCTTTATTTACCATCATTCGTTGTAAGCATAGAGCTATTTAATTAAGGCTGAGCATAACATTTGTCTTTGTGTATAAATACACATATTTAGCAGGTAGGTTGATATTGTTTCATGTTACTGAAACAGTGTATTTAATTCTCTCCAAAGAACTTTAATCTTCCCATGGTAGTTCTTTTGCTAGGCTTATAGTTACTGACATGGATTCCATATTGTGGACCAGAGAGCAATTGATTACCCTCATAAGAGTAATGCTACTAATGCACAGAGGGCACATCTTACTTGACAGGTTGGTCTTGTGTATTGTAGGATTCATAGATGGGTAAGGCCATTGATATGTCAAAAGCTCCCATATCAGCTTCTGTGACTAAGAAAGCAAGCCAGCATGAGGGAGTCTTACAGGTCAATTCTATCTTGTTATCTGTATCCACATCCAAGGTATGTGGTGCTCTCTACAATATGGTTCTTATTGTTTAGTTCTGTGAACAACCAAGAGAAATGGCAGAGCTTGTATTGTTTGGGAGACCTATGGGTCCTCCTTGACCAGCAACTTGTAAGAAGATATCCCATCCCAAGAAATATGATTTCTCTTTAATAACTCACAGCTTTTAGGATACCTTTTTCTGTCTGACTGGTTAAGGTATTTCCTGTGGTTACAAAACAGCAGTTTTCCTATTTCACAACCAGTTTTCATACCCTGCCTGGGTTGATTAATGCATCCTCATGTCTCCTCACTTTTCTTGTATCCCCAGAAATTCCTTGCTTAAACCCCCCACCCCCAGTATTGTCCACTTTACTTTAATGCTATCTACATTCTTCACCCCCCCCCAATATAAGATATACCCCTCCTTAAAGTCTCTTTCTGGTTTCCTGATTAGTATATTTACTCCAAGTGTATCTAGACCTTTAAAATTGTCTTTGGCTACCCCCCCCCCCATCATCCAATTAGCTGTTTATCAATTTCTCTTTTTCTACATGTTCATTTAAGTACACAGAGTCTTTTCATCTCTAATCATACATTTGATTTTTGCCTAACTACCAGAGGAAGAAATAATAAATATATTCTGGTGTGCCCAAGAGGTCAAGAAAACAATTTGGTATACACAGAGAATTTTTTCTGCCTCAGGACCCTTTCAAATTGATGCCTACCAAAAAACCTTCCTTTGATTTGGAAATGTCTGTGGTTATAATCTTATCAACTATTTTATCCTCTCCTTCATTCCTTATTATCTCTTTGGTTTTCCAATAGAATGGAATTTGACACACCTTTCTGTTTCCCAACATTTCTATCTTTTTTTTTTTTTAAATCTATTGCTTTAGTTTTCTTGAATGCCCCTGAAACACTTTCCTGACCCTGTCTCACAGCCGAGTAATGTACTTGTGGCTATTTTCTTTCTGCCGCACTCCAAGATTATTTATTTCAAATCTTATCTTCATTCTATTAATGCCTGAACACCTTCCCTGTGTTCTGTTCCCTTTTCTGTGTTTATAGCACACAGTATATATTAGATCACTGTACTACCCTACCTTAAGTTAGTTGTAATCCACAGTGTTTCCTTTGTTTTCTAAAGTAGATTTTGTGGGTTTTATTTTACCTCTGAAGTATTATCTTTATTTCCTTGAAATTAAGAGAACATGGGAATGGATTGAACTGACAATTTGGGGTGAATTAAAAAAGAAAACTGTAGATATAACTGTCTTATGAAATAAGAAACACAGAGCCAATGCAGAGATGAAAGCCCAAGAAGTCAGAGCGATAGCTAAGAGCTAAAAACCTTACCCTTCACTGCCACTGCTGTCCTCCTCAGCAAGAGACCTACATCCTGTGTGTTTGTCCTTTTTATTGACTTTCTATTCTGCCTTCTAATTGGTTGTAAACCCAACCACATGACCTCCTCGTCACTGCCCATCTATACAGACCTCCAGGTCTTCTATGGTTGGTATTGAGATTAAAGGTGTGTGTCTCCATGCTGGCTGTATCCTTGAACACACAGAGATCTGCCTAGCTCTGCCTCCCAAGAGCTGGGATTAAAGGTGTGTGCCACCAACACCCAGCTCTACTATGGCTTGCTGTTAGCTCTGACCCCCAGGCAACTTTATTTATTAACATACAAATAAAATCACATTTCAGTACAAATAAAATATCACCATAGAAAAGTGCACTCTCCTTTTCTTCACCACTAAGTAACCCCTGATCTTAATGTCTGTACTTAGAACTGTTTTTGTAATGAAGTTGCATCTTCTTGCAAAGCAATTGGCTGCCACAATCCATCTTACATTTGGCTTGGTAGACCCCAGTGTGATACTGCTGCTCCAAGTACAGTCTACAGCCTCCAGTCAGCACCCTGTGGGCAATTATTAGGTGAAAAGTATTTAATGAGTAATAGATGAAAATTAATATGAGTGCGCTTCTTTTAAAAATAACAAAATTTCTTTGTAATTGTAAAATAATGAAGTTGAATGAAAACACCTAGAGTTAAAGAATAGAGCAATCTCTATTTGCTCATTCATTTTTGGATCCATTGCACACTAACTAATGGATATCATAACTTAGTAAATATGTACATTATTTACATATTAAATATAACCTTTATTTAGTTAATATTTACTTTAATGGACTTCTTAATTTATTTAATATGTAAAGGATTGATTGTGGCCCAGTGCAATTGAACTTCAGTAGGTTGTAAAATAGAAAAGAACTGAAAAATAAAAGGACAGAAAAAAATATAATTTTAAAGTATGGAAATAGTAAAAGTAAATCTATGCCTAGCTTGTTAGAGGGGACAAGTGTGATGAAGGGGAATGAATCATATGATAGATTATCATAGGCTAGGAAGGTGAGATCCAAACAGAACTGATCAAACAGAATGTGGATGCATTTATTTAGAGTTTCTACCACTTACAAACTGTGTAATTATGCAAAAGATCTATTGTGGGCTTTGAACAAGACAGTGCATCTAAAGACCTACTTCATGACATTAAGCAGAGATTCAACACATGGTAGCTATTAATAAGACATTATTTTGTATACAAATTTTGAATTAACATACTTTTATGTTTTACAACTAGCTTTTCTGTTTACCTTTATTGTTTACCTTTAGTTTCTTAAAAATTATTAATAAACTAGCATAAAACAATTCATAAAGGTTTTGTTTTCTTGCTTGGGTTTCTGTCATAGTCATATAGGCAGTCAATTTCAAATATTACGCTGGCAGGAAGTGGTTTATTTAAGGGTCATTAAAATAAGAATGTGAATTAACAAAACCTGCAGCAAAAAGATGGATGAAAAGTTTAGTGCATTTCTCTCTGGTATTAGAGAATACAATAATGTACTTTCCATCCATTCTCTTCTTTCTCTATGAAATAGGGTGAGAATATTTAGAATGATTTGGTCATATAAACAGCATAAGTAAACTTCAGCATTATTCAGGGCTTTGGGCCGCATAAATACATGAATAATGATGACTAATATTCATTCTATCTTTACATATTATTACTTTTTTATTTTCATTATTATACATTTTTAATTAAAAATTTTATTCATTTTACATACTAACCACAGATCCCCCTCTCATCCTTTCTCCTCCTGATAACATTGCCAGTGGCCCCTCAAACAGACCCCGCTACACAGCTGTCTCTGGTAGGCAGAGGGCCTAGTCTGGTCCTATGCAGGTTCCACAGCTGTTGTTCTAAAGTTCGTGAGTTCCTATTAGCTTGGTTCAGTTGTCTCTGTAGATTTCCCCATCATGATCTTGATCCCTCCTTGCTCATATCATCCCTCTTCCCTCTCATGGACTAGACTCCCAGAGCTTGGCCTGGTGTTTGGTTGTGGATCTCTGCATCTGCTTCCATCAGTTACTGGATGAAGGCTCTATGATGACAGTTAGGGTATTCACCAATCTGATTATTAGGGTAGGCCAGTTCAGGCACCCTTACCACTATTGCTAGTAGTCAAATCTGGGGTTGTCCTGGTGGATTCCTGGGAGTTTCCCTGGCACCAGGTTTCTCTCTTACCTCATAATGTCTCCCTATATCAAGATACCTCTTTCATTGCTCTCCTACTCCGTCCCTCCCCCAGCTCATCAAAGGTCACAGTAAATAGGACAAAATGACAGCCTACGGAATGGGAAAAGATATTCACCAATCCCACAGAGGGCTGATCTCCAAAATACATAGCGAACTCAAGAAACTAGACAGCAAAATACCAAACAATCCAATTAAAAAATGGGCTACAGATCTAAACAGAGAATTCTCAACAGAAGAATATCAGTGACCAAAAGGCATTTAAGGAATTGCTCAAAATCCCCAGTAATCAGGGAAATGCAAATCAAAACAACTCTGAGATACCATCTTACACCTGTCAGAATGGCTAGGATCAAAAACACTGATGACAGCTTATGTTGGAGAAGGTGCAGAACAAGGGCAACATTCTTCCACTGTTGGTGGGAGTGCCAACTTATACAGCCACACTGGAAATCAGTATGGTGACTTCTCAGAAAACTGAGAATCAATCTACCTCAAGACCTAATGATACCACTCTTGGTCATATACCCAAGGAATGCTCAATCATACTACAAGGATAATTGCTCAACTATGTTCATAGCAGCAATATTCATAATAGCTTGAACCTGGAAACAATTTAGATGCTGCACCTCAACCGAAGAATGGATAAAGAAAATGTGGTACATATACACAATGCAGTATTACTCAGCAGTAAATAACAATGACATCATGAAATTTGCAGATAAATGGATGGGACTAGAAAATATCACCCTCAGTGAGGTAACCCTGACTCAGAAAGACAAACATGGTATTTACTCACTCATAAGTGGATACTAGATGTTAAGCAAAGTATAATCAGACTATAACCCACAACTCCAGAGAAGCTAGGAAACAAGGAGGACCATAAGAGGGATGTACTGATCACCTTGGGAAGGGGAAACAGAGGATATATCCATGAGTATACTGGGGATGGGGGCTCAATTGAGGAGAGGGCATGGGGGATGAGAACTTGAGGGAATGGGATGATCTTATTACTTTGTAGTTAAATTTGGTCAAGCATTCTATTGAGTACATGGGATGATTTACTCCCTTGAACATATGCTACTAGTCAACAAATTGATTAGTCTACAATTCCACCAACTTTAAAAGTTAAAAGTCAGGAGCCTACAACACATTATCTACAGGAACTTGCCAAAAATATGTCCACAATGTCTTGAGTACAATGAATAATCATTTAGCATTCCTCACTTAATGGAATGGTACTCATTATGTTAAGTGAGCTCAGACTTTTAGTATGTATTGGTCTCTTTGGTAATTTTTTTTTATATTACTGTATGAGCCATGAGAACCACATTTGCATCTTAAAAATTGGTGGAGAGGGATGATAATGGTGAATTGTCTATATGCAACACAGTTTTCTTCTAAGTTGCTCATGAAGCTCTCTGGGGGTATGGTGTGTTTTTTTTGGAAACTACTAGTTTAGAAGGAGTCTTAATTCTTTATCTCCTGTTTGAAGATAAAGGATAGATACATGTTGTCTAAGCTGATACTTTCTCTACAGTAATTGTTTTGCCTTCCCAGATGAACATGCTATCTACTATTATAAATTTAATTTGTAGAGGAGAGAGACAGTATTTCTGAGTCACTATAGCTTAATATACATCCTTTCATCTTCTATTGAATAGATTATGAGAGATGAGTATGGGTAGGAATTAAGGGACTGTTATCTTTTCTTTGAATGAGATTCTTACCTAGACATAACAATTTTGTCAAACTTAAATAACTTATTCATATATAATTAGGTATATCCAAATGTTCCTAACCTCTTTTATTTAACATACATATGTGATTGAAATACATATTTATACATACAAGAATGAGGATGTAAGGCAATGGTTCTCAACCTGTGGGGCATGGGCCCTTTAGGGATTGAACCACCCTTTCACAGGGGTCACATATGAGATATATATATATATATATATATATATATATATATATATATATATATTCATAACAGTAGCAAAATTACAGTTATAAAGTAGCATTAAAAATAATTTTATGGTTGCAGATCACCACAACATGAGGAACTGTATTAAAGGGTCACAGCATTAGGAAGGTTGAGAACTACTGTAGGGAGAAAAAACAATGGGAAAGAAAAGCAAGTTATTTAGGCTTTTGGCTTGTAGAATTATCTAACATATTCCTCATGGAAACACTTAGGTGGAAAAAGCACTTTTTGGAAGAGGAAGTCCTTATTTTCAAGTTGGTTGGAAATACTTGAGACTATGATTTCTTTCATTAGTGCTGATCATCATTTTTTAATGATACATTATTTTATAAACATGATCATTTATATTTAAACTTTAGAACCTAACTGTTATGTGTAAGAAAATTAGTTGTCTCAACAAATAATTTTATTTGTCATTTAGTGCTGGCAGAAAGTAAGTACAAAAATCACTACAGACTGGAAAATCAGCCTGCATTTGGATATCCCACAAACTGGCTAAGCACATCACAAGGGAAAGCTTGTTGTTATCTCCAGTAGTTATACAATTCAGTCCATCAAGTTACAAACTTGAAAACCTTTGATGAGTGAGATGGGTATAACAAAGCACCTTCCCTGCCTCACTATCAGAGCCAGTAATAGTGCAAACAAGCTTGGTAGTTAGTAAACTATTTATTAGCTCATGGCTTAGACCTAAACTATTAACTCTGAAGATCTCACTGGAAGGTACTATTGTTTGAGGTTTATCAAGTACTACAACATTCAGTGTTACCTCAAAAAGCCCACACTGTATAAAGACATTCTGCATTTATTTATTCTTTCAAAATGTGCCAGGGGACACAATTTCTTTATGATTCAAACACCATCAGCTCCAGTAAATGACAGTCCACAGCTGTTTCCTCAGCCTCACTTGTACCCATGTTGCCAGGAGGGCATGCCAGTGACCTGAGACTTAGCTCAAACTTTTGTTTAGTATTTTGTGAATTATCAGTAAGGATGACTCAAACTGAAACTGTCTCTTACAGCATGACTCAACTGTATTTGAAGAAATTCTGTATGCTAACTGAAAAAAATGTTGGCAAGATTATGCCTTCTCTGAAGTGTTTTAGTGCATTAGTCTGCATCAGTGCTCTTTCTCCATGACCCGTTCTAACTTGGGCCTCTGATGCTGTTGGTGACTTCAGAAGAGGTAACTAAAGCATAAATGGTTTATTAGGTCAGACCTTGAATAGTCATGATTTGGGACCATTTCCAAAATAAACTTGCTGAACTTTATCATTTTTATTACTCAGTCAAATTGATTCCTATAAAATAAGTGATAGTAAGATTTTCAGAGTGATTTCAATTGATAAAGAACAGGTACTTGGAACATTTGTTAGGCTGAAAGCTGTTATCAGATTTGGTGTACCTTTCCCATTACCTTGTCTGCAAAACATCAATAATAACCATCTTTGAATCACTGTATTTTACAATTTTCATCAATTAAATGGACAAACTGATGAGGTCTCTAACATAAAATTAATGTGGATGATAGACGTTCATAAACATAGATGGGCTGGTGCCCAGGATAGTCTATTAGTCTAAAATTTTAGTTATTTTAAACAATGTTATCACTAGTGTGATAATTATTTTTTGATGGTAAAGTAAAACATTTAGGTCCTGGTCCTTGTTTAACTATTAGAGGAAATTTCAGTCTAAACCTCCATTATTTTTTATTTGGACCACATCTTAAAATCTGGTGATGATATAATTAACTGCTCTAAAGTGGACATTTCACGAGTGTACGTCATTCTGGATTAGGCAACTCCTCAAACACACACACACACACACACACACACACACACACACACACACACACACACTGTTCTAATTTTAATGGTAATTTGATTTGGGTATAAAATTGTGCTAGTTGTTGTTACACATGGTGGTACTAAATGTTACCTGAAAGGAAGGGGTGACTCTGTTTAGTTTGCTTTCCTTTATTCTGGAACACTTTCTGTGGAGGATGTAATTTCAACCCCTACTTTCTTTTGACATATCTAGCACACTTTCTATCTCCTTCTGGTATCAGCTCTTGGTTTTGTTCCTTTCTGCCCAACACCTTTATTATGACATTTTCTTTGCATGTCAGCTGTCAAAGGCCTGTCCCATTTCGTTTTGTCAAATTTTAGGAAACCCACCATTGGATTTAGAAACTCTACAAAGTGATGGGAATTCTTTCATCATGGTTATCCAAAGAGAAGCCATGATGAATTCAAATTGTCTGTGGAACATTGGCTAGAACTTCTGATGCTCCTTTCCATTTTTAGCTTACTTCGGTACTTTCTTTGTTTCTGTCAGCTAGGTCATGTTTTACTAATAATCTCTTTAATAAATGCTTTTTAGTTTAATCAAAGTTGGTTTCTATTGCTCATTCCTTTAATGGGAACAGTACCCAAAGACAGACTGCAACTTTGTGCAAAAGTGGTGGTTCCAGGATTCTGTTGAATTAAGCCTTTACAAACAGACCAGCTACTCAACCTGAATTTTGATGGAGAGTAGATGCCACTGGGTTTCTTGTTTTGGAATATCATCCTAGCTGTAAGACCACAGAAAAAAAATTGTTTCTGGGATAAAATAGAATATTAAAATATGAAAGCCTCTGAGCAAGCTCAAAGTATTTACATACATGAGGCACCCCACAAAGTCCATATAAATGATTAAAGTATTTTCTTGTGCTATCTTGTTAGAGCACTGCAGCCTGGAAGGGCATATGTTTGAGGAAATGGCTTGAACCATAGTGAGAGTGGTTGCATCAGATTAAATTAACAAGACATCTAACTTTCCTCTTTCAGGGGGAAAAGCAGCACCAGGGAACATTATTGACAGCAGCAAACAAAACTGCTCTGCTTCTGAGATTTTCCCCCTCCGTTTTCTAGTGTCTTTTCTGAGGCAGAAAATAGTGAAAGCAACTGCTCATGAAATGTCAATTCAGAGAGTGGGAAGGGGGCAAGGCCATTCCCAGCTGCCCACTATGTTGGCCTCAAGCCCCAATTCTCCAAATTGATTATTAATAGCAGTACTATTAATGCAGTGTATTGTTCATGTTAGTTTAGCATTTATTAATATCTGGGATGAGAGAAGAATTGTTTCCTTTAGAGAATGGGTTGTTAAGTGTCATTTTCAAGTGAGACTCAATTATAGATTTACTGTTCTAAACTCTTGTTCCATACTCTGACAAATAAATTGTTCCATGGATAAGTGTAAGATGAGGAGAACAACCAATACACGCAGCCTTCCATTAGTATGTACTTGCAATGCATTTTAAATAGTTTTAATGCATTTTATTTTTGAAGTTATAATTATATCTCATTCCTCTTACTTTTCCTCTTTCCAAAACCTCCCATGTACCACCTTGTTCTCTCTCAAATATCTTTCCTCTTTTTAATTGTGTGTGTGTTTGTGTGTGTGTGTGTGTATGTGTGTGTATTTTATGTTTTGTTATAGAAGTTACAGAGTCTTTCTTCTAAGGCAATCTCATCCATAGCTCAATCCCAAATCAAAACCATAGAAGGTGAAATTTGAAAAAAATTGTTTACTTGTGCTCTTTTAAAATACCATTTATTAATTAAAAAATTGAATTTTAAGCAGATTTTTTTTAATTTGGGTAAAATGGTTTTTAGGATAGTTCTTTCAAAAGTATTCTATACACTCTTTTTGCCCTATTTTATTCTAACCCATGCAACCTGACTCTACCCAGCCTTGAAATGAATTTTGGAAAGAAAATTGAGTTTGAAACTATAGCTCTGGAAGTTAGTAACCTCAATGCTTTTGTAACTGGAACAGTAGGAACTACACAAAACTTTGGTGTTTTTGCATAAGAATGTGCTCCATTTGTGTTTCATTTTTAGAAGAATGCCCTGGCTGGTTAATTTTAAGGCAGAAGAGCTAATGGGCCATTTGTGCTCTTCTTCCCTGCAGTAACACTGCTACACTCCCAATACACTCTATTATCACAGGTCCTGCATCCACAGATCATATACTAGGATGCTGTCATCTAAATCTTCATATCCTCAATCGTCTCTTATTGATATCTTTCTTTAAGGATTCATTTTATTTTTATTTGCATGCCTTTCTCTGTGTGTGGGTGCTTGCAGAGATCACAAGAGTGCATTGGGTCCCCAGTGCTTGAGTTCCAGACAGTTGTGAGACCCTTGGTGTGGGTACTGGAGACCACACTCTGTTCTCCTGCAAGAACAGCAAAGGCTTCTAATTTCTGAGTCATCTCTCCAACTCTTCAATATCATTTATTATAAACCAATCATTTCACATAAACACTAGGATGAAATAAAAAAAATGAAAAGGCTGAAATAAACAGAGACTGGAATTCTCAGTCAGAATATTTTCCTCTTTTGATTGACCTTACTGGTAACAACAATGCACATCTGAACAAAATCTTTACATCTCACTTTAAGAAATATGATAACCCAATAATATAAGGCTCCTCTGAAGCACTGTCTAAAAATAATCTGAGGCTTTTATTCTTAAAAATCTGCTCTGCTCAAATTTTGTATTAAAACCATAAAAGGATTGTTACATTGTGAAGGTGTAAGATACTCCGACATCGGTAATACCTAAGATGTTTAGAAGTATTTGTCTAACCCTTTAAATGACATGTTAGAAACTGGAGGACATTCCTCAACTGAAAACGATATTCTGATCAGTTTGTGGCTCACAGTTGCTTAATTCACAGTCATCTTAGGTCTTACTTTCCCGAGTATAGTAGGTGCTACCAAGAATAAATAACAGAAAAACTCAAAATCTAAGTCAGAACTTCCCGAAGTCGCAGGTTTTTTTTCTTATGCTTTTTGCTTGTCCATCTTCCTGTCTGTGCACTGAGTGTTCATACCAGGACTTACATCCATGTTGTGAAATTACATATTTTCCTAGCACGTTCACAATCATATTTTCTCTGTTGTTACAAAACCTCTGTGTAGATCAAACTTTCTGAGATAGAAGAGGTCTTCATACTTTTAGCAACTGGAACTATGCTTATGAATAAAAAACATGAAATGCAAATTTTGTTACTAGTTTAAAAATAAGAATCTAGATATTTTTGTTTTCAATATTCAAATCTATTCTTGTGGGAATTCGGTCATTCAGTCAGTTGCATTGTGGTGACAAGCCCTAGGGTGTGGTCTTGTCTGCTAAATAAAATCTCATTAAAATGAAGAAAATGTTTATGGTCCAGTTAGACAACAAAATCATTCAGTTCTGTATATATAAGTAGTGGCTTTTATTCATCTCTCTTGCCTGAAATATTGAACTTTTTAAACTCTGTACATTATCTGTGGATCTTATAGATTAATTCCTGGACACCATGGGCTGGGATATTTCCTCAGGGATTTTGCAATGCTAGGCATACATGGAAATATGAGGAAAAACATCAAATAAGTAAGTTTATATAAAATTCAATGAAGCCAGTTTAGAAAGGCTAAAACAAACAAAGAAACACCCTCAAGGAAGGGAAATTACAAGTGTGATATCTATGTGCATTGCAGTGTGACTGCTCCTCCAAAGGAAGGGACTGATGCTGTTCTTTCCTCCACCTCTCTTCTCTTTCTCCTCTGCCAGAATGCAGCAGGCCAGTGGGCAAATGCCTCACTCCTTGAATCATAAATATGAGCTAAAGTTTCTGAGTGTCTTGTGAAGAAGCAAGTGTCTCTCCATTGCAAAAGAAAATGAAAGGAGAAGGAGAGAGGAAGAATGATTCCTTAGGATATACTTTATACAATGGTTACACTAAATTTCTGAAATTGGGTCAACTGTTTTACAACATAAATAGAAAAAAATTAAGGACTAAAACAGTGATCTGCTTTGATGTTAGTGAAAAGTTAACCCACCCAGGTTGACTACACGGATGATTTCTTTTGGATTAGTGTGCATGGATCCTTGTATTATCTGTTTCCATTGACACTTGTTGCTTATGTAGTGAGAGGTTTATCATTCTTCGTCTACATCTTATATTTAGCATCTTGTTTCTAGGGTAGGTATGCTTCTACTCTTCCTGCCTTTGCACTTCTAAAGCTGTCTGAAGATGGGATAGTTGACCGAGTTTTAGTTCTAAACTCTTCTCTGCTGTAGCTTACCACAGTATTCTTTCCACTCAAATTCTCACATGAGTTGTCACAAAATACAGTATACAATAAAATAAATCACCCAAAGTTCAACTAATATGTTTGTACCAATAGTGTCATTATCTTTAATATGCTAGCATGGAAAAATAGAGGCATTAGATACATTTCTCTGTGGTAGATTCTAGCTAGTGATTTATGTAAAGTGACTGAGATTAATGGCAGGTTCCGGAGGACCTGCCATTAATTCAACTGTGTTGTCATGAGTGAGTCATTATGAATTGTTGCTTTCACATTGCACTATGTTGTCCTTGTGTTGGTTTTGTTTGTTGTCACTGGAATCATTTGTTCAGTTAGTTTGGGTACTCATATGGTTTCTTGCAATGCTTGCTAGAGTATAGTCAACTAAGATCTTTTGTTAGATAATACATGTGTGGATGCATCTAAAAGTTTGAAAGAAGGACCTTTACTTCCAATAATTAGTCTCTAAAAATCCTGAGAGAAATCCTTTTTCTCAGATGGGTTAATGTTTATTTTGCTCTAAGCTTTAAAAATCCCTAATTTTATACTATGTAATAAAATATCAAATAATTTTACATTTTTTCTCGGGTGTTTCATTCATTATTTAGTCAGGATTTTATTCTGAACACCCAATTCATGTTATTTTTAACATTTAGTGCCAGGACATATAAGAGTCAAACTAAATGAATTTTCTGTCCTTTGGATACCATAATCTGGTGTTATAAGTCTGTAGCTAGGTGCCAACATAGTTTTGCATGAGTCACTAATGACAAAACTATGTTTTTTGTTCTTTTGAAAAGCAGTTATATACTCCTTATAACTCAAATCACTCCTTATAAATTGGCTATGGAATAGACATCATACTAAAAATCCAACTTTCAATTGTTATGAAATAATGGAAATATAAAGGATGCAACATGCAAATGTCCTACTTGAAACTTCATTCAAATTACCCTAAACAACCACATGCTGACGAGAAAAGGCCCAGCAGCATATTATAAGGCATCAAAGAATCCTGCTCTGGGCAGATGGGATGGCTCAGTCTGCTTGTTTGAACTTTTAGCAGTCAGTAGCATAGTAGAGTCGTCCATTTTTCTTCATACACTTCCTTTGTTTTTGCCTATGTACCATTTTTTTTTTCTTTCTCCTATCTCATTGGTACTCCTCCTTGGATAAGTCATTATAAAGATCTTTCCCCAGTTTAGGCTTCTTTATTTTACTGTTTATAAATTAAAACTGAAATACACTGCTCATTCTCATTACTTTTATTGCTGCTTTTCCCGGGGCTAATGTTCCTCTAACTTATGTCTAGTTTGTTCTCAATAGTGAACTTCAGTCTCAGCTCATAATTCATGATGATTATTTGTCTATCTGGTCACTAGAGAGTAAACATGTCCAAAATTTTTTTGTTTAACTTCTTCTTTATCTTATATCTTTGTTCTAAACCCAACATCTCACTTTGTCTCATATCCAAAATACTATCAAGCTCCATCTGCATTATGTCATTAACAATGCTCAGTTTCACCCACTTCTCTCAACATCATTCCTCATTACATACATGTACCCAATCATCATTTGAATAAATTATTTAATTATTCTTCTGACCAGTTGTGTTCTGTAGTGCTACTTTTAATTCTCTCTAACATAGATTCTACTTGGAAGACTGAATTACCTTTCTGAACATCAGAATTCATTTTCTCTCTTCAAGGTGTGAACTTTTTTCCTTCAAGACATAATTCACCTTCTTAGTACAGTTAGCTCTTTCAGTTTGCATCTCTTCCACCATGAAAATTGTACTTTGCTGTGAACTGTAAGTAGTTACTTAAATATTTCATACTACCTTGTCTCCAATACATTGCTTGTGGTTTTTCTGTAATATTTGTGGTTTCCCTTTCTGTTGGATAGCTCCTTCTACTCTCATGTTAGATGTCAAAATGCTAGAGATTACTAGAGAAATAGAAATTCTCTACTTCTCTTATTTTGTGCTGTAGTCTCCAAATATGGCCTGATCCCCCACTAAGCAATACTATTCAAAAGCGCAAGGACTAAATCTGAGATGCTGAAAATGTTATCTCTAGTAAAATATCTGACAAACGATAAAGACTTATACATTTGTTGTCTAATGAGATAATGGAAATTAAATATTAACTCAAATACAGGGTGATTTAAATATTCATGATAGCACTGAAGAATTTCTTTTAATTTTTGTTCTGTTCAATAATATTTGGTATAGCAAGATGTTCAAAATTCTTTGTTAAGTTGAATTATTAAATTTTAGAATTCAAAACTCATCAATCATATTTGCTGGTTTCTTTTTGTTCCCTAAGGCATTCTCCTCTACTTATGAGTCTTTGATTCTTTCCAAGCGAATCAGGAGATAAAGAGTAGTCTCTCATGTCTATTTTTACACAGTAGATTTATATACTCAGTTCTCCCTGAGGGAGATTTCCTATGGTGCAGAAATGTTACTGTTGCCTGTCATCCCGTTGCTTTAATTCCAGATAAAGTGTGACTTTCAGGTTTCTCACCAGAAAAAAAAAGAGAAAACAAACAGAAAAGAAATAGGTAATAGTAATGGACTAGAAGTCAACAGTGGAGAGTTGAGTATGAGAAATTAGTTGAAGATACACTATGGTATTTTTTCTCTTGGATGTTTTTGACTAATTTATAAGTCCATATTTTAATACGACCCTCTGACCTTGCTGAAGCTAAGGCATTCCTCATGTCCAGGACAAAGGTTTGTGAAGTAGGTCATAGATTACCTATGATATGGATAATTTTTTTTTTTTTTTTTTGCTTTATCAAGAATGGTTAGGTACTAGGGAAGTTCCCAGGAATCCACAAGGATGATCCCACCTTAGACTACTAGCAATAGTTGAGAGGGTGCCTGAACTGGTCTACTCCCATAACCAGATTAGTGAATACCCTGTCATCATAGAGCCTTCATCCGGTTACTGATGGAAGCAGATGCAGAGATCCATGGCCGGGCGCCAGACCAAGCTCCAGGAGTCCAATCAATGAGAGAGAGGAGGGATTCTGTAAGGAAGGGACATCGAGATCATGATGGGGAAACTTACAGAGACGGCCAGCCAAACTAGTGGAAACCCATGAACTGTGGACCAATAGCTATGGAACCCCAATGGGACTGGACTAACCCTCTGGATAGGTGAGACAGTTATTTAGATTGAACTGTTTGTGGGGGGCCCCAGGCAGGGGGATCGGGATCTGTCCCTGGTGCATGAGCAGGGTTTTTTGGAGCCTACTGCCTAAGGTGTGACACCTTGAGCAGCCTTGGTGCAGGGGGTAGGGGCTTGGACCTGCCTCAACTGAATGTGCCAGGCTCTGATGACTCCCCATGGGAGACCTTGACTTGGAGGAGGTGGGAAGTGGGGAGGATAGGTGGGGAGGCTGGGGGAGTGTGGAAAGAGAGAGGAGGGGGGATCTATGGTTGGTATGTAAAATGAATATGAAATTTCTTAATAATAATAAAACAAAGAATTGTAGACATATTGCCCACTACTGGCCATATAACTTCTTTTCTTCTTATAACAAATAAGTTGTAGGCCCCAATAGAAAAGTTGATGAGCACTTGTAGCACAGGGCACAAAGCCATCTCAATATGGATTATTATAAGTTTTAATCTCCATACATCTACAAAAAAGAATAATATATCTCCATCTATCTATCTAGAAAATCTAATTAAAGAGAACATACCCTAAGAGAAGTTCTGAAGGATTTGTAATCATTTGTACAGCTGTGTATCTGTCTGTCTGTCACTTTTCTATTACATAGTAACTGCATTGGTATCCTTATAAATTCTAGAAAGAAGGGCATGTACACAAAAATATTTTGAAATGGATAGTGAATAATTTTCTCCTGATGGTCCTAACTTGCTCTATATAAGACTTTAAGTTATGTTATGATATGAGCACATATTATTCTGATAAATATAATAGAAGATATCATTACTTCAGGTGTTTTTAAAATTAATTGCTTGTTCCTATGAATATTTTAATGCTCTTTTTATTTCCTCACACTATATTTTATAATGTCATGGCTAAAAATATATCTTTGTACCCCTAAAATTCATTTTAAATAGGACATAATCTGCAGAATGGTTCTCTCTCTCTCTCTCTCTCTCTCTCTCTCTCTCTCTCTCTCAATGGTTAGTGTTTTGATGTCAATCAATGATATTTACTTATACTTGCTTGCCTGTTTTACATTTGCCTTTAGGGGAGTTTTTTGTGTCCACTATTTGCCCCTCTCTAATATTAATAATAAGATAGCATTTGTCCTTGGATGGATCACCAAATTCTAAAGTCGTAAGTTGGCAATGCATTTTGCACTGAGTTCTCCATGATGCTTTGATATTGGAAAAAGTTTCTTTTAAATTTAGATGAATTATGGCCAGTAGTTCTTTTTGTGCCAAATATCACCAACACTCAATTACACAGATCCTGCTTCTAAAATTTCAGGCTATACAGCCCATGACTTCTTACCCTCTCTTCTTCCCATTATTTCACTGATCATTAGAATGATGTGATGGAAAAAATTCAAAGTCCTTTGAGAAGGCAATTAAGGTGAAGGCCGGTTGGTCATTGTGCAGTTGTTATTATATTTCATAAGAAACATGTTAAGGTTGTTATTGTAATAAAAATACCATTTACCAAAATCAATTTGGGAAGTAAAGGATGTATTTTAGCTTAATTAATTAATTTTAGCTTAATAATTTCTGCAGTGCAGTCCATCAGCAGAACTCAGGGCAAGAACCTGGAGGCAGGAGCTGATGAAAACTCCCTGAACAAAGACTGCTTACTGGCTTGCTCCTTATGGCTTGCTCAGTCTGCTTTCTTATAGCACCCAGGAGCATCAGCCCAGGGGTTGGCAACACCCACAATGGGGTGGGCTCTCCCACACGAATCACTAATTAAGAAAATGTGCTATAGACATGTACACAGACCATTCTGGTTGGGACATTTTCTTTTTCTTTTTTTTTTTCTTAAGAGATTTTCTATTTGTTTTACATATCAACCATGGATTCCCGTCCTCCTTCCTCCCACCCCATTGTGGCCTTCTTCCCCAAACCCCCATTCCCACCTCCTCCAAGGCAAGGTCTCCCCTGGGGATTAGCAGAACCTGGTACCTCAAGACCCAGCTATACCATTCTTGGGCATATACCCAAGGAATGCTCAATCATACCACAAGGACGCATGCTCAACTATGTTCATAGCAGCATTATTTGTAATAGCCAGAACCTGGGACATTTTCTTAATCAAAGTTTCCTCTTCCAAAATGACTGTCATGTTGAAAGAAAAATATCCAACACAATATAACTAATGAAATCCAGGAGGATAAAGTCTGTACTATATTTTCTGCATGTGGATTACAGTTACTGTTATTTCATCTATCACCAATTAACCCACTGTCTTGAGAATATACTCATAGAAAATAATTTAAAAAAATTGTCCCTCATAAAAATAATGTGAAAAGGTATTATTAAGTTACATTTTGGCCGGGCAGTGGTGGCGCACACCTTTAATCCCAGCACCCAGGAGGCAGAGACAGGCAGATCTTTGTGAGTTCGAGGCCAGCCTGGTCTACAAAGCAAGATCCAGGAAAGGCACAAAGCTACACAGAGAAACCCTGTCTCGAAAAACCAAAAAAAAAAAAAAGCTACACTTTGTTTAGTGTCAGGCACAACTGTATGTATCTAGTCTATTTAATAAACTAAACGTGCTGTTTGTGATCAAACCATCCAAGAACCCTTATGCATTTTTGAAGATTTCTTGTGAACATGGTGGACTAAAACAGGCTCCCATTTTGGGGATTTTAGCCCCAGTATCAACTAGTATCAACTTAGATTTTGTGTCCTGTTGTAACTAGCAATGATGAAATATGTTGTAAACTTTTCTTGTATACACATGTAATGATTATTCTCAAATAATAGAAAAATAATATATGTGCCTTTGTAATCTTTGGAAGGGATGTTCCTTATATGTTTTTCTATATTCTGATTTAAGTGGTCAGGAAGGAAACATTAATATGCAGCAAAAAGAGATAATTACTGAATATTATTGTACTGGCAAGCATAGTTTATAATAGATATTAGAGGTAGTTGTGACTAAATAATTTTAAAGAAACAATACAGAAAGCAGTTTCTTTTTTTCTCTGTAAATTATGGAAAGCACTTTTTTTTCTTCACATTAGGTTGTAAATCACAACCTAGGTTGGCTTCTGTCTTTAAGATTTTATCTGAATTGAAATAATCAGTGACTTTCCTAATAGATCATGTGACCAATTTGGCTACTAACAAAGAAATTTTGCAATGTCTATATGTCTTGTCATCACGACTTTATATATTTTCATTGTCTCCAGTATGGGAAATTGAAAACTACAAATTCTCAAATTTTCTTTAACATTTTGGTAACATCTGGCACATTAAATTTGTTTTCTCAATCTTATATCTGTTTTCTATTATTGCAAAATATGATCTTCAAAATCCAGGTTTCTTTTCAGTTGCATGTTATAAAACTGTGATAATATGCTATTTTCAATGCTGTTCTCTTTCAAAATATATTTCAGTGATGTTTATTTTGTAAAGATAAACATGTATACTGGGCTAGTTCATCTTATTTATCTAAGGATTCCAACTTACATAGATGGACAAGTCATAATATTAATTGTCAAGTCATTTGGCGAAGAAGACAACATACAAGGGTATGATTCAATTAAAAAGCTGAAGCTTCAAAAATCATTTATTAGGGAAATAAGAAGAATTTTCTAGGTAAAAATTTAGGTGACTCTGATAAGAAAAGGTGAACAATAAGTCTGCTGTGATTATCCATGAGAAGGTTAGATTGCATAGTAGTGCGCCATTCTGATAGGCACTGAAATAACTAAACAAATTTTAGAGCTGTATATAATGCAGCATAATTATATGAAGATATATGAAGATTGAATGATACAGAGAAAAAGATGAGAATTCTACCACGTTTGTGGGATAAAGTATTATAATAAGGGAACACTGGGATCTGAGGGGCTATCACATGACAAAACAACATGTTAAACTTTGACCTGGATGAACCACAGTTGCCTTGGGGAATTTAAGGTTCAAGTTGTCAAACTGGCAATCAGATGTACTGATCAGAGGAGTGTTGAACAGAAAGCAAATGAGGAGCCAGAGAGATGCTCAGTGGGGCAAATGCTTGCTGTGCCAGCGTGAGGGCCTGGGTTTGGGTCAATGCACATCTGTAATCCCAGCACTTGGGAAAGAGGTGTAGAAGAGAAAGGGGGATCCTGTGGTAAGTTGTAGTTTAAAGGACAAATCTGTCTCAAAAAACAAGGCAAATAGCGATTGAGGAAAACCCAATCAACAACAAATTGATGATGACTCATGACCTCCACATGTGCATAAATGGGTGAGCACACCTTTACATACAGGTGCATACATTAAACACACACACACACACACACACACACACACACACAGAGAGAGAGAGAGAGAGAGAGAGAGAGAGAGAGAGAGAGAGAGAGAGAGAGAGAGAGAAGAGAGAGAGAGAGGAGAGAGAGAGAGAGAGAGAGAGAGAGAGAGAGAGAGAGAACAAACACAAATGAATGAGGCTAATTGAATTCATGGGATTATAGGCAGTAACTGAAGTTAGCACCATGTAAGTGATTATTTCACCATTAGAATTAAGTATATATGTAGCTGTATTTATTTTTTACCTTCATTTAATATGCCACAATACTGAGATACACTAAAAAAAAACAAAACCACCATTTCTTGCTATGAGAGACTAACCTGCTTCTATGAAGATTTATATTTAGCTAAATGGTAATTATCTTCAAAATGTGGCAATTTTTTCTACCCTGATGATTTCAATGCTTTATCTTAGTGCTTTATCATCAATGTATTCAGATTCATGATTGCCATTTCTGGGAATTAAGTTTTCATAAACTCAAAATACCTTTGCTCTGCTTTAAATGCATCTCCTGTTTTTTTTTTTTTTTTTTGGTTTTTCGAGACAGGGTTTCTCTGTGTAGTTTTGCGCCTCTCCTGGAACTCACTTGGTAGCCCAGGCTGGCCTCGAACTCACAGAGATCTGCCTGGCTCTGCCTCCCGAGTGCTGGGATTAAAGGCGTGCGCCACCACCGCCCGGCGCATCTCCTGTTTGTTTTTTATCTGTGCTGAGCACTTTTGTATACCCAAGGACATCACAACAGGTGTATGAGCTTCTCTTACTGAAATCACCATTCTTCTTCTTCAGTGAATCAGCCTATATATGATTTTTTCACTGGAATAATTTGTGTAAGCATAACTAAGATTTTAATTTTAAATAAGAAAACACTCTTTTCATCTGGGCTCCAGATTAAAGTTGTCCAAGACAGAAATTTACTTGAGATTTGAAAGTTAAAGTTCAGCACCTGTCATGTTTCTCTAGAGGTTATTGTGAATAAATGTGGTGAAATCTCAGAGTTTCTTTGCTTCTTCATGTGGCATGGGATGCATGCATATGTTATTGTGTATTCCAGCTTGTCTGCCTCTTTTCTCTTCTTTCTGGCTAAAAACTGTATCATTAACCCCAGACCTATGGCCAGATGAAGAAGACAAGGCTATTTAGTCTTCAGGATTTCCTCATTATGGTTCCACTTCAATGGAGGTTTCCAGATTTCCGCTCAAGCACTGGTTGCCCAACAACACCAAAGGGTCAGGAGGCTGGTTAGTAATATCACTTTTCACCAACTTCTTTTGAAGGATTATTGTCCTGACATATTTATTTAAAGATTTAATCACATTTGTAAGTCATTTATCCTATTCTCTCAGTGGTTTTACTTTCTTGATTGAATCTCTGTTGATACAACAAAGACACTTTGGTTTTAATCTTTTTTTTTCCATGCATAACTTTTTATTTTCTTTTAAAAATTTTTTATGAAATTTTTAATTCACTTTACATACCAACCACAGATACCCCTCTCATCCCTCCTCCCACTTCCCACAGGTTTTCCCTCTCCCATCCACCCTCCACCCCCTCCTCCAAAAAGGTAAGCGTTCCCACGAGGAGTCAGCAAGGTCTGATACATTCAGTTGAGGCAGGACCAAGCCCCTCCTGACTGCATCAAGGCTGAGCAAGGCATTCTACCATAGGTAATGGGCTATAGAAAGCCAGTTCACGCACCAGGGATAGATCCTGATCACAATGCCAGGGGCCCCTCAAACAGATGAAGCTATACAACTGTCTCCTGCATTCAGAGGGCCTAGTTCAGTCCCATACAGGTTCTATAGCTGTTGGTCTAAAGTTGGTCTAGAGTTCCTACTAGCTTGATTCAGTTGTCTGTGTAGATTTCCCCATCATGATCTTGACCCTTCCTTGCTCACATAATCCCTCTTCCCTCTCTCGGACTGGACGCCTGGAGCTCAGCCTGGTGCTTGGCTGTGGATCTCTGCATCTCCTTCCATCAGTTAATGGATGAAGGCAGTCTTAAGGGGAATGATCTCAATTTCCTGACCATATCACCCTATTTGATTGCTTTCCTTTGAGCTCACAGCTCTATGATAGCATTGTTAATACTTGCTATCTCCAACATTTAATTCTCTTTTAACCTGTTCTAATGAGACTACGATCTCTCAGTGTCCATCACCTGCAGCTTTCCTTGTACAATGTATAAACAACTTCATCCCCTTTGCTATTTTGTTAAAACACAAGTAGGTGGCTCCCCAATCTCATTACATATCAACTAGAAAATGGTGTTGATTAAATTTGCAAAAAATATGTCTAGAATCTAGCACTAATTCCAAAGCTTATCTTGTTCGAGCTGCCTTCATTTCAACTAAATGTAGCACGGTCTTCTTTTGATAACCTCCTGGCTTCCAAATTTGCTTTCCTATGCTCCTTACAGATGCTTCAGATATTTGACCCTTTAATGACATTGAGACTTATCATTCATTCCTACGCTCAAATTTTGATTCCCTCTATTTCACTCCAAATGAAGCTGAAATTCTTCCATTGGCTCACAAGGCACTCAATAAACTGAGACACATGTCCCTTTCCCTTTGCTCTTCACTTCTATTCCTCTCTGAATTCCTGGAAAATTTCCTTCCTTGTTCCTCAACCAGGCATCATTTGACCTTTTATTTCATAGACACTGACTTTTCTACCAATATGAATTTGGCAAATTCCTTCACCGCCTGCCCCCATCAAGTATTAATCCAAATTCAATATTTTCAATAAAACTTGATTGAAGTGAACCTAGTACTATAAAAAGCCCTTGATCCTTAGTTATAATCTTATCCTCTGTCAAATTAGTCAAGACTTAAGAAATATTTATCCATCACTACTAACATATGATCTATTTATTCAGTATACCCCTTAATGTTCTGCCTATCTCATCTAAACATTAAGTTCCACTTGGTTAGATTCTCCACGTACTTTTTCCTTAATTTGTTTAGTGTGTGTCATGTGATGTGGGCATGTGTATTACACGTGTAAGTGTTTGTGTGTGTATGTGTGTAGAACATGTGCCACAGTATGTGTGAGGAGGAAAGAAGACAATTGCAGAAGTTGGCTTTCTTCTTCAACCCTGTAGGTCCCAGGGATCAGCCTCAGATAATCATGCTGGATAGTGAGTACTTTTACCCACTGAGGCATCTCACCATCCGTATTTTCTATTTTGAACATTGGAATCTGCCGAGTGCATAGAGTTGTGCCTGATATAGTAGGCACTTTATAAAGTGTGCCATTAGGTTTTAATAAAGTCATTCTCAATCACAGCAATCTATGGATATCATTATTTTCCTGGTATGTAAGGTATAAAATAGTCTTTTTTTTAAACCTGAGATCTTTTGCGTTATGAATTATAGAGTTGTCTTTTACATAATTTTGAAGTTCTTTTATATTACTGGCTTGTAACTATTATCCACAGACATCAAAAATATAGGAGCTGGAAATCCCCTTTGATGAGACAGAGCAATTTAGAATGTACAGAGTGTTGACATACAGCTTTTAACATCACTCGCCTTTCCTATTTATGGTCCCCTACAGAATGCCATTATCAGTTTTCTCTATTTTATCCTCTCTTGCATTTGTTAACCAAAGTGCTTTGCATTCTCCTCTTCTGTTTCTCTTTGGCATTGTAAATGCTATTGATATACAATGCATTCTCCTGCCATTCTTTTGGTTGATACTCCTGTAATGGAATCAACCTTCTAGGATCTGGCTTTTCTCATTAAGTTATGACCTCCTCTCCCTGTACATACTGCTAATTTTCTCAACTGCATGTTGCATGCCATGCACTTGTGCTACTCATTTCATTGAATAACATTATGTTAGTATCAGATGTTTTGTTTTTTTTATTCTCTCTCTCTCTGTCTGTGTATGTGTATTTGTGTGTGTGTGTGTGTGTGTGTGTGTGTGTGTGTGTGTGTGTGTTTTCTACATGTGTATGTGTGTGTTTAGAGGTCAGAGTTAAAAACTGAATTTCTCTCTAAATTATTATCTAAGTTATGTTTTGAGACATTGTTTATTTTATATCACTGAATCTGGAGTTCACCAATTGACTAGACTGACTTGCCAGTAAGTCCTAGGTATTCTCCTGTCTGTGTTTCAGTGCTGGGTCTGACCTTTTGTATGGGTTTTGTTGATCTGAACATGAGTACTCATGCTTGCTCACAGGCATGTTATCTACTGAGCCATCTCTGTCGCTTTGATATAGAAATTGTATAGCTACTCACTCATTCAGCTCAAACATTGGTGACCTATTTCACCTAAATTAAAACCACCTAGGCTGTCTTAATGTTTCTGGAATTTCTGAAGGGCAGAAAAATAATAGGAGAATATTTCTCAAGTCAGAATTATTTGGAAAATATTTACTAAATGATCATTAGGGAGGTAGAAATGATAATCTTAGGAATGGAAGTGTGAAACAGTACTGACAGCTGGAAGCACAACTTGTAATCATTTTATGTTGGACAGTCAGCTAGCATCATGCTTTTAATGGACCTTCCTTTCCATCCTGGCAGTGGCTGGGTGTTTCTCGATTATCTAGTTGCTCCACACCAAGTTCTTCTCATTTCCTCCAATATACTCAGTGTTTTCATGTTACTTCTTCTGACCTAGTCACATAGCCTCTGTGACTTTGAACATGTTGCCTTCAGTGTGTCTTTGTTAGCACTTACTTATCTCTTGAAACTTAGGTTTTATTTTAATTTCCCGTCTCTTATTTGGACAAAGTGATCACATTTTTCTTTGAGAGCTTTACACAATGAGTGAAATCCAGTGAGTGCACATGGCTTACTTGTTCATAGGTTCTTTCTTTCTACTATACAAAGTCACAGAAGGAAAGTAAGAAAAAACAAATGTTATCTCAGTGTGTTCAAAACACAGCACATGCGTCTTGTGTAGTTGTTATTTGGTTACAATTTCAGGTAACTGAAATACTGACTATACAAGGAAATCTCTGAAAAACTACAGAAAAGTAAGCTGTATAGTTCTGGGTTGCATAGATAAGACTAGATGTGATTAGAAAAAAGAAATGGCACTGGCTTTCTATCAAATATACAGTTAAGCAAAATGGATAATGGCATACTGAAATAAATTGAAAGTCCCATTAAAAAAGAATAGAAAAACATACTTTTTCAATAATACGGCCAGAGTTCTGAAAAGAACACGAAGATATAACCTGATAAGCTTTGTGGATGTTTACTTTACAGGACACTGACTGAGGTTAGAAGCAGTATTTCTGGTCCCTTATCTCGATAAATTCCTCCCTGAACATATTCATCCAAAGACTACCTTCTCAGTACCGGCAAGACAAAGGGCTGAGTGCAAGTACATCACATGCTTACGTACTTAATCACATGTTTTCAAAAACCTTGGAAGCAGCAGTGGGGCAGAGGAACGGCAGAATGTTCTCTTTCAAGAAGCTCTCTCAGAGGTGACATGACTGAGAGAGAAGAATCTTTGGCTTACACTCTTCCTAAGATAAATCACATCAAAGATCAAACTTAAGTCCTGCAGACCCAGGGTGGATGAATGTTTGTTAGCTAGCATCAATTACATTAGATGGTATACAGAGCAAGCTGATGTTCAGTGGAGGGGTGCAACCTTCATTTCAGGATACCTCCTATATGGGGAGCAATGGAGGCAAGAGACCCTTTACCTATACTGTTAATTCAGGACTAATACAGATATTGCTTTTTAAAATGGGTAGTAATGGTCTAAAAAAATGAGTGGGAAATTTACTAACACAAAATAAACAGAGTATTTCTCTGAAGACTTAGAGGAAAAAAAGGCAAATATCGGAAAATGACTTTTTATGAGAAGCAGATGGAGACTTAAGGAGACATCTGCGTGGTGACATCTAAAATATGGAGTAGACAGGAGTCATGGATGAGAAGAAACTTGAGCATCAGTATGTAAATATTCTCTCTCTTTTCCAAATACCATTAAATGCACAAAAAATACAAAAACAGACGGGAAATTCAGTATTTTTGATGGAAAATATGAGAGAATGCCATCCATCTGCCAGAAACATCTAGGATGGAACAATATTACATGAAGGCACCAGGAAATCCCTTACAGTATCTTTCCAGAGAAAGAGAAAAGAGTCTGTAAGAGTTTGTGCTGGCTTGAGTGAGAATAGTAGCCAAGAGCAAATTTGTTTGAATGCTCAATCACAATTTAGTGGAACTGCTTGAGAAGGATTGGGAGGTGTGGCCATGTTGGAGAAGGTGTGTCACTGGGGGTGGGCTTTGAGGTCACACCAGGTCCAGTTCAAATCTCTCTGCCTGTGGATCAGAATATAAACTCTTAGCTACTGTCCACTGTCATGTCTCCCTCCCTAAGGCCATGCTTCCTATCACACTAACCCTCTGAAACTGTAGTCAAGCTCCCAATTAAGCCTTTCCTGTTATTAGTTGCCTTGGTAATGCTGTGTCATCCCACCAGTAGAAGAGTAACTAAGACCGAGATAAACAAAGATGCTCACAAGAGGAACTAAATATTTTCTCAATAGTGAAGACTAGCTGAAAACACATTGTGTGTTATTAGGAGAGGACCATATCATAAATTCTTTTCCATTAATGATCAGCTGAGGTCAGGTTGAGCTTCCTTAGGACGAACAAGACTATGCATCTATTGAATGATTACAGGTTATTTCCAGATTAGAAGCAGTAGGAGTTAGAAGGTTAGTCATTCCAAGTAGAAAATTAACAGAACAAAGACAAGGAATTTCAGAAGCTATGTTGCATCACAGAAATTCACTAAGCATACAGAACTATGTAACTAGGATGATTGAGTAAGTCAGGCAGGTGGAGCAGAAAGGTGATAACCCAGACAGAGCATCATCCAGTTTTCAGTTTGTGGACATATGCTTTAGAAAATTATGTTACTGGACTGAAATATTTATAGGAAATGATTAAAAAACATGAACTCTGTGTGACAAATGAGACCCCAACCAAAGTAAGTAAAATTATAATCTACTGATGAAGAAATTTAAACAGCAACATATGAATGTAGAGGTAACAAAATTGAAGACTGAAATAGAAACAATAAGGAAAAGAAAACCAGAGTCATATGTGAGAATGTTCAGTGGTTCGTGGAAGGTACAAGCATGAGTAAAATTAAAGAGTAGGGGAGAGGATGTGGATTAGAACATAAAACATATTCAAAAAATATTCAAAATATGAGTATTGATTCTCAAAAATAGAAAATCTCTGTGAGTTCGAGGCCAGCCTGGTCTACAAAGTGAGTTCCAGAAAAGGTGCAAAGCTACACAGAGAAACGCTGTCTCGAAAAAAAAAACAAAACAAAAAAAAATAAAAATATGAGTATTGATTCTCAAAAATAGTAAAAAGAATACTAAATTATAGAGCTATGCCAAAAGAAAAATTCTAGATAGTAAAATTAGCAATATATATATATATATATATATATATATATATATATATATATATCACCTTATTCTGAGTGTCAGCAGCTCATTGTATATTTAAGTAGTATAATGTGGAAAACAGATTCTCAAAACTGCTTACATCTTGAATTATTTTATTTAACATCCTTGATTTCTGAATTTAAAAGTATATTATTCATCTGTTCATGAAAAAAATACTATCATCCATCCAGGGTAGTCAGAGATACAGATTTAGTCTAACAATCATTTCAACACTTCAGGTAAGGAGTAATATGTAAGGAAATAGTTCTATGAACAAAATGAAAAATATGGTTTAATTTAGATTCTAGAGCATAGGAGGGGACTCACAGATCAGGCAGGACATATTCTTTAAAATAAGTGATGAAGGGACATTACTATCTTCTGAAAATCTGAATGAAAGTGTAAACTAATGAATTATTTGAATTGCTGAAATTGTGGTTATACATAGTGGGAAATATATCACAAATAATTATGGAAAAGCAATTTATATAATACAGAATAATTGTTGAGTAAATGGCTTAAAATTCTAGGTTATATGCATCCCCATCTCCAAAATAGTGAGGTAGAAAACCAGGTGGACAGAGTCCAGATATGACCTTTCTGTATTTTTTGTGTTCTTTTGAATCTAAGTTATCTTTTTATTGTGATGATAAATAGAAAATAAATATTGCCAAGCCATTAAAATATTAATGATAAATTTGCTTTAAAATTAAAAAATAAGGCATGCACATTTGTACTTCAGGGAAAGAGGAGGCATGCTTTGTTGATATGGGTACGAACTTGGCTCTTACTCCCTTGACTTACCTCTCAGGACCCCACAGCTGGACTGCACAGCTCCCATATGTGCTAACAGTTTCCAGCCACATAACCTTGTGTCTCACCTGTGCGTTCTTTTGCCTTATCGTTTTCTCTGGAACCACAGGAACTTTCTCAGCCTATTCAAGGTAGTCTATGTGTTCTAAGGGCTATAGCACTCCCAGAGACAATCCTTACCCATTGAGGACTGAGAGTAGAAGAATCAATTCCTGACCTCTCTATTTCCTTAACACAATATTTCGAAGGCAAATTTATCGTGCTCCTTGGAGGATTTTCCATGAAACCAAGCCCTAGTTGTCTACTAAGATCTTTCCCGCATTTATGTGATTCTTTGAACTTTAAAAAATGAGCTCCAAGTCTTTCTCATGTTCTCTTCCATATTTCCTACAATAGGCTTCCAAACAAATGACTCAAGTGTGCTTGAGCTGTGGAAACATAAATGCAGCTAATAATTAGTCAGAAGCTTCAGCCCCTGTAATATCACTTTACAGGTGGCTGGGGACCAGAACCAAGAGCAAGTTAAGCATTTCTAACACCACACCTTTCAGTAAATGCATTTTGAAAGTTTTAGCAACTTGCATTCTTTTCTACTTTTGTGCTAAAATATTGCAACAGAAAGCAACTTAGAGAGAGAAAGGGTTTGTTTTGGATTACAGTTCCAGAGGCATGGATTCTGTCATAGCAAGGAAGGCACAGCAACAAGTAAGAAAGTCATAGGTCACAGGAACAGGAAGCTGGCTGATCACATTTCATCTGCACCCAGGAAACAGAGAAAGGACAGGAAGTGGAGCCAGGCTGTGAAATATAAGTGTTCATTACCACTGCTGAAATTCCCCCAGCAAGTCTCCACCCGCTAAAGGTTTTGTAACCTTCTGAAACAGGCCAACAAACAGGGACCAAGTGTTCAAATACATAACTGTCATGGGAGATTGTAGCTGGAGTTAGGTCCAGTTCCACCTGGGCCGGCAGCCACTCAGACTCAAATAAACACACAGATGCTTAAATTATTTAAACTGTTTGGCCTAATGGCTCAGGCTTCTTGCTATCTAGTTTTTATATCTTAAATTAACCCATTTATATTAATCTTTATCTTGCCATGTGGCATGTGGCTTACTGGTACTTTACATCCTGCTCCTCATGGCACTGGCTGGCAGCATCTCCCTGTCTCAGCCTTCCACCTCACAGAATTCTCCTCCTCCTTGTCCCACCTACATTATCCTTCTTGCCTGGCTACTGGTCAATCAGTGATTTATTTATCAATTAATCATAGCAACATATATTTACAGCATACAGGACATCCCACAGCAGGAGATATTTTATAATCAAACTATAACATACTTTGTATGAAAATAAATCATAAAATATTAAGAAAGATGGTGACACAACATTTCTCAGTGTTAAATATTGCTTACTAAAAAACAAATAAAAATAAACTGAGAAACTATTGAAATAGAAATAAACAAAGTAAACAACATTGACAGTAAAAACCTGAAAGATAAATTTTACATAGTAACATAAAGCTGGATTTTTGTAAGTTTGTTACCAATGTAATTTATATTACTAATGAGATAATTCAAATAAGCCTTGAGCACAGTACACTTGATGTTATACTTTGGATGGAAAAGCTGTTAGAAAAAAAAAGTCTTTATATAGTACATGTATTTTGAATATATTTAAATCAGAATGGAATTTATTTTGGAGTTTGAAGAAGGATTATGCATGTACATTATTTCTAGAAGCATCAAAACCTTTGTTGTACTTGTTTCTGTGAATTACAGCATAATAGAAGTATTATGATAACATCATAAAATGTGTTGTATTGATTAAAATCAGCATGCTATAATTCCAAGAGGGAAAATGACTAGAAGAGTTTAAATGGCATCAACAGCACAGCAGTATTTAAAAGTATACAGTGATAGCATGGCATTAGGATATAAAAAATAGTCAGCACCCTTCATCTCTTGCTTTGGGTAGATTCTTGGTTTAAATCCATACAGGCTAACCAATACAGTGAATCAGGTGGGGACCAGTACCCAAAGGTCTCCACATTGCTTGGGTTGTCAGGTTGAGCCACTCAGACGCCTAGGGAAGAAGGCTTGGCAGTTTTCATTTTAGGTGTTATAGCAGCATTGATTTTTGAAGAACTGTTTGTGTATGATTCTCTGACATAGCTGACTTAAAGGATATTAATGAAATGCTTTTAATTATTTTTTAATAAATTTTTTACTTTAAAGATTATAATTACGTTTCACCCTTCAGTTTTCCTCTTCCATACTTCATCTGCCATATACCTCTTCTTACCCTTTTTAAATTCATGGCCTCTTTTGGCATTAACTATTACTATATACATATCTGTATATAAATATATATTTCTAAATATAGCCCCCTCAATCTGCATAATGCCACTTGCATGTATGTTCTTAGAGCTATTTTTATTTGTTATTAGGTAACCAACTGGTGTGTTCTTCCCTGGGGAAGACTATTTCTCCTACTCCCAGCATTCCTTAGTGGCCTGTAGTTCCTTGTGTAGGGCTGAGGCCTTGTGGGCTTTCTCCTGTCCACTTTAGCATGTCTCTTATTGTTGTCCTTGTTCTGATCACACTTTGGCAGTCATGTTGATGGAACTTTAAAGCTGTAGCTTCTGAAATTCCTAGAAGACACGATCTAACAGCAAACTTTCAGTCCCAGTGGATGTGTCTACACAACATCTTGTACCCAAGGCTCAGGGGACACTGCAGAAAGGATGGAGAAAAGGGTGCCGCACAGTTTAGTACTACTTTGTTTTGAGACAGTGTCTAACTACCCTGCTTAAGAAGGTCTCACACCCTGAGCTCAAGTGCTTATCCTGGCTTAAACTCCCAAGCACGTAAATAAAATATCACTAAAGCTAAACTATTAGAGAGTGGGGGTGCAGTCAGAAAATGGCATCATTGTAGCATTTAAGCTCTGGAAGCTAAATGTGTGGGTACCATCTTCGTTAGATTCAATTTTGAGAACAGTGTGAGAGGGAAAAAAAAGATTCCTTGAGAATCTGTGTCTGATTTTGACAGTAAGGAGTCTTAGACAATTTAATAAAGAACACAGCTAAAATTTATTTGGCTTTTCTTGCCACATCAGTGGGTGGCACAGAATTCTAAGATGTCCTCAAATTTTCCATATGCATTATTACAGATTTTAATTACTGGCACTTTTACCCTTCTAATTAATTTTTTTAAATATGGAGTAGTTACATTAAGATAGAGTCTATCCTGAAGATGTGTGCTAATAACAGAAGCCCTGGAAACTAGGTCATCTTTTAAAGCAGTGACCGTGGGCCATGAGCTAAGGAAAGGGCTGTGCTGAGATGCAGTATACATGCAGCAAGTATTTGAGGAATCTGAGAAGGATGGCATCTGATAGCCTTTGTGAAAACAAGGAGTTTCAGGCTTGTAGTTATAAGCAAAATAATTCAGTCAACAACTAACAAGTTTGGAAGAGAATATCAATATCCAGATAAAATGGCAACCGTAGATAACATGAAGATTTTACCTCAGTAAAACCATGAGCAGGGAATCTAGCCTGGCCTTTTCAATAGCAAAGGTATGATGCAGCAAGTGGATTTTGATTTGGATGACTGTGATTGTAGTAATAGATGGAAAAACTCCATAAAATATTTATAAGAACAAAGAAGAGAAACAAGGAAAGACCTGACAGTTTTCTTGGTACCAGAAAAGAGGATATTTTTCATTTTTAGAACATTTTAGAAGCAATCAAATGTCAGGGAGTCAGGAGGAAATTAAGCTGTAGACTCCAGAAGAAACATCACTGGGATAGTCTGTATGACAAAGCTTCTATTTGAAGATAACTGAAATTACTACACAGAAAAGAGGTGATAGTGATTGGTCTTTGATGCAAAAGAAAATAACGATAAGACAGGAGGTGATAAGGGAATAAAACATCCCTCCTCTCCTCCATCTCCATTTCTTCCCTATCTGACAATGTCTTTCTATGTGTTCCTGCCACTAGCTTCTATTGGTTGTAGTATTAAGGCAACAACTCCACATAGTTAAAAGGGAGGTTTATTTTGTGGGGTAACTTACAAGTAAAGGGATAGGTTACAGGGTCTGGGAAAAGTGTAGTGCAGTCCAGCTGTGTTCTCTGGAGAACTCTGCTCAATCTACCTCCAGCATCCAGGATCCAGGAACCAAGAGAGCCGGCACATCAGGATCTTGGGTCTTAAGGGCTCCTGTCTCGGCCCCGCCTTGGAGGCGTGACAGGTCAGTACTTCCAGGTCAAAGCTGGAACAGCTACCCACTACAAGCTTCCTTCCTGGAAGGCCAGAAATAAAATATGCCCTGTGTTAGATGATTGTGATGTAGGGTATAAAAGGCGAAACCCATGACAATAAGATTTTGGAGTGTTCTGTGAGATGAACATTACTGATAACCTTGTTCATTCAGGGAGAAGAGGAAGTAAATGTAAGAGTGTGTGGAGAATGAGTCCTTCTAAATTCCTGGATGAACAAGTAAGACAGACGCTTTGTGCCAATTTGTTGGAAAAACAGGAAGGAGAGAAAATTTGACACCTTATTTTATGACGTATTTCTAGATCATGGTGACATAGTTGACTCTTTATGGGTAGAAAAAGAGAGAGGGTACAAACAGTAGCATGGAGAACACAGAAGCCCAAGAAAGAGGTCCTGAACACTTGACAGAGGTAGCTGCAATAGAAGTGATGGAGGTGTGGAATTGCTGACCTCCCATCAGTGACTTCTCAGCCAGCCAAAAGGAGTTTGCTATCCAGAGCTTTCTGTGAATATTAATGCCATTTATCTGGAAATGCCATTCACTATGTGGCTAAAACTTCTGGAAAAATGGTTCTGGGCCTCAGATGTTGGAAATAAAATTAGAGAATGAAGCCTGGCTAATGATGAGATTTCAAGAATACTGACTGATCATCCTCATATCCAGCCTCATTCCAAACAAAGCATATTGAATGAAAAGACAGCATCAGCAAGTCAGTATATTAGAATTACCTGGAACAGTTTCTAATCATTTCAGTACATGGGTCAATATCACGGATAATCACCAATTAGATACATTGCTTCACGAATGCCAATTCCTTCAAGGAATGTCTCCCATCCGTGCTATGCATTGTGATAGAGTATTTTGTAGAACTACTTTGTAAACAGCTTGTACCACTACTGAACAGGGAAATTCTTAACAAACATGTACTGCTTAAGTGCATGCTAATGCCACTTTTTTTTCATTTTGTCAATGTAATACAGTATATTTAATGAATTCAGTGTAGGCTGTAGAAACTGAAACAGTTATCCTTTAGTGTCCCAGAAGTCTAATTACAAGGCTGCTAATTCTCTTTATCTATGTTCTGATAGCTTCTCTATTTGAATAAAGAAACTGTGTAATGGAATGACTTTTGACTGTATGTTTCAATGTTAATAAGAAGCAGTTTAACCACTTCTACAAGTTTTTCTCTTTCTCCTAATACTCTAGTTGAAATGAGTCAGAGAAAAACCAAATCGAACTGAATAAAACAGTTTTTATAAACAACACAGTATCTCAGTACTTCTTGGTAACAAGGGCAAGACAGGAAATTCATTCCCAATTTCCTCCTTTGGTTCTTCTAAAGCAAATATTGCATGAACTCTTAAAATATTTCAAATGCTTTTGAACGCACTCAGAAATACTGAAAAACTCTCTGATCTTATTTTACCAATTAGGAAGTACAGGTAAAAAAATAAAATATACAATTGATCATATGATGAGAAATATTATAGCCCATAAAAAGAAGAAGGGTAATTAGCTGACATAGACTTAACCAACTACATGGAAGATTGGCTATATTTTAAAGACTGACTAGCTGTTCATTGATGTTCAAAATTCTACCATTAATGATTAATGCTTACATATACCTTTAGCTCATTCTTGGAATCGCGTTTTCTTTGACGGTCTCACTAGAAAATGTACTAAAATAGGTGAAAGGGTACTTAAATTTTTTTTTCATGTTATGTTTCCTGCCCTTCATCTTTTTATTCTTCTTTTCTCTGAGCCAAGGTATCTACATACTTAGCTTCTAAGAGACAATGATTACAAATTCATTTTTCCAAATATAAGAAACGTTCTCATGCCTATTCCCCCACTATCCCACAGGGACCTCAAAACCAGTATATCCCTAAAGCTCACCATCCTATAATTGGCTACTCAATACACTTATCTTCCAAAATTCCTAATTTTATCTTATAGCGTAACAGTTAAACTTATATAAATAGTAAAAATTCAGCCTTCCTTTTTTGTATCTTTCTTTATCTTTCAAATCCATACATTTTTAGCAAGTGAAAACACTCACTCTGGTTTCACCGTGTATGCAAAGCCACTGTTCTGGAACGGCTTGGCCAACAGACATTTTTATAGCATCTGGTATGCTTAAGGCATGATGGTAAATCTTGAAAACAAAACGGAGTGGAGGTAGCTAATTCTTGTGCCTACCACACAGGCAGGCTTGACGTCACTGTGCCAGATGATTAGTCCGGGGCTCTCATTATAGGAGGGCAGAGGGCGATTACTAAAGGGTGTGGATTTGGGGCAAAAAAGGCTGTGATGGGGGTCTGTCTCTGAACTCATGAAGCATTCTTGTCAGTGCTGGATTTAGAGAGAAAAAGTGGAATTCTAACAGGGTATCAGGGTTCTCTAGAGATATGGAACCATTTGAAGGCAATTTGTTTTGAGCTGTTGGTTGGCATGATAATGGAGGTTGAGAAGTCTGTAAGCCAGATATCCAGGAAACTTGGCAGTCCAATTTAAGAGGTTTGATAACCTAACTTAAGGGATGGAGAAAATGAGGTGATGCATCCCAGCTCAGGCAAGAAGGCAGGAAACCAAAGTGAGGAAAAACTCCTTTCTGTTTTTTTTTTTTTTTTTTTTGTTTTCTCTAAGTCCTTAAAATACTGCAAGATGCCCACCTATGCTGAGAAGGTCACTCCATCTTCACTAAATGTACTGATTCAAAAGTTAATTCTCAGTGAAAATCAGTTTTACAGACATATTCAGTATTAATGTTTCATCTAGGAATTCCACGGCCAGTCACAATAACACATGAAATTAACCATCATAGTATTGTCAGCTTTCCACTCATACTGTTTGAAATGCATTTAATCTACAATTACAAACAAAGGTATGATACAGCTATCATAGAAGCATAAAAAAGATACTGCACCCTTCCCCAGAAAGAGGTAAATTTCTGTGGGATATGTACATGTATGCTTCTCCCTAACATCTCTACTCATGATTTAGAATGATAATATCTAAATATATTGATATAAAATCAGTACATTTTGTTGCATGATAAATTATTGAGAAGAGGGGATGATGCCTACAGAGAAAAACAGTCATAATGGAAGGAAAAAAATGCTCAAGGATGGCAATTGCAATTCTTGTTTCTGTATTTGGTCTATACTCCTTTGGTCTTATTAAGGATCTCAAAGGTTCTGGGCCATTTCTAATCCCTCCTTAATAGAAGTTTTATAATTTTACATTTTACAAGTCATAATACTGTTAAGAGATGCCCAAGGAATCTATAATTTGAAAGATATAACTCTTCATTGATTCCATGATAGAATAGTAGTTCAGTTTCCCACTAGGTAACCAAACTATGCTTCTTAGCTTTTATTGTCTACTTGACACAACCTAGAGTGACCTGGGAAGAGGGAACCTTAATTGAAGAATTCCCTCTACCAGATGTGCCTGTGGCCATGCCTGTGAGAGATTGTCTTGATTAATGATGGATATGTGATAACCTAGCCCACTATCAGCAGAGCTGTCTCTGGGTAGATGTGAGTTGTTTCAAAAAGGTAGCAGAACCTGAGCCAGAGATAAGAGTCTGTGAAAAGTGTTCCTTCCTGCTTCCTGCTTGAGTTCCTGCTCATCTGAGTGCATGCCCTATAAGAGTGCCTGCCATGACTTCAATAAATGGTAGATTATGACCTGATAGAGGGAGCCATATAAACCCTTTCTTTCCCAGGTTGTGTTCAGTCATGACATTTATCTTAGCAACAGAGAAGTAAACAAGAACACAGACCAATCATCAAAGTCAACACCATAACTCCTTTCTTCACCTTTTGACTCAGGCTTACAGAGATCAAAGTGGCTGAGTTGTAGTCTAATCTTTCACAACAGTGAAAATACTGATTGGATCTCATGACGAATGTCTTCCTCCCTTCTAGCCAAAAGAGCATAAAAAATGTCAATTACAAGTACCATTTTTTTTTAAAAAGGGATGACCAGGGGTAGTATTGAGTAACATCCCTTTTATTTTCACCAATAAGTCCTTTATCCATGAATTCTGACTATTGAAGAAACTCTACTTTACATTGGATAACAAGTCAGAGAACATATAGCTCTCTAGAAGATCTTGCACATAAGATATTCTACTTGCAAACAAACAAACAGAAAACATAAACAAGCAAAAAGGTAAACAACAACAAAAAAACCCACTCCGCTTCTCCATCTATTCTGCCTCTCCATTGCCTCTTCATTTGTCTTAGGGGCACTGAGAGTGGCTGTGTATCATGCAGTACACCCTTTTGTCCAAATAGCTTTACTTGCAAGCATTCATTGTGTAATGTGTTGTTGGTCAGGTTAAAGGTCTCTGCTTTCTGGTACACCATCAATACTGGACCCTCACTGAAACTGCTCTCAACATCCTGCTGTTGCCCTGAGTCATGAGGATACTGCAGGTATGGTTCTGCAGGGCCAGTCCCGTCATGTGTTCCAGCAAGTCATAGATGTGTTAGATGTTGGGAAATACCAACTCAAAGCCCTGGATATGTGCCTGGGTGGTAGCTGAGTTGGTCATTCCAGGTGACTGGGATCATCTCCCTCAAGTGAGGGAAAGACATAGCTCTCCCATGCTCATGGTGAGGGGTGGGGCCAGATTTCCCAAGTGCAGGGGTTTGGCAACTCTCCTATGAGTGTAGGGGACAATTCAGCATGGCCCTCATATTTCAACACATGGTTCAACACATGGTTTCTATTGGTGAAATTATTAAGGCCACTCCACGTAGTTAAAAGGAGATTTATTTAATGGTGTAACTTACAAATTAAGGGATAGGTAGGTCGCGGGGTCTGGGGAAGGTGTATCACAGTCCAGCAGTGTTCTCTGGAGCTCTGCTTGGTCCACCTCCACCATCCAGGGTCCCGGAACAGAGAGTGCCCCGCCTATCCAGATCTCGGGTCCCCAGGCCCCTCCCATGGCCCCGCCTTGTAGGCGTGACAGTTTCGAAGTCTCAATGGGGGTTGGAACTTCCAGATCAAAGCTGGAATGGCTACTCACTACAGTTTCCATGGACCTGTTGTAACAAGGGCCGTGGTGGCCCATGCCTTTAATCCAAGTACTCAGGAGGCAGAGGCAGAGTGGTGCTGTGGATGATTGATTGATAAATAAAACACTGATTGGCCAGTAGCCAGGCAGGAAGTATAGGCAGGACTAGCAGAGAGGAGAATTGGGAGAACAGGAAGGTGGAGAGAAAAAAGAGACGCTGCCACCCACTGCCATGAGAAGATGTTAAGATACTGGTAAGCCACAAGCCACGTGAAAACTTATAGATTAATAGAAATGGGTTAATTTAAGATATAAGAACAGTTAACAAGAAGCCTGCCATGGCCATACAGTTTATAAGTAATACAAGTCTCTGTGTGCTTACTTGGTTGGGTCTGAGCGGCTGTGGGACTGGCGGGTGAGAGAGATTTGTCCTGACCGTGGGCCAGGCAGGAAAACTCTAGCTACAGAGGGGTCTCCATGAGTTCTAGGACAGCATGGTCTACAAAGTGACTTCCAGGACACCCAAAGCTGTTACACAGTGAAACCCTGTTTCGAAAAACCAAAAAAGAAAGCTAACCACAAAACCCAGACTATTACACAGAAAAACTAGCTTAAAATATAAGAAGAAATAAGATAAAAATATTTCATAATAAAACAGATTAAAAGAGTTTGTGACCCCTAAACTAGCTCTACAGTAGATACTAGAAGGATTACTTTGGTATAAAAAGAAGGATAAACACACTCAGGAGGTCACAGGCACTACTAAATAATTCCAGAACAACAGTTAATCAAAAAAGGTCTAAGAAACTAACACAAGATAACAGAACAACAGGATATATATCACCAATAAATCTTAAATTAGTGTATTAATTACTACTAAGACACAGTCTAACAAATTGAATTAGAACACAGGATCTATCTTTGTGTTGTTTCCAATAAGCATAGTTCTATATCAACAGTAGATACTACTTTTGCATAAAAGAATGGGAAAAGCTATTCTAAGAAAATGTAACTGAAAAATAAGCAGGTGTAGATATCCTGATATAGGTGAGTATGGATATTAAATCAAAGTAGTCAGAAGACATAAGGAAGATTACTACATATTAATTAAAGAAACAATCTATTAAAATGATATTATTTTATAGTTGTAAATGTATACACACCAAACAAAGATGCTCTCCAGTCCATAAAAAGAAATACAAATAAATTAAAAGCCACAGATTGACCCCAACACCATTATAGTGAGTTGTTTAAATAGTTCATTTTTACCAGTAGACAGATCTGAAAAAAAACCCAAAAAACTACTAGGCAAACATTTGGATTAATTAATATTATAAATCAAATGTACCTAATACACAGCTAGAGAACATGCCAGTCACATGCTAAAGAATACACATTATTCTCAACAGCTCATGAAATTTTCCCTAAAATTTAATAGAAATGAGGTTACAGAGCAAGATTCGACAAATATATGAAACTTGAAATAACATCCAGTATTTTTTTTCCAGACGAGGTTTCTCTGTGTAGCTTTGGTACCTGGATCTCCCTCCAGGCTGACCTTGAACTCACAGAGATCTATCTGCCTTGCTCTGCCTCCTGAGTTCGGGGACTAAAGGCTTTCGACACCACTGCCCAGCCACACCCAGTATTCTATCTGACCACAATGGAATAAAGCCAGTTATCAATGACATTAGGAACTATGGAAAGTACAGAAACCCATGGAGAATAAGCAACACGCTAGTCAATGGCAATTGGGTCTAGGAAGAAATCAAGATAGAAGCTTAAAAATTCCTATAATTTAATGAAAATGAAAACAACATATAAAAATATAGCCCAATTGTCATTAGAGAGGCTTCAATGAGTGGCTGATGTAAACAGATGTAGAGACCCACAGCCAAACACTAGGCTGAGCTCAGGTTATCCTGCAGAAAACACAGAGAAAGGGTTGTAGGAGTCAGTGGTGTCTAGGACATCACAAGAAAATCCACAGAATCAACTAACATGGGCTCATGGGATCTCACAGAGACTGAACCAACAACCAGAAAGACTGCATGGGGCTGACTTAGAACCTCTGCATCTATGTATCAGCTACAGCTTTGTCTTTTTGTGGAACTCCTAACAGTGGGAGCAAGGGGCGTCTTTGACTATTTTGCTGTCTTTTGCTACCCTATTCCTCATATTGGGGTGCTTTGCCCAGCTTTAATACAAGGGAGGTGCTTAGTCATACTGCAACTTGGTATGCCATGCGTTTTTGATATCCATGGGAGGCCTGGACCATTTCTGAATAGAAACTGAGGATGAATGGATTGGGGGTTGCAGAAGAGAGGTGGGGGGAGGGACTAGGAGGAGAGAAGGGAGGGGAAACTGTGGTCAGGATGTAAAATAAGTAAATTAAAAAAAATCTATGAGTCATAATGACATAACAAAGGCAATCCTATGAAGAAAGTTTATAATGATAAGTGCCCACATTAAAAGAAATAAGAGGTTTATTAATAACTTACTTGATAACTTGAGGCCTTAGGAAAACATGATCAAACATTTCCCCCAAAGAGTAAATTGGATGAGATACTCCAAAGGATGTATTATAATACTCAATAACACCAGAATCCAAAAAGCTCAGCTAAAATAAAAAAGCCCTGAGTGTTAGGATTTGTGTTCAACTATTTGATACACAAATTTCTTATTAACAAATCTAGAGCACTAGCTACTCCTTGTCCACTAAGAAGGAAGTTTATAATGAAATTAGTTTAATGGATCTGCATTGTGTCTTGTGAGAGGGGAAGGTGATTAACTCTGTACATGAAAAGAGAAGAGGCAAAACTTTGAGATAAAAGTTTAAGTGGGTATTTGCGGTTAGGGATAGAAAAAAGTAAGGGGGGTGGTTAACATAAATTAAGGCTACCTGAAGATTTGTGCTTTCACAGACTCACCGTGAGAGTGTTCTCAGTTATAACCTCCTGATAGTCTGATTTCTATAAGCCCTATTCTGATAGGTTGGTCACAGTGTTTCTTTTTCCTTACCTCATAGATTCATAAAAATTCACAGCCAGCTTCTGAAGTTTGTGAACAGTGTATGATTATTTCCTTTAACTTACTACATAGCTATCCCTGAATAAAAGTCCTTCTTAAAGACTCCTTTGAAGAGAATAGGAAGGAAAATTTAGATTCTGGGAGGCAGTGGGTCCATGCCTCCATCCAGCAGCTTGTAGCCCAGAAACAACATCTTCCTCCTCCTCCTCCTCCTCCTCCTCCTCCTCCTCCTCCTCCTCCTCCTTCTGTAGTAGCAAAAGCTAAATCCACCACTCAATGCACTGCATGACTTGGAGACGCCATGTAGTGTGGCAGGAATCTACCATGCCGCTTAGCTCATGGTGGCTGGTGGCTGTAGCAGGGTCCTTGCTGTTGTTCTCTTTCCTCTCTCTTTCCATCCCTTTCCTTCACTTTACGCCTATTCTCATGCCTCTCCTTGCCAGCAGAGGCAGAGGAAATAAATCAGTCATGGATGGAATGAAGGCAATAGATAAGTTGGTGTTACATTGTTTCTGGCAGTGCTTGTTGTGGGCCTCAGTAGAGGATGAATTTAGACCAGCAATTATAGTCAACAAAATGGGCATAACAAAAAATTGGAGAGTTACTCTTGAGGCCACTTCACTGTTTCTGGCCAGGAACAGATCTCTTATCCAAAGATCAGGTTCCCACATGTTCTCTGAAAAGATCTATGGAGCAAGCACTACCAACTACTGATTCATCTCTCCAGGCTTTACAACCCACAAGCACATGCATGCATTTACAACACACACACACACACACACACACACACACACACACACACACACACATACATATACATACATATACAAAACTAAAAATACTCATATGGTGGCTGTTGTTTCCTGAGGGACCAGCTCTTACATGGAAACACCAGTGGAGCCTGAACAAAAGTATGTGCACCCTACTGTACAGATAGATTCACAAACAAGACAAACAGAAAGAAGAAAGTGGGTGTCCCAGCATTTACCTGCTGAAGCGACCGAATTTACACAACGTAGAGGGGCCAACCCACTGAAATATACTGCTCAAGGGGGCTTCTCAACCAGAGCCGCACATGAGTAAAGGGAGACAAACAGACCCTGTTCAAGTACCAAATTTCCCAGTTTCGGCACCAGATGTAGCAGGGTCCTTGCTGTTGTTCCCTTTGTGGGTGGGGGCCAAGCAGGTGCAGAGTCAAACCACACAGACTCCGGGAGAATGTCGAAACAACAAGCTCAGTTTATTCAGGAAGAGGCAAGCCTTATATACCCTCCACCCCACCCTTGGGGAAGGTCTGATGAATATGCATCAGCTGGTGTAACATGCCTGCCTCTCATTGGTCCAGGTCATCTCCAGATCATGTTTCAGCTGCTGTTGCTAAGACCATCAGGCAGACCCAGGCTGGCTCTCAGAAAGTATCTTTTTTACTTGTTTGGACCCTCTGGCCCTCAAGCCCATTAAGGATGAGTCATCCCACAGGTGGCCAGCTCTGTCTTGCAGGTAGCTGTCAGGAGATGAGTCTCCACTGTTGCTGGCATAAGACTGTGAGACTAGGAAGCCTGGTGTGGTTCCATTACTGTGTGTTCAGAATCTTTAAGCTTTCTTAGGTCTATGTGGATCAATGCCCAGCTAGCTCAGTTGGTAGAGCATAAGACTCTTAACCTCAGGGTCATAGGTTTGTGCCCCACATTGGGCACCAAATGTAGTCTGAAGGTTTCTCCATTGTCCTGCCTGGCCCCACCAACCCACAGCTACTTATAAAATAATCACTCAGAGGCTTAATATTATTTACAAACTGTATGGTCTATGGCAGGCCTCTTGCTAGCTAGCTCTTTTTTTTGTTTGTTTGTTTGTTTGTTTGTTTCTCGAGACAGGGTTTCTCTGTGTAGCTTTGCGTCTTTCCTGGAACTCACTTGATAGACCAGGCTGGCCTCGAACTCACAGAGATCTGCCTGGCTCTGCCTCCCAAGTGCTGGGATTAAAGGCGTGTGCCACCACCGCCCGGCTTAGCTAGCTCTTATATCTTAAATTAATCCATTTCTATTAATCTATGTTTTGCCATGTGTTTCATAGCTTAATGGTCTGCTGGCATGTTGCTGTTTCTTTGGCAGTGGCTGGAGTCTCCTTCTTGACTCCGCCTTTCTTTTTCCTATCTCTCTCCTTTCCTGCCTGCCTCTAAGCTGCCTTGCCATAGCAGGCCAAAGCAGCTTATTTATTAACCAATGGGAACAACACATATTCACAGCATACAGATTGCCATCCCACAGCAACTCAATCCTCATCACAGAGGCCCTTTCTCATAGTAGATAAAAATTAAAACAGAGAGCTACAACTGGGCATTGTACAAAGAATGATACATTTGGGGGCTCTCAGTCCTAAGTGGGATGTCTTTATAACATGAATCCTTTCAAGGGCCAGGGATCTTTGTGGAAGGGGTGGCAGAAAAATTGTAGGAGTCAAGAGTATTCTAAAAACAGTAGGGCTGGTGTATATATGAATTCCCAGAGACTGTGGTAGCAGGCACCAACCACACAAAATCCAATTGTATAAGTTTTAAATGGAAAGTCTTTCTGAACATTGCATTCTCTCTTAAGATTTTATCTTTCTTCTAGTGCGCTAAGTCAAGCAATATCAGTTCTTCTTTTTTAATGCAAGCATTTCTACCTGATCTCTTCAGTCTCTTCTTTGTATTTAAAAGTTGTTAAGGTCATTAACTTGGAAGCCTTAGTAACATCTGGGGCCTCAATCAGTTGGAATATTAACACCACATGGGATTTCTCAGTGTGGGGTAGAGCTCAAAAACATGATATGGAACCAATATAAAGAGAAGACAGGGCCTGGGCATTGGGCATCTCCTGTGACTTCAGGTTCACCTGGGATAGTGGGATGATGACTAGGGAGCCTTGGATCTAGCCATTGAAAAGTTCTCTAACATTCCTGAGACTTACATTTTTGCACCCAGAAAACATAGACAATAACATTTAGCTAATAAGTCAGCCTCAGTTGCATTCTTGAAGACTAGTACCCCCAGTGACCATTCTATGCCTTATTCATACCATTGAATTACATGCAGATCATATTGCTTGTAGATAAATTGTTCCAAAGAATGTATCTCATGCCAGAAGTAAACACATTCTTGTATAGCGTCCACATCACTGTAAGGTTGCTTTGGTGGTACATACATGTAGTAATGATACTCATACTCTCTACCTAGCCTTTCAAATCTAAAATATCTAAATCAAACTCACCAGTCAGAAGAGAGCATACTGTTTCTGTTCATGTTGCGCTGTCATATCCTGCCCTAATATTGGTCCACTGAGCTATTCAAGAACCCCATTTTTTCATGAGGAAGCATTCAGTAGTTTATACATGCCTCTCTGTCCCACAAAATTACCAGAATTCTAGGCACTCATCATTAGCAATGATAATGAACTGTTCTCTACCAGGATGAGAAAGTAAATGTCTTATATTTTTATTTGAAAACTTCCAGTGGGGGAAACAATCTTTTACTGCTGTTTGGGTATGGTTTCATTCTGCCAAGGGTAATTTCTTCAGGCAGAGATGGAAGAGATGGTGCTACTGTGCTTGGAGATGTTGGTACCAATGAACTTCAGTATGCATTGCTTCCAGGGTTTGGGAAGGAGCTTATACTTGGTTTGCAAAGGCCTCTGAACAAGGAGAGACTTTTTTTGGTAAAGAAGACTCTTCATCATGTAGATGTTCAATGTCTCCAGTGCTGTCACAGAAACATTGTCACTATCCCAACTTAGAGCATCCAAGGTATTTTGTTTGTTTTTCATTCTAACAGCAGAAGCATGTGAGTCATTGAGTTTAAATTGTATTGTAATTTAGCCAGCCCTGGGATGAATACTACATTGGAATCTTAGCCATTTCAGCTATCAACTATATGGAAAATAAATTATCACAAGTAGTCAGAGGGATGACTTGAAAGATAAGTTTTTGTCAAAAGCTTTGTAAGTCATACATATGGGATAAAGCTGAGATAATAATATATATTAATTCTACTAACATAAAGTCAAGAAGAGAATTCCAGACTTCATGGCCACTACAATGATATTTTGGCATCCAGGTATGACTATCCTCTCTAGGGCCAAATGTAGGAATAAGATTGCACAAATACAATAATGACAATGGATCAGGACAGACAATACAAGAGTCTGTTTCTCCTCTCAGTAGTTGGAATTAAGATCTCTGTTCTAATGCAAAAAATATAAATACCCTTAGAAAACTTAAGATTTAAGGAACCAGGAAAGGTTATGAGAAAGCCCACATTCTTTTTAAATCCAAGAGATCTAAGTTCAGTTGTCATCTCCTTTTGTTATTGCTCTGTAATCTGAGATTATTCCTGGACCTTTTAAAATATTTAGTGTTACAATGCATTCTCAGTCCATGGCTTATTGTTAAAAATCCATACATACAGATGTAGCATTTCCAGCTCCCAGAATAGTTCTGTATCTAGGAGTCCAGTTTCATCAAAACTCCCAAAGAAGCATCGATGATGAAGTTGCCTTCTGTAGTGCTCCACTGGGTGCAGCTCTTTTAACATCTTACACACAGATGGCACAGTGAAAGGTACATGCAAGAGGAAGCAAACAGCAGCACATGAGCCTGAAGGACAGGAAATGAACTATTCTCCAGTGGACTATTTTATTTTATTCTTCCTTATCCTTTTAATTATGAGATAAATTAAGGCTAGTGCTTATACTAGTGTAGTTGTTTAAATATAGACAACAGCCGGGTGGTGGTGGCGCACGCCTTTAATCCCAGCACTCGGGAGGCAGAGCCAGGCGGATCTCTGTGAGTTCGAGGCCAGCCTGGGCTACCAAGTGAGTCCCAGGAAAGGCGCAAAGCTACACAGAGAAACCCTGTCTCGAAAAACCAAAAAAAAAAAAAAAACCAAAAAAAAAAAAATATAGACAACAATCTGACAGAATACTTGTATTCTGTAGTACTAGTATCATGAAAGGTTCAGAGATTTTGTTTTCATTTTGAAGCAACCCAAGTAACAGGTGATTATGACAAATGCTAGGTAGAATTCTTAATGTCCAAACACCCAAAGAGAATTTAGATAAAATTTCATTAGCTTTAATCCAATTAACATGTTATATGACAGAAAATAGTTTTCAAATTTCTTTTAACTTATGTTTTTGATATAGGGCTTTGCTATAAGTGTCAACTTCAAATTTTTAATGTTGATTACCTATTATGATCTTTGTGAGCAACACCTCATAATAGTTTATGAAGTTAACTTACAAAATATGTTCTCAAAAAATGAATGTACAAATTGCTGATATTAATAAGAATTACAGTGTCTTCCACAGAAAGTTGCTTTTTTATCCCAGCCATGAGGGAGAAGAGATGCATTTGGCATTCTTAAAACTATTTCAAGAAAACATTTCCATCTTCATTGACACACTAGGGGCAGGAAGCAAAAGACAGCAACAGAAAAATGATAACTGTCTATACCATTGCCATCATGCTCTGAGAGTTGGTACATATATCTCAAGCCTAACATATCAGGGTTACTAATGGTCCCATTAGTATTATCTATGATGGTGCCTGAGAGTTTTCCCAGAGTACATCATATACAGCTAGTAAAGTGAGTACATGATGTCATGTTCCTTGGTATCCAAAGAATATTATTTGTGTTTAATATTTCCATTAAGGGTTAATGGAAGATAAGTTTCATAATATCTTATTTACACATAAATGTATTATATTTCTGTAAAAAGTGGAATTTAAGTTTTGGATAAAAAATATTCCTTGGTTTTAATTCCTTTACAAAATTTACTGTTTGAAAAAATCCAAAGTACCAGAGCAAAGAAAAAATTATAAGGATAAAAGTATAAACTCTGGAGAATGGTTCATGTCCCTGTAGTTTTGTAATTTATTTGTTCATATATCTGCAAAAAATGATATCAGGTGTTTATGGCTGGCTGGATTTGTTTTTAGAAATAAAGTTTTCATAAATTCTTTTGATAATGCTGAGCTTTGAAATCAGAAGCTTAGCTATCATCCTTATGATGTTTCACAGTGCAGGACATTTTGTTGAGTCAATACTCATATTTATTTCTAGCTGTCCCTTTAAAAACTAATATTGTGAAACTTTTAGTGTAATACAGTACAATAATTTAATACCCAAAGTATTTGTTAGTGTTTAATAACTAGTTTAATTATTATAAGTTAAATTAATGATCTTGTGCATACTAATCAAGCAATGTACCACTGTGCTTTATCTCCAGCTCACTTTTTACTTCTCTTTTCATTCTTTTGTTTTGTTTTGTTATGCTTGTTTATATGTTCTCATTAATTTGCTCAGGGCCTCTCTTCAATCCGGTGTGTTGCCTCAGAAGGCCCCAAATTTGTCATCCTCCTACTTCAGTGTCTTTAGTATCTGGAATTGCAGTCATGTACTGTCAGGCACTTTTTGTTAGTTTCTTAATGTGTGGCTGGTCCATATGAGGTCATTTGCTTGTATATTTTCTAGTATTATTGGTCTATGGCTACCTTTCACACATTCAGTCTACACTAAGTTTACTAATCTGAAAGTTACAGATAATCAGTTGTCCAAAATGAAATATTGAAGGTTGATAGCTGCAGATATTTCTATATATTCACAGTCTTACTTCTTGCCTTGAGAACAATCTAGCATGTTGTGAAGACCATGGCCTGGAAGATCTGGAGTCTCATTATTGGTCTTCTGTAGGACCATGGTAAAGGATTTTACTTCATTTTTCCTTATCCTAAGAGGTGGCAACCTTAAAGGCATTTATTATTGCATAGTTTAGGTGAGAGCTAAGATACAGTACATTTACATAAATAGTTTAGGGCAATGCTGAGTAAAAAGTAAAGTCCTTTAAATGTGTGTAGTCATATAAAAGTATTTATTACAAAATTAAAAATAATATTGTAAGGAAGGAATTTAAAGAGGCAATCACTCGGTAAATCAGATCCTACATTGAAAATGGAAGTGCCTCTACAAATGAAGTACATAGACAAAGTTTAGAATGAGCTTGGCCTTAAGGGAACTTACCTCAACCATCTGGTTAAAACTCAGAGTCCATTGCTCCCAGGAAGATACATGCTGGTCCATCTGAATTGACATCTGTGTGCATGCTGAAGTCCCAGAGGATAATTAACAGAGAAAACTCCAACAGCATTACTGACATAAGCCTGGGGAACTAAGCCATAAAATTCTCTATATAAACAAGTGGCCTATATAACTACAGAACTATAAATTCTGGTCTTGCCCCAGGGGCACCTGAAATGGCCAGATGCTCAAATATAAGCAATCTAATTTCTAAAGTGCATGGCAAACAACATTTTAAACTCACACCTATTTTCTGAACCTGTATTCACCAGGAGGCAGGTGAAATCATGCGCCTTTTTCATGACAGCTGTGTGTGACATCTCATGAACAAATTATGGAATATATTGCTCTTCTTCACTACATTCCTTCTGTTTTCCTTTTAGATAAACATTTGATTGAAGAGTCTCACATATAATATGCATGAAATACCTGTGTAAAATTCAGTGAAGTTTCACAAGCAAATGTATCTCTATAACCAGAATCCAAATGAAGAAATAGCATAATACTAGTTCCAGAATCCTCTTGTGATCACATACTATACTAGTATCTGAAGCATAATTTCATAAAAAGCCCTGAACCTAAAATGATGACTCAACTATATCTAGTTTTATAGTTCTTAAAACATGGACATGTTGATTTATAAGTGGCTTCACATTATGTTTGTACAGAATGGGTACATTTATTCCTTTTATATCAACTATTAAATAAGTTAAACTATCAAAAAAAGAAAAGAAGAACAGTATGGCTTTCATTGTCATTAATTTTCAAAGATCACCAATGTATTGTTTCTTAAAATAGGGTATTTTATAGTTAAAATTTTACTAGTGTATACTAATTTTACAAAGTCAATTTATTTATTTATTTATTTATTTATTTATTTATTTATTTATTTATGGTTTTTCGAGATAGGTTTTCTCTGTGTAGCTTTGTGCCTTTCTTGGAACTCACTCTGTAGCCCAGGCTGGCCTCGAACTCACAGAGATCTACCTGCCTCTGCCTCCCAAGTGCTGGGATTAAAGGCATGGACCTGCTCAGTTAATAGTACAAAGTAAATTTTAATACATGAGGACGATGTACTTTGACACTATGCATCTCCTTTTGTTTTTTGACTGCCTCCCACTTTATTATTCTCCTCCTGCATTTCTATGATCCTGAGTTCAGCTTCATGTGCTTTTCTTATTTCCCATATTATTCACACTTGAAAAAATGCTTGGATTGTCTGCTTTCGGAGTCTAGTTTACTCCACTTGGCATAATGATCTCCAGCCTTTCTACAAATAACATTTTATTTTTTTTATGGCTGGATACAACTCCATTGAGCATACACAACACATTTATTTTTCCATTCATCAGTTGATGGGCACCTAGGCTGACTTTGCGAATTGGCTTTTGTGGGTGGTTCTATAAAAACATGGTGACACAGATAATCTCTATAATGAGCTGGTTTTTATTCTTTTAACCATGTACTTAGAGGTGAAGTGTCTGCACCATATAAAAGTTCTAGGTTAAATATTTTGAGGAAACTTTATAATGATTTCAACAGTAGCCTGAATAATATGTATTCCCAATAGCAGTGAATAAGGGTTCCTCTTTAGCATTGGTTGCCACTTGTGTTCTTGGTGATAACTATTGTAAGCAGTATGAGGCTGGATTGCAGTATAATTTGGAACTACATTCCCTAATGGTTAAAAAAGCTAAGTATTTTTTCACATTTTATTGACTATTCACACTTCTTCACTTGAAATTTTTCAATTCTATCTTCCATTTATTGATTGGATTATTTGTTCTTTTGTTGTTTGAGCTACTAATCCTTGATTGAACTTCTCTTGCCAGTTTTGTCAGGCCTTTTACTGTGAAGAGTGTTTAATGTTGTCAGAAGATTTCATTTCCTGACCCTCTAGTGATGGTTATGTGGTTCTCATGTTAGATTTGATGTAATATGTTTATTGACTTTGTTTGTTGATCAATCATTGCATTTCTTTAATGATCATTATTCATGGTCTTTTTTTATGTGTTTTTGAAGAACATTAATGCTCTGAACATTAATGGTGTGAATCCACCTCATCTTTTGATTTTCTTTGTTGTCACAACTTACTTTCTTTTAAATCTTGTTTCCCATTCCCAGTCTGTTTCAGGTTTTGGTTTGCTTTGTTTTTTATTCTTGAGGTTCAATTTGCTAAATCATAAATGTCTAGAAATTTGTTCATCAGTGTGGAATTTGAAAAATAAATGTGTTTGCACAGATTCATGTTTTTTGTGGTGTACATATGTGTGCATGGACATGAGGAAGTCAAAAAACAACCTCAGTTGTCACATTAATGAAAATCATCTACTACTTTGTGGCAGGGTTTCTCATTGTCCTTGTGCATACCAATTAGTTTACACTGGCTAGTCAGAGACCCCAGGGAACCTACTGTCTCTATCTAGCCAGCACTCTGATTATAAGCACTCATCAACATGCCTGGCTTTTTAATAAGGATGCCAGGGCTTGAACTCAGGTATTCATGCTTGTAAGGACTGAACCATCTTCCATTCCCCAGTGTGTCTATTTATTAGTGAAATCCCACAACTTGTACTCATTTTTATTTGGTGTCTTTCATTCAACTGAGAAATTCATTCATATTATTTTACTTGTTCTCAGTTGTGGCTAGAATATATTTTAGTTTGTACCTTCTGTTCGATGAAGCCAGGAAATAGGTATTATGAATGATGTAAAATTTTTGTAGGTGTATTTGGTTGTTTTTATTGATATTCCTACATTTGGTGCTTGTATTGATAAATTTTAGCTATTTGTGCATACAGCATTAGTCAAGAATAACAATGACATTTTTAGAAAAAGGTTAGCATTTTTATCATTAGAATAAGAATAGTGAAGGAAACCATAGACATTTAGTGGAAATGCACAGACATACAGTTAAGGAGAATGACAAATATGTACATATATATAGTCTCAAACTCCAAATAATACACAGTACTTTTCTATCAACTCCATGTTTTCTCATTCCCCTTATATTAATTTCTAACATAGACAATCATGTGGCCAGAAGTTTTCCTGTGTCCTGTCTGGCCAGCAGTTGGGACAAATCTCTCCCACTCATGTCCCTCAATAAACACACAGAGGCTTAATATTATTTATAAATGCTTGGCCATTAGCTCAGGCTTATTGCTGACTAATTCTTACACTTAATTTAACCTATAATTCTTACTTATATTTAGCCACGTGGCTTGGTACCTTTTTTCAGTTCTGCCTTGTCATCTCACTTCCTCTGTGTCTGGCTGGCAAATCCTGACTCAGCCCTTCCTCTTCCCAGAATTCTCCTCATCTGCTACCCATCCTATACTTCCTGCCCCCTGGCTACTGGCCAATCAGCATTGTATTTGTCAACCAATCAGAGCAACACATTTTCACAGCATATAGAACGACATCCCACAGAACATTCACTATTCTGATTTTCAATAAAATGGGTTCATTTGGGTTGTTTTTAATCTTCATGTAAATGAAGTGATAGCCTTTGTCTCTCTTTTGAGATTCATGATGTTTTGGAATCCTCTGTGGGGTTAGATGGATAGAACAATTTCTCTTGTTTGTTTGTTTCCTCCCAGAATACACTATATTGTTTGATTATACAATAATCTGACATTCATTTCAGTCTCTATTGACTTATATGATTGTTTCAAGTTGGGGGCATAATATGAGTAAGTTCTCTATGAGAATTCTGGTGCAAGTATGAGGTTTTATGATTTTTATAACTTTTAAAAATAAAATATTTAGGGAATAATTTACTTAGTTATAAGGTAGAAAAATGATTGGCTGTTTAATAAACTTCCTAATAATTGTGGAAATTATGTGAACCATTCTCAGACCTCTTCAGTCATTTTTGAAAACACCTTTTACATAACCTTGTCAACTTTGTTCTTGTATGTCTTGTTTGACATAGCCATTCTTATGATATAAAATAGAGTCAGTTTGTGTTTTTGTGTGTAATTCCTCCTTTTCATCATAAATCGACCATGTTTTAGTAAAATTTTTACTCAAAAGTGTTATTTTAAATAAAGTGTGCAGTTTTGTAATTTTTTTTGTAATGATTTGTAGGAAAAAACTATCTTCTCTCTAGAAACATTCTGATATATATGTACTGGAATATTTATTTTTCTCAAGTGTGACTTTCTTTACCTATCCCTAGCAGTGTCTTTCAAGAAAAAGTTTTACATTTTAAATGATTCAGTCTAAACATTTTATTTTTAATGTTTTTCTTTTTTTAATATCTTTCTAAGAAATCTCTACCTATCAAGTGGTTGTAAAAAAACAAAACAACAACAAACAACAAACTTCTGTCCTTTTTATGTATGTGTAAATATATTTTTGTATATAAAGGTATGTGTTTCTGTGTGTGTGTGTGTGTGTGTGTGTGTGTATGCATGTGAATTAAAATGTATATGAGCCGGCTGATGTTGGCACATGCCTTTAATCCCAGCACTCAGGAGGCAGAGGCAGGCAGATCTTTGTGAGTTCAAGGCGAGCCTGGTCTATAGAGCAAGATCCAGGAAAGATGTAAAGCTACACAGAGAAACCCTGTCTCGAAAAACCAAAATAAAATAAAATAAAATAAAATAAAATAAAATAAAATAATAATAATAATAATAATAATAATAATAATAATAAAATGTATATATACACTGGGCGGTGATGGCACACTCCTTTAATCTCAGCACTCGGGAGGCAAATTCAGGTGGATCTCTGTGTGGTCTACAGAGCGAGATCTAGGACAGGCACTAAAACTACACAGAGAAACCCTGTCTCGAAAAAACCAAAAAAAAAAAAAAAAAATGTATATTTACATGCATGCGTAAGCCACAGGACAACTTCAAATGTTGTTCCACAGACTATCTAATGTTTGCTGTTTGTTTGAGATGGGGCTCTGTCTTGAGATGGAATTTGCCAAGTAGGCTGTGCTGGCTGGCCAGTGAGACTCTCGGATCTGTCTGTCTCCTGAATCTTAACACCTGGGCTACAACTGTATACCACCATGCCTTCCATTTTAGGAGGAGTTCTGAGGATGAGTTAGGTCCTGCACTTATGGAAAAGCATTCGACAGACTTACTTATTGCCCTAGCCCCATGTATGTATTTTTAAAATTAATTCTTTAGATTCTCATATCTGGCACTGATTCACCTTGGATTAGCATTTACATCTAGTAAGAAGGCTTATTTTTCTTTTGTATATTTATCATGTTAATACGCTATCATTAAAAAGAGTTATTTTGTCTCTATGAATAGCTCCAGAGAATTTAACAATTATTTCAGTATTTTGTAAGTTTTTCTATAAACTGTTTTTCACTGATTCAGATTTTTATTTTTATGACAAGTGCATTGCCTCAATATCTGTATGCTTATAGTAGATACCATGAGTGGTGAATCTCCGTGTTTTCTTTCTTAGGAAATGAGTTTATTTGAGCTTACTCTGAGTTTTTCTTTTCTTTGTATAATTTAGAATTAACTTACCCACTTCTACAAAACAAGCTGTGTTTTTGATTGGTGTTAGACTGTATCTATGCTCAGTTCTGAGGGAGAATTGACATCTCCATATTATGATTTATCTAACCCAAAGAATGTGGTATCTTTTAATTTAGTTAAATTTTCTTTAATTGTTTTCAGTAAATACTTTTGTGGAGGTTTTATTTTATTTATTTATTTATTTATTTATTTATTTATTTATTTATTTATTTATTTTTGTGGAACCCATGACTGAAGAGGTCCTAGACCTTAGGAGAGAACTTACTACTATTATTTTACTAAATTGATATAATACCTAACTCTTGAAAATTCTTAATCTCATACTCATAGATTAGGATACCTTTCCAATCTTATCAGAGAAACTTCATCTTGCAGTTGGTGGAAGTTAGCAGAGACCACAAGGTCAAGGTGTAGAGAATTTAGTGACTGCTGCCATTGTCTTCTAGCCATGACAGGGGTGTCATACTCATGAGTTCTGAACACTCGTGGAAGACTACAAAATAACTACACAAAATCAGTCAGCATTCCAGCATGGATAGGAGAAGGACTCATGTGTCTCCACTCTAGGTGAGGAACTACTGACAATCCACAGCTGTAGGGTGGGACAGGGGTTAGTTTTCTTCAGTTATGTGGCCACTTATAGACTTCCCATGGTCAAATAGAAAGCCCTACTTCCATGCATGTATGGTCAGCACTAATTATATTTGCTGAGCTTTATATATTAAGGAAAGAGAGCATGAATTTAGGATGGATATATATATATATATATATATATATATATATATATATATATATGTGTGTGTGTGTGTGTATATATATACACACACATACATATGGCCCTGGGAGGAGTTAAAGGGAGAGCGTGAAGGATAAATATGATCAAAATACATTATGTTCATGTATGAGACATTCTCAAAAAAAAAAAACTTACTTTCGAGAGTGTTTATTATATATGATTATTCTAAATGGGGGTTGGGGACTTAGCTCAGTGATAGAGTGCTTGCTGATTATTCTAAATGGGATACTATGAATTATTTATTTTGTAATTATTTGATATAACAACATTGAATAAAACTTGACATTTTATATATTGGCCTTATATCGTATAACATATATAAATTCACTTAATTTTCTGTTGGCAATTTTGTAATTTATATATAAAGTGGTCTATTTTTATATGTAAAATAGCATATTTTTCTTCTGATATCATGCCTTTGATTTATTTTCCTTGGTTTAATATGCTCAGGAGGAACAAAAACTAATGCTGAAAAAATAAATGAGTATGACTTTTTGCCTTGCTCCCAATTTCAGATGGGAAGCCTCTAGTCTTTCACTATTTTTCATGGCTACCCCTTTTACTGTAATGATCTACAGTTCCTGCTTTTTAGGAGAATTTGTCTTACGAGTAGAGGCTATGATTTTTCAAGTGTTTTTTATATATTGATATGATTTGTGTTGCTGGGCGGTGGTGGCGCATGCCTTTAATCCCTGCACTCGGAAGGCAGAGGCAGGTGGATCTCTTTGAGTTCGAGGCCAGCCTGGGCTATGGAGTGAGTTCCAGGAAAGGCGTAAAGCTACACAGAGAAACCCTGTCTCGAAAAATCAAAAAAAAAAAAAAAAAAAAAAGAAAGAAAGAAAGAAAGAAAGAAATAATTTGTGGTTTTTATTTTGCTACAATAATTAAATCACATTGACTGGGCTTTAGGGATGTTAAACTATGATACATCCTGATGTGTATATATATATATATATATATATATATATATATATATATATATATATATTATGTTTTTATATGTTTCTTTATAAGCACTGAGTGAAAGTTCAAAAAAATTGGCAAATAATTTTCTTTTCCTTCATTACATTTTCAATTTTTTGTTAGATTGTCTCTGAAAAAATTTTTTCTATTTAATTTTTTTGGATTTCTATGTAGGCCGTTGTCTTTTTTTGTGTGTGTTCAGTTGATTTATTCAGTTAAGTCATACATGACTTGATTGCTGCTTATAGTTGTATTGTTTTATGCAAAAAGTTTTTTCATACAATTCTCAGAAAGTTGGATCTCAAGGTCCAGCTACACAACTCTTGGGCATATACATGAAGAACTCTATCCTACTGCAGAGACACTTGCTCATTCATGCTTTTTGATGTTCTATTCATAATATCTAGAAATTGGAAAGAGCCTAAATGTCCATCAACTTGTGAGTATAATATTATTTACCTGCTTTAAAAAAATGTAATCATGAGCTTAGCAGAAAAATGGGTGGAGCTAGAAAAAAATTCTGAGAAAGGTAACTTAGAACCAAGCTGACAAATGTTTTCTCTTATATGTTGATGTAAGCTTTTAAGTCTTCAATACAGATGCTACAATCCATATAGCTACAGAGGATAGGTACCCACTAAGCAACTAGTGGGGAGGAGAAGATCTACTAAGGAAGTGGAATCAGAATGTATTGTTGTGTTGAAGACAGGGAGGATACTGGAATGGGAGGGTTAAATAAGGAGAGGAATGTTAGAGAAGAGTAAGGGAACATTACTGCCAGGAATGTTTCACGTTTTGTTGAATTGTTGGCCAAAGGGGTCCAATGGAAACTCCTAAACATCAGAGGCTGTTGCCAAAGTGACTGGTTGGTCTTCGCAAGCTGATGGTGAGGTTCTCTTGCTGCATAAACTACTTATATATCTCATTGAATATGGAGAAGTTAAACTGTTACCTAACTAGAAGGTTCACAATATTGAATAGCACTAAAAGTACTAGTAGCTACTCTGCATACTACAGAGAAAAAAGATAATCACCAACCCATCTACAAACATTGTGACTTAACTATAGTGAACAGCCAGCAACAACTCTCTAGTTGGATTTAAGGCCCACCCCATTACATGGAACCCATGCCTGACATTATTCAGGTGAACAAGAAAATGAGACTTGATAAGCCATGGACTTAAGGGAAAACCAAACAATTGTTCTGCTAAAGGAATATAGCAACAAAAAGACTCCTGAAGACATTCTGCAATACACATAATAAGTACCTTACTCAGCCATCATCAGACAAGCTTCTTACAGGAGATGGAAACTGTCATAGAGACCCACAACTAGACAATGTGCGGAAAGTGAGAGACCTTGGAACATTTAGTCAGCTCATCTAAGGGTTCAGGGATCTATGTAGAAGGGCAGATAGAAATATTATAACAGCCAGACATAATAGATGACTCCACTCCAAGGAAACAGTATCTTGCAGACATAATAGGAATGATGTACAAATGAATTTATAGAGAGTGTGGCAGCATTCACAGAGCTTGCACAAGTTCAAGCCAGATGGAGTCCAGTGCTGAGAAAGAGAAGTAGACACAGGCTTTCATGTCTAACCAAGAAACTGTGTTAAATTGATACCCACTAGCAAAGAAAAAATTAGCCTTCTACAATGGCAAGTTATTGGGTATATTAAACAGGCCTCAAGGTAGTCCCTATACCCAGTAGATGTCTGTTGACAAATTGCTAAATGGTCTTATTAAATAAAAAACATGGAGCCAGATATAGCAGTGAAATTTTGAGAGATCAGGGAACTAGGGAAAGCCATAGCTAACCGTACCTCACCAACTCTGCAGCTTTCAAAAGTGAGCCACTTCCTGTCTACCCATTCCTATATACCTTGATGTTCTACCATCTGATTTGCTCTGTCTGTCCAGCAACATCACTTCCTCTTCCTGCCCAGCTCTGTCACTTCCTGTCTGTTTATACAGACCTCCAGACCTCCATGGTTAACTAGTGTTGGAATTTAAGGTGTGTGCCACTATGCCTACCTCTGTTCCCTGTGTGGCCTTGAACTCACAGAGATCCAGACAGATCCCTGCCTGCCAAGTGATAGGATTAAAGGCGTGTGCTACCATTGCCTTACTTCTATATAGTGGCTGACTTTTTCCTCTGATCTTCAAGTAAATTTTATTGGGAGACACAGTATATCAGGGTATACAATACATTACCACATTTCCTTTTTTGTCTAAAATAAAAAAATAAAATAAAAAAGTTATAAAAAATGAGAAAAACTATATCTAATAAGTACAATAATTATATACAATATACAAGCAATAAATACATCAACAATATCTAGTTCATTTGCATTTGACAAATTCAGAGAAAATATTCCATATCTATCCTATTTTTGTGAATCCAAAATGTACCTAATTCACTTTCTATTGTATCTTGTATTAACAACAGAAAACTATCTTATGATGTCTTTCAAACTTACACACTTAACACCTCTTAGTGAGTTTATTTTCTGAATTTGTTTATGTTTTTGGGGTTTTTTTTTGAAGAGAGAAAGAAAAGTCCCGGAGTTGGGTGAGTGGGGAGGTTATGGCAGGAACTGGGGAAGAGAAAAAGTGTGATCAGAATATATTGTATAAAAAAATCAATCAGAACAAAATGGTAAAAAAAAATAAACAAAAATCTACTCATATAATCTATTTGACCATGTTCTTCCCCCTTTCCCAACTTCTCCCTGATGTTCTTTCTCCTTTGCTTTCTCTCTCCCTCCCTCCCTGCTTCCCTCCCTCCCTCCTTCCCTCCCTCCCTCTCTCTCAAAAACAAAATCAAAACAAGCAAACATACAAACAAAAAAGAATTTGATTATGGATTTATTTAATGAAATCAGGGCTAAATCAACTGTAACTTTTAAATTAATTAAAATTTAGAAATAAATAATAATTGAATATTAAAATAATTTAGATTATTTATACATTTTAATGTATTAGTTTTGCTACATTGTTGTTCTTAAGAGATTCCTCTGTTATACATGCACACTGATTGTACATGTGAAGGTGTAGTGGTGTTAGGCAGGGTCCTTGAACCTGCTAGGTAGGCACTCCACCATTGAACTATTGCCTTAGCCAATTATATTTTTAACTTTTATATAAATTTTTCATAATATTGCTTCATTCTTTTAAGTATCTGCTGTTTTGTAAATACATCCTCTCCAACCTTTACAATTGTTCATTTGCCTTTTCTCTCTTTCCTTACTCTTATTTCTACAGGTTATCTAGTCAGTCCTTCAAATACGGACACTACATGTGTGTGAGTGTAGGCACATGTGTGCCCAGTGCACTTGTGGAGGTCAAGGGACAGCTTTTGGGAACCAGTTCTTCCATTTCATCATGGATTTCCAGAGCTAGACTGGGGTCATTAGTATTAGGTGACAAGTGCTTTGACCCACTGAACTGTCTTGCTGTCCCTATCTTGACTTAAATATTTATTTGTGATTATTATATAAGTATATCATTCCTTCCTTCCTTTTCTTCCGCCCTTACCTTATGTCATGTACTCCCCTTCTCTCTTTCAAATTCATGGACTGACTTTTCTTTGTTGTTTTATTCTCTCTCTCTCTCTCTCTCTCTCTCTCTCTCTCACACACACACACACACACACACACACACACACACACATACACACACACACACACACACACACACACACACACGCACACTCTTAAATACATAAATATATCCTGCTTGGTCTGTATAATGTTACCAGTATGTATGTTTTCAGGGATGACCATTTAGTACCAGTCAACCATTTGATTTAATAGCACTGATGACCTCACCCCTCTTTGCACATCTGCAAATATGCTATCAATTCCATTGTACAAGGCTTCTTGCTCTCAGTATTGATGAGACTGATCTACATATTTTGTGTAGTCATTTTTGTTGTTTGCTTTTATACCATTGTAGAATATATCATGTTTTATTTATCCATTCAGTAGTTAGCCATTTCATGTGGATATTAAATATTGTGATAAATATACTCTAATACATGTCTTTTGATGTACATAAAATATGTGTATATATAGAATTTCCAGATCCTGCATATTTTCAGCTGTGGGTGACATGGTTAGATAGTGTTCCTAATAGGAAAGATATACTATCATTGAAAGGAAATCTAGTATCACTGCCAATGATTAGGAGATTAACCATACACTTAACACACAATTCTTAAAGAGCTTCACTTACTTTTGTGCTACTGAGAGTAATTTTCTACTGCCACACCATGCATATTTACCATCATCAGGGAAATGCAGGTCTATGGTACATATTAATAATTAATCAGATCCTGTCAAGTCTTGTTATAGTGCTGTGGCAGGTAGTTACAATTTTGAAATGAGATGTAATTGTTATCTGTCTTATTTCTTTCCTTTGAAATGACAGAGATGTTACATTATAGCTTTTTTGTATCTCATTTGTATCATTAAACGTGTCATTCAGCCAAAAAAAAAAAAAACCCCTGATATTTCAGTTATAGCAGGCAATCTGAAAGCTGGCTGCTTGCCATGGTGCTCTTTTTCCCCTCCCTCCCTCCCTCCCTCCCTCCCTCCCTCCCTCTCTCTCTCTATCTTTCTCTGTCTCTCTGTCTCTCTGTTTCTTTGTCTCTCTGTCTCTCTCTCTCCCTTCCTCCCTCCCTCCCTCCCTCCCTCTCTCTCTCTCTCTCTCTCTCTCTCTCTCTCTCTCTCTCTCTGTCTCTCTGTCTCTGTCTCTCTCTCTCTCTCTCTCTCTCTCTCTCTCTCTGTCTCTCTCTCTCTCTCTGGATCTGACGAGGCAGCAATCACATTAATCATCCTAGTGGCTGTTTAGTTTGGTGTTTACTAAGTGCTGGCATGTTGGAATGAAGGGAGCTTAGTGGTAGAGTCAACAGCTGGATTTCAATATCTTTCTGTCCCTCACTTCGTAGATTTAGTCAAGTCATTTAATAATTTAAGACCTCATTTCTCTCTTCTGTTTAATAAGGATTACAATTCTTTGTACCATAAAGTTCCTGAGAATAAAATAACATAATGGCCTTCAATAAATGATAATTTCCATCTAAATGAATCTCTTCTTGGTGGAAAACTAGGTAGTCTAACAGCATTGGTAGAGAACCAAATTTCTGTCTGTAAATTATTATCTTAAATAGTCACAAAACACATTTCAACAACCATAAGCTATGTTTCAGGCATGTTTTCAATCTAAAAGTTTATAACAATTTTAATAGCATTAAACTATTTCTCTGGGACACCCTCAGCACAGAATCTGACTTCTTAATCCATTCAACAACCAGATGACATTCAATTTTTAGTATTTGTCAGTGTAGCACAGGCTTGGAAATCAAGGGGTAGTTGGTAAATCTTGACACTACTATTTACTTTCTAAAGTGACAGATTTTATGGCCTCTTGGACCTTATTTATTTTGTCTTTCTAAACATGTATTGCAGGTATGATGCTGCTTATCCAGTATCCAATGAACTGTGTACTCATTACACAAGATCACTTTTCCATGTTTTTGCATTTTACATGCATTTGTGAATGGTAGTCAGAGACCAATATAGTTCTTGTGGACCAATGTTTCCTTTGTCTCTTCCCATCTTGCTTTTTGAGCCAGGCCTAACCTGGAGCTCACTGTTTCAGTTAGATTGCTGAATCAGTGATCCTTTTGCTGCCTTTCCTGACATGTCTGCCTCTTCCCAACACAGAGAATACAAGCACATGTTTCCCCACCAGGTATCTTACACAGGTACTGGCATGTCAAATTCAGAGCCTCATACAATGTGTTAAACATTGTACTAGCTGAGCCACATGCTCATTCCGAACAATCATTTTGAATTAGAAGTTTCTTTTACTATTACTTTTCAGAACATACTTGATATAAGGAAAGTTTTTCTTAGCTAGGAAGAAAAATATTTTTTTTTTGCCAAAATTTAATGATAGGGGCCACATTAATCTCTGGGATCTGCTCTTGCTACAGAGGAGTGGTCTGTGTTCTCTTCCTTAAAGTCCCTTTTACAGCCCTATAACAAAACTTGTTTCTAAAATTCCAAAAACAGTTTTTCTTTGAAAGTTAACAACCTCATTTTCCGAGAGTCACTTTTCCTCCCCTGTGAATAGAAACATAAATCCATAATCCAATATCATGAGAGTTCTCATGTTGATTCTAGAGTTAGGCAGACTAGGGAAAGCACAGTAGGAATAAAAACACCTTGTTAGAGTTTTAGGAATTAAGTCTGTACTCCATTTCTTTGTACTAGCACATTCATGTTTATGTGTCACATATTATGTAACAATACAAAATTCCATTGGTTTGACAGCATGTTTCAATAGCTGTTTCACTTGGCATCAAGCCTGATGACCTGAGTTTGAGCCCCACTCACATGGTAGAAAGAGAAATACAAATCCTATTATTGTCCTTTGATTTATACACACACACTGTGTCATGTCCAAAACATTGAAAATAAGTAAAATATTTAATCAAAAATAGCATGTCATTAACATTCTTATTTTCAGGAACCTTGTATGCTGTCACCATTAGGATTTGATCTTTTCTCTTCAGGAACTTGACCTTTAAACTGTGTATTGCGTTTCACAATAGACATATGAGAGCTGATAGGTTTAATGACTGGCAATAGTAGACAGTGACTTGGTGATGATGCTCTTTCTTTGACCCTTCCATTGTGCCAATTTGATGTTTCAAATCTGATAAATAAAAACATTTTGAAAAAAAAAACCCTCGAAGTCAGAGTGTTCATTTGAGTTGCTTATTTTTTTTTTCAGAGTTCTGTCATTCTGAGAAAATTAGAGACACAAACTTTACCAAACTGTCAGTTCAAATGAAATAAGCATTCTAGATAAATGGGAGCTGAAATGGGGTTGCTGGTAAATAGAAGTTTCTTAGAAAGCATCACTTAATTGCTTACATGGCATTCCTTGTGTTTAAGACTGGCAGAACAGTGAGAATGGTATGTGCCTGGGAGGAAAAACAAGGCAGCTCTGTCTGGATGTAGGAGCATCAGCTTGCTGCCTGCAGCTTCCAAGGACCTTCTCTGGTAGCTCAGTAAGTGCACAGGGTGGCAAAGTGTTGTAAGTCATGGTTGTCACATTTCAGTTTCACTCTTAAAGTGTCTAATTTGAGTGAACAAATGTCCAAACTCTTTCCATGTGCAAAGAGCACAAACTCCCATGTTTCTTTCATCTTTTTTTTAATTAAGAAATTTTTTCATTCATTTTTACACACCAATCAAAGATGCCCCTCTTTCCTCTTCTCATCCCCCAGCATCCCCCTCCCAACCTACCCCTCACTCCTCCCCCCCACAAGAAGGCAAGGGTGAGGCACATCCAGTAGAGGCAAGTCCAAGCCCTTCCCCCTGCCTCAAGGCTGCACAAGGTGTCTCATCATAGGTGGTGGGCTCCAAAAAGTCTGCTCATGCACCAGGGGTGGATTCTGATCCAACTGCCAGGAGGCCCCCCAAGCAGATCAAGCTACACAACTGTCTCACCATGCATTGGATCTAGTTTAGTCCCACGCAAGCTTCACAGCCATTGATTAAACTTTCATGAATTCCCATTAGTTTGGTTTGGTCATCTCTGCAGGTTTCTCATTCATGATCCTGATGCAATTGCTCACAGAATCCCTCTTCTCTCTTTGACTGGACTTCTGGAGCTCTGCTGGTATTTGGTTGTGGATCTCTGCATCTGCTTCCATCAGTCTTTGGAGAAAAGCTCTGTGATGATAGTTAGGGTATTCACCGGTTTGATCACTGGGGTCAGCCAGTGCAGTTAAGGCACCCTCTCCACTATTTCTAGTAGCTCAGACTGAGGTCATCCTTGGGGATTCCTGGCAACTTCCCTAGCACCGGGTTTCTCTATCCCCATGATGTCTCTTTCTATTATGGTATCTCTTTCATTGCTCTCCTACTCCATCCCTGTTCCAGCTCGACCATCCCTTTCCCTTATTTTCTCATCCCATAACCCCTGCCCTCCATTGCCCACCCCTCATTCCCAGTTTACTCATGGAGATCTCACCTATTTCCCCTTCCCAGGGCAATCCATGCATCCCTCTTTGGGTCTTCCTTATTAGCTAGCTTCTCTGGATTTATGGGTTGTTGTCTGGTTATCCTTTGCTTTACATCTAGTATCCACTTATGAGTGAATACATACCATGTTTGTCCTTCTGAGTTTGGGTTACCTCACTCAGGATAATATTTTCCTGTACAATGAGACATTTCCCTATTTGGAGAGGCAATAATTAAAAAAATATTTCTGGCTTTTCTTCCTCCCTTACCTTGCTTAGTGAAAACTATTTTGTCTAATTGATGATAACAAGGCACTATGGTTCCATGCCTTAGAGTATGAGTGACTACTTTGTGAGTGCGTTGGAAACACAATCTTATCATCACTGGCAGTAGACAAGGGACTAGCAGAGGGTAGTGTACCTAACTCATACCCCAGTTTTAGAGCATCAGCAGGAAGGCTGCTGCCTCACTGCCTTCTTCCAGACTCCTGTATCTCTCCCTGAATTGAGGCTGAACTTGTAGGAAGAACGCTAAGTGATTTATTGGTTTCCTTATCCCTCAGCTTCAATGTCATAAATATATTTTTCCAGTAGACATATTAAGAGATTACCAGGGAACTCTCTGCTGCCTATGAAAGCTGAGCTGCTACAATGAATGCAGTCAGCCATTTATACACTGCAGGAATTAGGGGGCAGAGTGATCGGAGCTGCTGGCTGTACTGGATGCAGGATCAGTGGGGAGAGCTCAATAAATCTCCCCTTCTCACAGGATAGTGAGAGCTATTGATCGCCAGTGGCTCCATTAGCTCTGTATGACTTCCCTGAAATTAAAATCTTTAAGGCTTGATCCTCCCCTCAGATAGCTATATGTACACAGTGCCTAATCTAACCTTATACAAAGTAGTGAGAGTTCTTTTTTTTTTTTCCCCTCCCTCATGTGCCACCATGATATTGGAGAGGAGCAGGCTGCTTCCTGCAGAATTTTAACAGGCCTCTCCTTAAAGTTGTGTCTCTGACCTTTATGAAATTAAAGAGCATTGCTTGTAAGACGTAACATCACTTGCATGCTGGTGAGTCTCTTTTGTACATGTCAGTAATTTTCTCAAGGAAGACGACCCTTCACAAAACTACCTCCAAAGCTCATCAAGATTCAACTGAAATGTCAAAATCAGGTACATCAGATCTTAGTAAATATGACAGACTAAGGCAGAAAGATGCAATTAGATATTTTATCACCCATATATATATATATACCTTGTGGCCTTGTTATATTAATGACTGGCTCTAAAATGTTTACTTTGCTTTTCTCTTGATCCATGATTCCATCAATAGACACAAGCCTCTTATTCCATAAAATAAAAGCATAAAGCCAAAACCAATTTCTCTGTCTCTAATTCCATATTATCTTCCTATTAGCTAAAAAACAGGATACACAGGTATTAAAACAGCCATTTCTCCTGGGAAGTAATAGTCTTCTCATGGGACCACTTAAAAACATGTCTATTGAGTCTGAGATCTAGAATAAGGCTTTCTGTATCACTGGGATTGTCTGGTGGGAAACAACAAGGCCATATTGGTGTGAGGACACTCTCAGAGAGATAAGATATCATGACAACTCATGGCTGGACTTTAAAAATGTGAACCACAAATTCGTGGGAGATATATTGACAAACACACTGTCTAGACATGCTCAAAGGACTCTTGCCTTTTACGGAGGTTTTGAAGGGAGATTAGAGCTTACTTGTTCCCAGTGTTCAATTTATGTTAGCACAGAAACAAACTAAACGTAATACAATTCAGTCTTTATATTGTTTTATGTCTGATGGAGTGGATAGCCCCTGAATTTTTTTTTTACCTCAAGATTACAGAGAATCAGTTTTTGAAACAAAGTTAAGGATCTAGAATATTAACTTGTCAAAACATAACTCCTTGGCTGTATCTTGGTCACTGATGTCATTCGGGATTATTGAACAGAATACAAGAACCTAGGACCTAAGAACAGCTTCAGTATCAATTGGAAATATTGTTTACATAGTTTATACATTTTTAATGTAAAAGAGATTCACTATCACTTACACTTAGATACATCCTATTTTGGCTAATTGTGTAGTCTTATGGGAGAGAAAATAGTTAACTAACTACTCTATATTTTTCTAATAAACAACACATATGCGCGCGCGCGCACACACACACGCGCGCACACACACACACACACACACACACACACACACACACACACACACAGACATGCAAGTATCTTCACGGGAACCACCATTCACTAGGCTGTTTGAATTCTGCATCTGTGGAGATGATTTATATTAATTGGTTACAACTTAATGCACTAAGGGCTAGAAGGCTAGGAGAAAAACATCATGCCTTGCAGGGAAGGAATGAATGATGAGTTTTACAGAAGATGCTAAAATTCTTTTCCATTAGAAATAGGTCTGATCTAAATCTGCAGGTGACTATATGTGGCAGATTTGAAAGCATTACTGCTGCACTTCTCCTCAGGATAAAAAGAGATAAAATGGTGTATCTTGAAAAAGAGGAAAGGATAAGCCAAGACTTCATGATTTAATTCTCCCTTTGAGGAAAAGCATTTTAAGAAGTGAACTGTAGCCCTTTCTCATATGTCCAAGAAGTAAGCCCTGTGCTTATAATTTAGTAGATGGAAGCCTGTTGTTTCACAGTCCAGATCAAAGCTCCATTTCTTGCTCAGCACTAAATGCTTGTTTCTTGATGGGTAAGTCATTTAACCTTTGTGTGTTGTATTCTTTTCATCTGCAAATAGCGATGATAATGCTCACAGGGGATGTGCTCCTAAGATTAGGCAATCTATGATTGTGGAGAGCAATATATATGCTAAATAACAATGGTAATGCTGTCTATCAGAGAATTTGGATAAGAGCCGCGCAGTTCTATCAATGGGAGCTCCCGCAGAGAAGCTTGAACAAATGATTACCTGGTTGTTAGAATTCATGTTTTATGACAGAGATTATCCCCTTTCATGCCCTAACCCTTCCCCTATTTAACTCTTAAGGATTTAACTTAATTTAATATAAAGTCATTTTCTAAAATGTCCAGCAAGAATCCTTCCAGCCAGTTCCACTGACAGTATGTCTGTTTCGCCAGCACTCTACATTTTTGTCTCAGATTTCCCTAGAATTTGTGGGGAGACACCAAAAGTCTCCATGTCTGAAGGTTATCCATTTACTGAACCTCTAATCTCAAGTTCTTCATATCCCCATTTCTATAGAGAACTTCCTTAGCAACGATTTACCTTCCATCTTCTTTTAAGTCATGGGAACCTACAGCACTTGATCAGATCTTAACAAGGTTAAAAGTGGCACAGCCAGTAGGAATAACTGCTAATCTTTACTTCTGCAAGAGAGACAAGCATTTTGTTAAGGGCCAGAAGAATACTACCACATTTCTCTCTGCCTAGCTGGCTGCTATGAGCTGATATGAACTGAAAGTCACAGGGTCATAAGAAAAAGCATGCATCTTTCCCCACCTAAGTATGGATCTCACTAGAAAAGGAGAAAGGGGAAAAAGCACTTCAGTTGAGTTTTATAAATGGTAGCTGGAAAACATGGTGGTCAGAGAAGAGAGCAGAAACAGGCCCACTGAACTTCAAATGTGAGTTTTCATTCCTTCCTTAAAGAGCACCATGGTAATTATGTTCTATATAATAGAACAATGCCTCTATTCCATGATTTATGAATTCCCCTTGTTTGAATATTACCACACTACTCTATTGAATAATTAGCAATGGTGTTTTTAATTCCTATTTTACTGGAGTGTAAACCGCCACTCTAAAAGACATATGTTGCAAGCCTCCAAGTCCCAGGTAGACAAGAGGGGCTATAGGTAAACTCTTTGAAAATAAACACATTTAAAAGACCACATCTCATTATATGTTCAGTCATTTATTCATATATTTATTTCTGAATCTCATCCCAAAGAAATATGGAGTTACTAAAATGTAGTTTTAATTTTAACCTTTGAATGAGTTCTGTGATAAATTCAGGACTTATTCCAGACAATTTACAGGGAATGATTTGATCTCAGGGCTATGAGAAATCTTACTTCTACTATCTTTATTAACCCTACCACAAGCTCATCATCTTCCTGTATTCCATCAGAGAAAAGGCTTAAAATAAAAACCTCTGGCTGGGCTGAGACTGCCTGAGACTCTTTACAGGCTCTAGGTCAGATCTTTTCATAGAACTGTGTTAACTGAAGAGGGATATGGAGACTTACAGAAGTTTTAGCCTTTATGGAAGGAAAAGTGAAGCAGTGCAACCAGGTAATGCAGACTTCACTTAGGTTACAGTTTTACTTCCAATATCCTATGCACAAATTGTCTGTTTGACCAGAGCCCATGCTGTGTCAATGGAATGCCCTTCCTTGGATGTTCCAATTGCTACATATGCTGGAACATTTGGCAACCCTTGGGGGCCCCCACTCTGTTATATGGCCAGTGACAGTGCAAGTAGCACAGATGGGAAGAACTTCAAATCAAAGTAAACAAAACATTTCCCTCTTACCTGGAATCTATACACTGATTTGCTTGCACAACTTTTTTAGGTGGCCATTGGAGATGAATAACTTGTTATTTCCCCCACTAGGCCTGCCTTCTCCAAGGCAAGTGTGTGTGGCCATGATATTCATGATACTCATGACCCGATTGTAATGTATCAGGATGCATCTGACTATGGAATAATTCTTAATTGTGGAAGGCAGGCTGTGACAGCCACCTGCTTAAGTATCCATATTTGTCTCTGATTCAGACTTATTGAAATTAAAATATTGATAAGGACAATTTCACAATGTATGGAAGTTAGTGGAGGCATTAAAATTGTTTTGCTTTTTGTATTCAAACCAAACACCTAATTTTGTCAATAAACAACAACTCATACATTTTCTACTTTTTTTGTTTGTTTTAATTAGCATATAGAAACCACACAAAATGATTCTCTCTCTTTTTTTAAATTTTGGTAAAGTTTAATGTTTCCATTGTAAGGTAATGTAACTGTATAAAATTAAATTAATACAAATAAGCTCCCATTTAAAATTCTTACATAAGTAGTCTTACAATGATATGTAACATTTTGGTGTATAGGCTTTTCAGGTTTTTTTTGTTGTTGTTCCTGTTATTATGAGCAAATATACTTTTTTCCCTAATAAATTACATAATGTTTTCATGATTAAAAATATTCTATACATCTTCTAAAAACAATAATGATTCTATAAAATCACTTTGGGTATTGAAGATTTCTATTTATCAACACATTACATGCTTTTGAACTATGTTCCTATTGTAGAATGTTTAAGTTGTTTCCAATTTTAGTACATGTATTTCACACACTTTTCTCATGTTTATTTTATGTTATTTACCTAAACACACACACACACACACACACACACACACACACACACACACACACACACATACATCTAGATTCTTCACATCAGAGATAATGTACATTATTTATCTTACTGCATCTCACTTATTTCACTTAACATGATGATTTCCAGGTCCATCTATGTTTTTTCCTGCAGATAACATAATTGCATTCTCCTCTTTGAGTGAATCAAACCATATTGACAAAATGTCTTATTTCCACTTTGAGCATGAACCACTGAAATTAACATTTTTATCCACAATGAGCAGGAAATGTGCACATAGTGACTTCAGAATATGACTGAGCGTTTAGCAAATGACTCTTAATTGTCCATTTTGTAAAGAATATATACAGAACCAGACATTTTCTACTCAAGACAAAGGTGTTATTCATTTGTTCAATAATACTTATTGAGACCCTACAAACCATACATGTTAAGGAACTGTCAAAGCATATGCTTATAGGTATGAGTCAAAATCACACCACCACAAACAAGAAGACATATATTAAATCAACTCAAAACCCATTCTTGACAGAAAGGTTTTCTAAGAATATAGAGAAACAGTTTAGTAATGTTTAACTCAAGAAATGAATTAATCTACATTTGGTCATGGATTGTTAGAGTTGTAGGTATTGACAGGAACCTAGTAAGGAATGAGATTCCAAGGTCTACTTTTCTGATTCCAGCAAGCATTTTTTTTTTTTAAATCAGGAATGATTATCTCTTTTTAGTCGACTCTTCTGAACATATGTCATGTGCGGGCATTAGTCACATGACTGATTCAGTGTCTGCATCTTCTGATGAGTTTATAGTATGTTCTATATCAACAGTACAGGTGACATACAAGTGCAGCATAAAGAAAAACTTGTGGTTATTTGGAAGTAATTCCAAGAGATGGAAGGAGGAATCAACAGGCATCTAACTACAACAGAATTTAGGATTACTTTAGCAGTTTGGCTTTAACAATCCTACTCTAAGGGTAGTCGAGAAACTCTTTTCACTTTTGTTGTTCAAGGCTGAGCCAAAGTTAAACCCTCTAGTTTTATTGACTCATGAATATCTGTACACAATTTATGCATCTTGTTTAATAGAGAACCAGTAAAGATTCAAGATGGGCTCCAAACTCACCGTGCCTGTGACTAGTTGAAAGTCAAGCACAAAAACACAAGTAACTGATTTCTTTAGGGAAAAAAACTATCTTTTATATCAAATCAGATTAAATGATACTACTATTGGCTTTACATGTGTCATTTCTTTATCTCAGTTATAGCCATAATTTAGAAAAACTTCCTAAATTTTACTTTTAATTATTTTCTATGTTCCAGTCAAGGTGATTTCTGCTTTCTTTACATATCTAATCACCACATCCCCAGAAACATAGCCGATTGTTATTCTTGTTTTTAATATTTTTATTAATTCCTTGAGAATTTCATACAATGTGTTTTGAATGTAAACACCCTCCTCAACTCCTCACATTAGTAAATTCTCAATTTTCCCATCTCTTCCTACTCAGCCTTGAGATTACGTCATTTCTGGTGTTGGTGTTCTTTCCTCATTGGGTCCACTTTGCATCACTTGGCTAGTCTTGGAATCAGGGTCTGCTCTGGTGTGTGTTCAGCACACCAGGGCACACATCATTAACAAAACCCGACTCTCTCTCTCTCCTAGCAGCAATCAAGTGATAATAGGTCATCAGCTAGTGGTGGTAGTATGTGACCACTTTTCCTGCTTTTTACTGGGATTTTTCTCCTGCTGGAGCTTCAACAGTTGTCTGGCTTGCTGTCTCAATTGCAATGACTTCATACAAGCACCTGCCCTGTCATGTCTGGGAAACATTGTTTACCTGAAGTTACCCACCATTTTGTCTCTTATAATCTTTCCTCCTCTCTTCCTCAAAGACCCCTGATCCTTTGAGGAGTGTAATATGACATTCCCTTTTAAAGAGGGAATATGAGGAGGGTTAATTAACACTAAGACCTTTTGATAAATCCATATGTAAATCTACTATGGTAGAAGCTTCCTAAAACACACACACACACATATATATGTATATATGTATATATATATATATATATATATATATATATATAAAGTGAGTGTGTATGTGTATGTATATATAAACATATATATGTAAGAAATTTAATGGATGTTGCTGTTTATATGCAATACCTTGATATAAGGGAGAAATAATATCTTCAGTCATAATAATGGGAAAAAAATCTTTTTGAGAAATGACTTGGTCAACTAGAAAGTAAATAGTTAAATTATTTATTACCTATACCAGATAAACACATGAAAGTCTGATAAATTCTTGAATGGTCTCATAATCTTTTCAAGGTAACTAATATAGGATCATGATTATAGACTTGAGATCAAACAAGAATTATTTGTGTTTTCAGATGATAGGAAAGAGTTATTCTGAATAGAGAGACACTTTAACTTGGGAGGATGAGATAAACAAGTTAAACAAGTACCAATGGTTTATTCACAAGCATTTCTCCCTTTTTTTAAACACCAGTGGTTGTTTAACTAAAACAATATCAATTTGAGATTTCCTAATGTATATTAAACAATTTCTTGTGGGAATATTTTCCTCATCAATGAGAAATTTTATCATATGCTTAAAATGTTAAGAAACCCAGATAGCAGAATCAGGTAGCATTTGTTTTTTTTTTTTCAGGTAGAATTTCTTAGCTGAGCATGGTGACAAACTTTTGTAGTCCCAGTACCAGCACTCAGGTGCAGTACCAGCACTCAGGTGTCAGAGGATAGAGGATTAGAAGTTCAAGGCCTACTTAGGTCGCATATGACTATATCTGAAAAGAATATATAATTTCTTATAATTTAGCATTTACTTAGGTAATATTATAATATGCCAATGTTTTCATAGAGTATTATGAAACTATGTCTGCATAAAAGTCAGTTTCACTATCTGTTGTCTATATAGCTGAATATCTCACAGCATTGATTAAAATTAGATTCCATGTGGACAATCAATTTGAGTGTTCCATAGATATTCGAAGATATACAAATAACAAGCAACCTTGTTTTTAACTTTGAAGTATGGATAACTATAAGAATAAAAACTAATATCTGTAAGCTTCTCTTTCAGCTTAGTGGAGAGATATATGAAAATGTTTTCAATGAACAAAATTTTCCCATGACAGTGATTCACTTGAAATATCTAATGTTCTATTTAGTGTAGGTATTATGGGAAAGAATCTGAGCAATAAACCAAATACTTTCTTGAATAGCTGTCAAATGTACCAAGATGTCAAGTCTTCTGGTTGATGTTGATAGCTAGGACATAGGCTTGGAGAGAATTCCTGGATAATAACTTGAGGACAAAATATTACCAAAAGGAATGGGATGCTTTAGAGAAAAAAATTTCTAACAACATAGAAAGGAATAATAGGTTATTATGCATATTTTAGTGGGTGAGGGCCTATACTTGGAAGTAGAAACCAGTAGGATTCTATTATTATTATTATTATTATTATTATTATTATTATTATTATTATTATTGCAATTGAGCCACAACTTTTAGGGATCTAATTGCATAATACCAGATTGTGTAAAACAGAGTATATCCACAGAAATTCTCTAGATACATTATGAAACTAAAGGGCTACAGTTTTCACCACCACCAAACTGTCAAGAGTAGAATGGGAACTTACTGGTTCCTAACTCTGATTTTAATTGCCATTAATTGTTGGGAAATGAATTTATGCCTCTAAATGGCTTTATTAGGACCCATTTCTGTGTCCAGAAAATAGCTTCTGCTATATTGAATGAAAAAGAAGACTTTCTGTTATAGTAATAGTTCATTAACTGATTATTTTCCAGAGGAATGTCATTATCAAAGAGAGTTTATAAGGCATTGCCCAGGATGAATTGTTTATACCAGATTTTAAACACACAATTGAATGACAGACTTGACATATATGCTTTTTTTTTTACTCATGAAAGGTTGAGTTCTACATATTTCAGACTGTTTTAGAATCTGAGTAAAATATAAAGAATAATGTTTGCAAATGGGTTTGGGTTAGCCAGATCCTTTTAAAGGTCCCTCTTAATGTTATCAAGCTATGTTTTGCCACTAGACTCTTGCCTACTTTACTAATTAGCTTTTCATTTTTGACTGGACATAGGCTAGAGTCACATGAGAAGAAAGTCTCAGATGAGGGACTGTTCAGATTTGCTTGGCCTGTATGGTTATTTGTAGAGAATTAACTGATTACTAATTGAGTCGGGAGAGTTCAGCATACTGTGAGTGGTATCTTTCCCTGGGCTGTATAAGAAACCTAATTGAGTGACCATGAACCTACAATCCAGTGAAGCAATCAGAATTTCTCTACAGTTTCTGAGTCACATTTCTGCTTAAGTTCCTCTCCTAACTTCCCTCAGTGGTGGACTATGGCCTGTCAGTGTCAGCAAAATAAATCCCTTCTTTCCCTTAGCTGTTTCTGGTCAGAGTGTTTTGTCACAGAAACAGAAATCAAAGTGGAACAACCACAAATATAACTTTGCATTTCATAAATTTAACACCTTCATATGACTCACTGTTCTTGGCATTTTGGAGCAATATGTCTTTAAATATTTCTATATACGTATTTGTTAATGTCATCGTAAAATATAGCTCCTACACATCAAAGTAAAATATATCTGCATTTTTGATGTTGTCTTTATGAGTGCTACTGCATCCCATGACAACAAATCAAGAGCAACAAGATGGCGCACAGCAAGTTAAACAGCACTTCCTGGGCTGGGTGCTCTCATTCGTTAATCAACTCACTTCTGCATACATAAGAATGTTATGCTAGATTTATCATTTTACTGAGAGAAAGGAGGCATCTCCAGTGATTTTAAAGATTCAGGTTGAACAGTTTACAGACAGCTGCATGCACTTTAGGAATCACAAAATCTGAGTTTAATATATTAACATCACTCAAATGGGGCTGAGTTTCATAGGCCAGCTTGAAAGAAAGGCCTTTTGTTTTCTTTCTTTCTCATTCTATTAAAAGAAAACTAAAGACCAGCGAGCCATTTTTCAGTGAATAAACGTGTAGTAAGCAACTCAGTGTCTGAGGGTTTGGCCAACAAGTCTGAAGGACTGCCGCCTATGCTGCTTACTATCTGCAGTGTAGTCTTTAAACGTGTGTGTGTGTGTGTGTGTGTGTGTGTGTGTGTGTGTGTGTGTGTGTGAGACCTTATACCAAATTCATTGATGAAACATTTTAAAAGTGTACTACTGGTACTATTGTATCTGTAGGCTATAGGAATTGCTAACACTCTTATCTAGACCAAACAAATGGACATGTATCCGGCAGTGTTAGTTCAGTATTATTATCTTAATTCGCTGCTTTTAGCTTTCTAGTTTAGAATTTGTTTATTGATCCCTTTCTTGTGTTTCAAACCAAGCTTTGCATGTTGTTAATACATCTTGGAATAAGCCCTCTTGTGAAACAGATGCAGGAAAGTGAATGGGCATTCTCTAGTATTTCTCTGTAAAGAACTTTCTCTACTTTGTGTTTGGAGATTTAATTATTTTTGTATATGTTTCTTAGTACTCCTCCTGTGCAATGAAGGAAGTTCAGAAAGCACATGATACTGAAAAGGTAAATGAATATCCTTTTTGAGTTTAATTAAAAAAAAAGATTTTATATTATGCGAAGTAATAGATTGCATATGGCATTTAATGTTTACATATCAATTGACTTTGTTTAATCTTTCACCCACCATTGTCAAATTCACGTAGGTACACTTGGTCCCAACAATTTAACCCTTCTTCTGCTGTCTTGTATTTGATCACCCTTTTTCCCTTCCCCACTCTTTATTATTTCTTTATTATTTCTTTGCCCTTTTTCATGTTTCATGATGTAAAACACACACACACATGCAAAATTCTGTATATAAAAGAAAATGTCTGCATTTGTAAAACTTCTACTTCTATAAGTGAATTAATTCATTTTCTGAAAGAGTCATAATTTCATTGCTCTTTATATCTGAATTGAATCCCACTGTTTGTATGTACTAGCTTTTCTTTGTCCATTCATTCGTTGATGGTCTCTAGACAGGTTTTGTTTCCTGGTCATTGTGAGTGTTGAATTAATATTTTTGGTTGTGAGCCTAGCCTTTAAAGGCTGAGCCATCTCTCCAGCCTGAGTGTTGAATTAATAAACTTGAGTTCATTTGTACCTCTGCAGTGTATTTATTTCAATTTCTTTTATGTATACCTAGGAGTGGTAAAATTGGCTAAAACATTAGCTCTGTTTTTATTTTAATGGTGAACTTCCATATTAATTTATGTAGTCACTACATAATTTTATGTTTCTATCAATAATTTAAAGTGTTTCTCCTTCCTACAACTATACCAGAGTTTGTTTCCATGGTGGTAGCCAGTATGACCTGGGTGAGATGGAATCCAAAATTTTCAATTTTCTTTTCCCTCATAGATAAGGATGTTGACTTTTAAAAAAGTATTAATTGGACAACTACTTGTTTGCTTTATTATTATATTTATTGGTGTATTATTTGTGATTTGGTAGTAAACAATGTTGATGTGTTTTCAAAAACCTTGGTAATATCTGGTAATTTACACTTTCTTCCTGTATAGTCAGTGTGGTTACATCATTAATGCTATGAGGTTTATAAAAGAACATCAGCAGCCATGATTGGGTAATATGTCAAAAAAAATCCCACTACCAAAATCATCAAAATAAAACATACTTGTTGAGTACTCTTGCAGAGGAGGATTCTATACCATCTGTTTCTGACTCTACAGACAGACACCGGACCATGTGATTTACCTACCTCATGACAACTCCTAGGAAGAATTTGATTTCCTGAAGAGGAGAAAAATGAACTGAATTTTAAGTTACTTATCCAGAATGAGTTTATTATTAAAGATATATCAAAGCAGCAGGCTCAGTTTCATTAACTCTTACTTTACCCATCCTTCAATATTCATGGGCAATTAAAAGCTTTCACTGGATATATAGTTCATTTTTATTCAAAAATATTTGATTTGATTTGATTTCTATTTATGTTTGTGTACATGTGGGCTTGGGTGCATACATGTATATGCAGGTGCCCAAAGGGGCCAGATGACAGTTCTATGTTCGCTTGGAGCTGGAATTAGAAGAGATTACGTGCTGCCTGATGTGGGTGAAGGGAACCTAACTCTGTTGGTTTGGAAGAGCAGCAAACACTCTTAGCTGGTGAGACACCTCTTCATCTATGTATGGATTTCATTTATTTTGCATTATTAAACATTTAAAATTATGTTTATAATCCCCACTCTCCAATTTCTTTTACCTCTGCCAAGTTCCCTCTTGTATCACAGTATATAGGACTCCTCTTTTTCATGTAAATGTTTGCTCACCACATGTCAGCTCCCAGGTTTTGAATTAAGGTCAGATACCTTTTACATGAAACTTAATTTCATTCCAATGTTTTCATTTTACAAATTTTGTCTATTTCTTTATTTTGAACTTAACTGAGAAGTCTTACCACAGAAAGTAATAAGTAATAAATGTCATTCATGTGCACATTTTTGTATTTTCTAAGTAAATTGCCTCAATTAGTTTCCATCAGTTTTTCAAGTGCCTAAGGCATCAGTAAAAATAGCATCATTAATTGCCAAATAAGTAATTTTCACATGACTTCAGTTTTGTTCCATACATTCATTTGTACATTTACTATGTGTGCCTGTATTTACCAAACCTAAGCCTAGGTATCAAGTGAAATATATTTTTCTCTAGGGAACTGGCATCAGAATCAAACATAATTCCTAAACAAATCATACATAGTGTTAGTTGTGGACATTGTTGAAGAAGCAGAATGATGAAGCTCACACACAGACATTGTTAGAAAGCAAATGTGGGGTGAACATGAAAGCCTTTCTCAGTACTCTTTGAAATAGGTTATTTTGTTTTCTTTTCCTGATATGATTGCTCTCGGTCCTCTCATTGAAAGATGAGCTCAACTTATTTTGTTATCTTTTGTTTTAATTAAAGTATTTTATATTAACTTTTGTAAGAAGGCACCAACAAACAAAAGAAAACTAAAAACTGGACTAATTGTAATTTATAAATAACAGCATATTATGTGGCAGTGAACAAAAGTCAATGTCAACCACAAGTTATTAAAGGATCTTAGGAATATGGCATGGCATATTGTATGTTTGTGTTAGGAGTGTTCAAGATTAGTCATCCTACTTTGATATATGGTAGCTTTCTTTATTTCTACTAAATAAAGCTATATATTGGCCAACTTCTATTCATGCTTCCCCTGCCTTATCTGCCATAACTTATTTGTAATTCCCCTCCATTATATTATATTTTTATGCTATGCCTATGTGAATAGATGACTTGAGGACTCTTCAGAATCTGAAGGGTGAATTTTGGACTTCACAGACTACATTTGATCCAATATCATGGTATATGCTTGGCCCATTGCCCTGAACAGAATAGAAGTATATAAATGAATACTTGTTGAATGCATAAATAATATAATAGTTATACAAAAACGTGCATTATTCAGAAATATGTAGAAATAAACCTGAAAAAAGAAGAGCCTCTTCCTGTTGGATTATTTCTACCCCAGTCTGCTTTTATGCAAGCACAAATCCCTCCATTGATTATTTGAATCTACATTTGTCAAACAGCAGCTATGCATCAGATGCAGAGGGATATATTACGCCAGTTTTGAGCTACTTAGGATTTCTGTGTGCAGAATTACAAAACAGACCTAAATATGTTGGTTTATCTTAGGCAAAACACAATTTCCTAGCTGCTAGGCAAATAAAGAAGTTTGAAAAACTATGAAAGACTTATAAAGGACTCAGCATTCTAGAGTTTCTTAATTTTTTTTTGATTGCTCTTATTATCATTCTACTTCTCATTGGAATTTATAGAAAATTCTCTTTTGGCTGTGTTTCAAAGTACTAAGTCTGTGGAGTTGGGTATATTTGGGAGCTTGGCTTTTGTGATATGTAAAAATGAATGCAACTGAGTCAACTATTGTTAATTGCTTGCTGTGTGAAAGATTATTTAAGTCTCTGTTATGTGAAGGAAGAGATATCAACCAAGTAAATTATGTTTTAACAGAGAAATTCAGCTCATTACCAGATAAAACTAAAAATCATATTGTAAATCACAGAGCCAATAGTACAAAGGGGAAGTATGGGGCAGTGGAAATCCTTGGGGTGCCAGCATGGAAAAAGTATTAATTTCCTGACCTGTTCTTACAATGCCCAGAAGTTGGACCCCCCATTGACAACATTTTAAGCATCCCCAAAGGAATTGTATTGTGCAATATACCACAACAGTACTATTACAAGTTTTATAAATCTTTTTAAATTTTCATCTATGAAAATGATACTGATGAAGTGCTAAATATTACCTTAATGCCTTTGAAGCTGATGGTTCTTGTTGAACTAATCCTATACCAGGTTATTTCTTTTGGGACACCAACCAGTTCCCAAATCATGACACAGGGACCTTCTTATTAGTCATGAATGCTCGGCCTAGCTTAGGTTTGTTTCTGGCTAGCTCTTTTAACTTAAATGGACCAGTTTCTTTGTATCTACCTTTTGTCTCAGGCCTTTCTACCTTTTGTTCCTTCTGTATGTCCTAGTTCATCTAGCTGACAGCTCTTAGCCTCAGGCATGTTCCCCTTTCTTACTTTTTCTCTCCTTTTCCTTCTTCTCTCTTCCTAGATTTCTCCTCCTATGTATTTTTCTCTGCCTGCCAGCCCTTCCTATCCCTCTCCTGCCCAGCTATTGGCCGTTCAGCTTTTTATTAGCTCAATCAGGTGCCTTAAGCAGGCAAGGTGAAACAAATGCAACACATCTTTACATAATTAACCAAATACAGCACAAACAAATGTAACACATCTTTATATTGTTAACAAAGTCAGCAGAAACAAATGTAATACACTTTCACATTGTTAAAGCAATATTCTGTAGCATAAACAAATACAACACATCTTTGCCTAGCTAAAGGAATATTCCTCAACACAATCCTACCACCTTTCTTCTATTGCTAACAATAGTTGGCTAAATCAAGAGGACATCCTGAAGCATAGACTTGCATTTACCTGTTTGTTACTTAGTGGTTACTCTATTTTAGATCGTATGTCTTTCCCTGATTCATTTAATTGGAAATTGAGGAGCTCTAGATGTTCATACTATTGTGTCTACAATGATATGATTTATGAGTGCCATGCAAAAGAAACCACATTAGTAAGGTGTTCACATCATATAAAACAAAACTCCTGTGAAACATGCTTCACATTTGTTCCCATTCCTAGTTGAGTTTCAGACGTAAAACATCAAGACCCAGTGACAGATCAACCAGGTTATGTGATAATCTTAGAGTTCAGTTGTTTCAAGATGGATTAGGTCTCTAACAGTAGCTTATATGGTATTCTGTGGCCATTCTTAACATATTATTAAACTGATAGATAAGAAATTTTGCTTTTGAGAAGGATAGAATGACTATCTTATTTTTCATGAATTTGGCATTACATGGCACCCATAAACATACATTGAAAAGGCTTTTTTAGTATTTATTTTTATTACATATATTATCTTATTCGTATGTGTGTGAGAGAGGATCAGACACTCATGTGGAGGTCAAAGTATAATCTCTCCTCTACTATGGGGATCCTGGGACTCAAATTCAAGTTGGTGACAAGGATCTTTATCTGCTGAGCCATTTTGCTTGCCAAAGCGTGACTTTCACATCCTCTTTCATGATTGATGGTTTCTACACTCCAATATGGTTTTTATTAATGATAATATGTAGAATAATTTTGCTGTTATTGTACCAGATGTCTTATGTGCACTGTCATTTTATCTATAATGACCCATTATTTCCATTTTTAAGATAAAGAAACTGAGTTTTAAAGAAGCAGAGACATGTATTATCACATATTTTTAAGCTGCAGTAACGGGATCGAAGGTTGTTGGACTCCCAAACTAGTACCTCTTTGAACTAACATTCATTTCTATGTCATGAAGATTTTTTTTAGGAATTAATGTATTAAAATAATAATTCTAAACTTAGATTTCATTTGTATTAATTAAAAGTGTAACACATCAGTCATTCGTTGGAGGTACTTAGTCTTACTGTAACTTGATACGTCATATTTTGTTGATATCCATGAGAAGCCTGACCCTTTCCTGAACAGAAACAGAGGAAGAATGGATGGGGGGATAGATGGGGTAGAGAATGGGATGAGAGGAAGAAGAGAGGGGAAATTGTGGCCATGATGTAAAAAAAGAGGAAGGGGGAATACACTTCTTTGAACTAACATTCATTTCTATATCATGATGACTATTTCTATGTTTAATGTATTAAAATATCAATTCTAAACTTACATTTTATTTTTATTCCTTAAAATGTTAACACACTTTAAACTGCATTATAAAACTAATGAAATTAAATGAGAATATGAAGCAAATTGAATTTTCATATAATTCTTTACTTTAAGTTGATACAATGATACAAAGAAAACTAATTGACCTTATCTACCAAGTGTATAGAAATGATTACTCCAAGGACCAGCATTTTTCCCTTTGTATAAACACCTTAAACAAGTGTACTTCCACAATGAAGGCATACTCAATAAAATTTATGCCATTACTGTGTTTAGTATCTCACAATTGATGAACCCTCACATTCTTCACATTTGAAATACTTGCTCAGATAGATAAGAGACTTTTGCAATATTCATGAAAGTGAAATGAGAAGTGGCAGTACAAGATGAACTTGGACAACCACATTGAATAGTCCCATGAACTCAACCAAAGGAACAAGGCACAGCCAATAAGTGTAGATTGTATGAGTCCATTTGTGTGGAAATTTATGAAGAAACCCACACTAATCCATTATGTAACAGTCAAAATCGTGCTTATCTTGGTGTAGCTCCAGTTTAGGTATGCCTCCCTTCTTTGCCTGTGTGGCATTTCTATAGGAATATTTCCTTGTGAGCAGTCATTGCCAAGGGAGCACATGAATCGTGCATTTTGTTGCCAGCACTTGTATGTCAATATAAAGGTAAATATAATAACCTCTGTTTGTGAGAAGGGCAGTACTTGATAGAATATTCTTTATAAAAATACTCGTGATAAAGAAGGTTAATAATAATAGGTGCTGCTGTGGGATGGTCTGTATGTCAAATGTGTTGCTGATTGGTCAGTAAATAAATCACTGATTGGCCAGTGGCCAGGCAGGAAGTATAGGCGGGACTAACAGAGAGGAGAACTGAGAGAACAGGAAGCTGGGTGAGGGAGACACTGCCAGCCGCCACCATGACAAGCTGCATGTGAAGATCCCGGTAAGCCACGAGCCATGTGGCAAGGTATAGATTTATAGAAATGGATTAATTTAAGCTGTAAGAACAGTTAGCAAGAAGCCTGCCACGGCCATACAGTTTGTAACCAATATAAGTCTCTGTGTTTATTTGGTTGGGTCTGAGTGGCTGTGGGACTGGCGGGTGTCAGAGATTTGTCCTGACTGTGGGCCAGTCAGGAAAACTCTAGCTACAAGGTGATACAAGAAAGTCAAAAAGTATTTAACTTACAATTAGCCTTGTAATTTTCCTGAAGTGACAATTATTTTTTAAAATATAATTATAAAATTTCCACTTTCCCTTTCCTTTTTCCCACCACTCCCATGCATTCCTTTCAAATTCAAAGCAACTGGTCTCCTTTTCTTCAGTTTTTTTTTTTTTGTAAATGTGTGTGTGTGTGTGTGTGTGTTTATGTGTCTGTAGATACGTGCTTGTATTCCTCCTGTCTTTAAATTTAAACTAAAGAAGTTTTAATATCACTTTGAAATTTAGAAATTGTTTCCTTAGGATAGACTATACAGTTAGAGGATACTTTTCTGGGGCTGTAGATCAATAGTAGAGCCTTTGTCTGCCATGTGCAAAGACCTGGAACTGCTTCTTAGCCATGCAGAATAAGTCACACCAAACAAGCGTAAGCTTATCTTCTGACATCCACTTGTCACATTGCCCTCTTCTATAGTAATAGTTATCAAAAGATGATGTTAATTTGGGTATTACATGTGACACAAGTATTTGGAAGACTGCTGAGGTTCCATTTGCTTAACGCTGTTTTGATATGATAATCTTTACCAGAAATGAAGATTTCCCATTGAAATTCTGAGAACAGTCTCTCATTCTTTGAACTTACTCTAGTGACTAGACTGTAGGAGAAAAAAAAAAAAAACTTCAATTTTTTTTGTTTTCCTAAAGGAGTAGTTGTTAATCACAAGCACCTGTACATCCACACTAAAAAGTCCCTGTCTCCTTTTTTTTTAACTTTCTCCATTTTTTATTTTATAATTTAATTTAATTTTACATATCAGCCACGGATTCCCTTGTCCTCCCCCTCCCGCCCCCCCTCCACCTTATCCCCAGCCCATCCCCCATTCCCATCTCCTCCAGGGCAAAGACTCCTCTGGGGATTGAGTTCAACCTGGTAGATTCAGTTCAGGCAGAACCTGTCCACTCCTCCCAGGCTAAGCTAAGTGTCCCTGCATAAGCCCCAGGTTCCAAACAGCCAGCTCATACACTGAGGACAGGTCCCAGTCCCACTGCCTGGATGCCTCCCAAACAGTTCAAGCTAATCAACTGTCTCACTTATCCAGAGGGCCTGATCCAGTTGGGGGCTCCTCAGCTATTGGTTCATAGTTCATGTGTTTCCATTCGTTTGGCTATTTGTCCCTGTGTTTTTTCCAATCATGGTCTTAACAATTCTTGCTCATACAAACCCTCCTCTTTCTTGCCAATTGGACTCCTGGAGCTCCACCTGGAGCCTGGCCATGGATCTCTGCATCCGGTTCCCTCAGTCATTGGATGGGGTTTCTAGAACAAGAATTAGGGTGTTTGGCCATCCTATCACTAGAGTAGGTCAGTTCGGGCTTTCTCTCGACCATTGTCAGTAGTCTATTGAGGAGGTATCTTTGTGGATTTCTGTGGACCTCTCTAGCACTTTGCTTCTTCCTATTCTCATGTGGTCTTCATTTATCATAGTCTCTTATTCCTTGTTCTCCCTCTCTGTTCTTGATCCAGCTGGGATCTTCCGCTCCCCTAAGCTCTCTTTCCCTCAACCCTCGCCCTTCATTACCCCCACTCATGTCCAGGTTGTTCATGTAGATCTCATCCATTTCTCTGTCATTGGGCAAACCCTGTGTCTTTCTTAGGGTCCTGTTTTCTAGATAGCCTCCCTGGAATTGTGAATAGCAGTCTAGTCATCTTTGTTTTACATTTAGTATCCTACTATGAGTGAATACATATCATGTTTGTCTTTCTGAGTCTAGGTTACCTCACTCAGGATGATTTTTGCTAGATCCATCCATTTGCCTGCAAACCTCATGATGTCATTGTTTTTCTCTGCTGAGTAGTATTCCATTGTGTATATGTACCACAATTTATTTATCCATTCTTCAGTTGAAGGGCATCTAGGTTGTTTCCAGGTTCTGGCTATTACAAACAATGCTGATATGAACATAGCTGAACAAGTGCTCTTGTGGTATGATTGAGCATTCCTTGGGTATATGCCCAAGAGTGGTATAGCTGGGTCTTAGGGGAGATTGATTCCCTATTCTCCTTCTTTAACGGCAGAAGAAACTCTCAGTGATTTTTGGATTTCTGAGGGACAGGAGGTTAAATTTAGTCATACTGGCTTTTTTCTTTTTCACTCGGCTTACAGTACAACTGTTTTATGGCAGGGTAACTTGCTGCCCTCAAAAGGCTTTATTCTATTAACTTAGTTACTCATTTAGATTAATAAATACCTGATTTAGAAGTGAACCAGTCTAATTTCAAATCCCACATTTAGTGCCACTGATCTGGCAATTTCTGCTTCTTAACTTGAGATGGTCTTCTTATTGATTTCCTGTCCACATGTTCTGGGGTAATACCTAAGAAACTCCTAGCACATTATCTGCCACATAATAATATTTTCAGGGACATCAACTGTCACTTTTAATAGATGTTATTACTGTATACATTTTCCTCACATGTACAACCAATGAAAACTACATTAACCCTATTGCTCTACATATGCAGATAAATTAGGTCCAATAATTTGCTTAAGTAAGATATTACTAATTATTCATATAAACAAAACTGAAGCATTTTCTTGTAATAGGGAATTTACTGATCTAGGAAATAAACTTTTTTTTTTTTTAAAGTTAAAAAGGTAATTGGCTGGCCCCATTTTTCCAGATGTTCAGATTTCATATAAGTAAAACCAGTTTAAAAACCAATGTCTCCTAGTTAGCACAGGATGGCACAAATGTGTGCCTCTAATGTCTTTAAAGAGTTTTTAGTCGGCAAAACCACGTGTATTTGACAAATTGTGACCAAAGATTGTAGGATCTATTTAGAATCCATCATTAGCAGTTGAAGATTTTGTGATCTTGATGAATTCCAAATCAGTATACATTAACTTATACAGAGAAAATATTTCAATGCCTGGAAAGTTTATCAATCTGGATTCCTAGACAAATAGGAATTGCTGTGTTTGGCATGTCCAAGACCAGCATACTATATTTACATAGAGCATACCAAACACATGGGAAAGATCACAAAGATACATGTTTCCAGAAGTATGTTCTAATTCTAGAGAATTCGGTTCGAGTCACAGGTTCCCCAACCAAATCTCAGCTTGAGGACAATAGTGGAAGGGTACAACGTAACAAAGAACTCTGAGCTGTGGAACTGAGATGCTCCGTCTGCTTCCTGAAGCATCAGCCATGGGTCTATCTTCCCCAAACGTTCAGCAAACATTTACCTCCCAAGTAGAAAGTATGAGCATGCTGACCCTCAGGAGAGAACTAAAATCCACAGCTACACAACTTCCTTCTATCTCAAGGGGAAAAGTTTAAAAATAACCAACTTTTCTCAGGCACATTAGGATATCTTTTCCCTAGGAAGCACTTTGTTTTCATATTTTTCTAGCTCTCTGTTAAAATTGAAAACATGAATGCTCCATTGCCTGAGATGCTGAGTAAACTTGCTCTGAAATGTACCTTTTAATGTCTTTTATGATTTTGTTTTTCCTCCCTTATTTGCACTCTCAGCTGTGGCTGAATTTCCATGCAATGCATCATTTCTTTAAGAGTTTGCACACCATAAGAAGTAAAAATGGAAAATGGAATCTATTAAGAGAAAATAGTTTTCCCAAGTCCCCAGCAGATGCTGTCGGTGAGAAGCCCTCTGTCTGCTCAACACAGCAGATCAGCTTAACCCTCCATAGGTTTGCCTGGGAGAACGGAACATATTTCTGGTTGTTAAACTAATGAAGGAATTCTTAACTTGACTTCACCCTCCTATTGTTTCAGAATGCACTGTGAACCTGGGGGTTTGTCATTTAAGTCACGCATCATTCCACTTCATCGAAAATGATTTCCAATATTCTAACCCACTATCTGCCGTCAGGCTGACTGACGATCATATTACATTGAATGTGAGTGCAGAGAAATGTCTTTTGTTTTTTATGCTTATTCTCATGAAGGAAATATTGTGATTTTCCATTGTTATCTTTCTTCTTAAGTTGGGACAGCATCTGTTTTGTTTTGTTTTGTTTTCCCTGCGTTGGAGTCAATCAACTGGCTTACAAATGGGCAATGAGATTGTGATGCCTGAAAAACCACTGGAACCTCCAATGTTACAAGGGATTGGTGGGGTCTCCCCTGAACTTGTCCTAACTGGGACATGCCCTGTGCAAGCAGTCTTACTAGGGATAAGGTCTGTCAACTAAGAGGGTAGAATGTCTGAATTGTAATCTAAATACTTTACCCACCAGCAGGAGATGTGTGTGATAAAGTGAGTTTATTAAGTGAGAGATTAACACTATGTTACTCTGTGTTGTCCCCATGATTCATGCTCTGTCCCATCTCTGTCAGTTTTGTATGGAGACTAAAGATTTAGGCATGTATACTCTACACGGTATATCCCTTAGGCTCTAACCCAACAAAAGCAGAAATCTCTCACTGCTAGTGACTTTGGGGATGGTAGCTACAGCCTACCAGGAAGAGACAAGAGGCTTCAAAGTCATCAGCCTGGACCTGAATTAGGAATGTTTGCCCTCAACTAAGAAATGTAAAGCAGACAGCCATATAAGAAGAAATGCATTTGAATTTTTCTCTCCAACCATTTACTGGGAAATCTAACTCCATTCCTGGAGCAAAAATTGATGGCATTTTAGAGCTTTAGCATTTTTCAGGTATCAATAAATCCCTGTAGAGTCATTCAGCTCATCTAAAAGCCAGAGGATCAGTAGTAAAATATAGCAAAGGGTTTTAGTAAAGCAGGTTAACAGTCCTTCATACTATTTAAATACTTTTAAAACATTCTTTGGCATTCATATAACTTGACAGCTCACGCTTCCTACAAAATGTTAAACTATTTATTATGAACTATCAATTATATTCAATATGTAGATCTTTGTCATACATCTATTATTTTTTACCCCTAAAAAGCCAGCAGTTGTTATATTTATATATTTAGGAATATGCATGTGCACACATACACACATACAGAAAGAGACTGAGAGACAGAGACAGAGACAGAGAGACACAGACATACAGACAGACAGAGACAGAATCAGAGAGAGGTATATCAACAACGAAAGTAAAAGAGACAATTGGAAAAAGCAAAGGGAAGGGCTACATGGAAAGGCTTGGAGGGAGGAAAAAGAAAGGAAAATTATAAATATAATTTCAAAAAATAAAAATGAACTTAAAAGATCAAAATTAAAATGTCAAGTAATGAAGCTTCCTGAACAGCATATGCTGTTCAACCTTTAACCTGATTACTGGGTCCCCACATTGAAAATAATAATATCCTCATTTAATTCATAATTTCATTACTTAAACAAGACTTTTGAAATGACATGGTGGAGTTTTACAAGTGGAATTATGCAGCATATGTTCCTTTGTGTCTTCTTTGATTTTTTTTCCTGTTGTCTTATAAAGAATGTCAATGATACCTCTTGCAGTTGTTTATTGTCATGTATGTGTAATATTCCTTTGGAAGTATGAAGAAGCTCAAATCCTGTAGGTTGAAGATCCCATCCAGAATATTTATTATTTGGGGAAACAAAGTAGGGATGAACATCTTGTTCATGACCAGTGATACATAATCATACAAATATCTGTGCCACTTGATTGATGTAGTGAAAAAGCCTGTGTGTCTTCAATTTTTGTAGAGAAGGTAGATAAGAACAGTTTTCCGAAGTCTGTGTGATGATTTCCCCTCTAGTCAAAATACCTATTTACAACTTCAGGAATTTGCTCTATTTTTTTTAAGTACGCCTAAAAACATGCTTTCATCAGTAGTGCACTTTATAGTAACTTCCATTGTTTGGCAGAGCAAGAAACTCAATAAAGACTGTATGAATATTCTAGTCCACAGGCTCATCATTACATATTTTGGAATCATGTTGTAGATATTAAAACTGCACATATCAAGTGTTTGAATAGAATGAAATCTACAGTTACAGGAGAATTTATATTTTTACAGCACCAGATCTTTGCCTTATAAGCATAAGCTGTTGCTTTGTTTCTTTGGTTTACAGTTTTTGTGTGATTGTATTTTACAAATTTTCAAACACTATTTTCTAGTTGTTTGATATTTTATGACCTTGGAATGGTCTTTTATTATTTGTTTCTGAACATTTGTTGGTGATCCATAGAGTTATAATCAATTTTTATATTTTGATAATATATCAAGCACTTTTATTAATTAGCAATTTATAGTATCAATCCAATTACATAAGCAAACTAAGAAAATTACTTATTGACAATTCTTATAACCTTGGTCTATTTAAATTTTTTTCCACTTAATACATGTATATTAGTGTAAAAGACAAGATAATGTTGAGCATTTTGAAAATTTTTGTGCATGGTTTAGTGGTATCAAATACATTCATGTTGTTCTCTGCCTCCCATATCTTCTCTAGAACTCTTCCCATCTGACAAAACTGAAACTTCTTACTCACTGAACACTGACTCTTCATTTCTTCTTTACCCTAATCCCCAAGCCATCCATGCTGTGTTATGCCGTTATGAAGTAGACTACTCTAAGGGTTTCTTTAAGCAGAATTACACATTAATACTCCTCTATACCCTGTTTATTTAACTTAGCACAGTGTCATTAATGTTGACTCATAGCATATTTTTTCCCTTTTTAAAATGACTGAATAATATTCCATTGTAAGTATGTAATTGATTATGTTTGTTCATTCATCTATACAAACTTGGGATATTCCAAGATTAGGCATTATTCTGCTCTAAGCAGGAGTGGTTCCCTACCTGCTCATGTCTTGGTTTTTGGAGCTGTTACTGGTTACTCATTAAGCACCCTCCCCTCCATTTTCTGCATTCTGTTTCCTACAGGCTCTTCTCTGTTTCCATTCTTATCAACATTGCTCAAAGATTAAACATTGCTTTCTGACCTGTCCTTAGGCACTTTATAAACAGAATTCATGTTGGATTTTATCAAAGGTCTTATAGAATTCCTTGCAGTGATCATGTACTATATTCTCCCTTGTTCTGATTGTATTGAATGAATTACAAAATTAATTTTCTTTGTATTCCTGTAATTAACACAAATCATTTGTAATACTTCACTTTACAAACTATTGTCGTGAATTTCAAATGCTTTGTTTAGGCTTTTGCATTTACATTTGTAAAAATATTTGATTGTCAAAATTTCCTTTATTTTGGTATCTAAATAATGCTTTTCTCCTGAAATAATTCAAGGACATTGTTGCCTTTTCTCTGTTCTCAGGAAGTTCATAGAAAATTGGCCCCATATCTTCCTTATATGTTTGGTAGGATGTGAATTTTTTTGGGCAAGGAATTTTTGTTGTTTTGTTAAATGACTTATAATTTTGATTAAATATGTTTTAAAAACATAATACTTTTATTTTCCATTCTGTGTATTTTATCAAGTTGTGATATCCTCAGACTTTTTTTTTTTTGTTTTTTTTTTCGAGACAGGGTTTCTCTGTGTAGCTTTGCGCCTTTCCTGGAACTCACTTGGTAGCCCAGGCTGGCCTCGAACTCACAGAGATCCGCCTGGCTCTGCCTCCCGAGTGCTGGGATTAAAGGCGCGTGCCACCACCGCCCGGCATCCTCAGACATTTTCAAATTCACCTAAAATGTTTACTTAGGAGTATTTTGGGAACTATGCTATTTCCAGTTTTCTGGTACTTTATATATACCTCTTTTTACTTTTTAAAACTTTGTATCACAGTTTGCTTTTCTAAGGAAATGGACAAATAATATCCTTTTTTTTTAACTTTTCTATTTCCATGTTTTTAAATGTCATTCATAGCAATTCTTCCATAAGCTTCTTCCTTGTGCTGTTTTTCAACTTGATGTACTGTTCAACTTTTTGAGATCTTATTTATTTTTGTCATACAGAACAATTTGCTTTGTTTTCAACTTTGCCACCTGCCTTCTACCTTTACCATAACCACTTTCTTTTTGTCTGTTCCTTGTTGTTTCTTAAATTATGAAATTTTTTATTTGCATAAAAAACATTGATAGCCTACTCTTAGTTTTTTAAGATCATGTGGCATTTCTTACACCTTATTCTGTAGTTCTAATTTTTGAAAATAGAATATAGATATTGAAATTAGAATATAGATATTAAAATATCTATGTTAAATAGTTGAAAATGAGCTTTTAAAGCATTTGGTTATTTTATCAAGCTACGGATGTGGATACTTATTGTTACACTCACAAATTTCATTTCCCTTACAGAACTTTTCCTACATAACTCTATCTCACAGTTCATAGATTATATGCTATTTCAAATCTTAGCTATCCTCATTTTAGATCCATGTCTGTCCCTCTGTGATTGTTCATACTGTGCATTATTTTAAAGATGCTATGTATTCTAAATGATAAGTTTTTTTAAATGATGAAAGATATTTTACACACATTTTATCCCCTAGGACTTCATAATAGTTTGTCCTAATGAACATATATAATATGTAACTAGGCCTTCGATTTTGGAGTAAAAGAAAAACATTAAAATAGAGGCAACAGAAATACAGATGTTTGTGTAAATTACATTGTTCATATTACTCATAATGTTTAAAACATGGTGGTAGTAGGAAGTTTTCCATGTTGGGCGCCAAATGTAGTTGGAAGTTTTTCTATGTCCCACCTAGTCCTGCAGCCAGACAAGTAAACACACAGAGGCTTATATTACTTACAAACTATATAGCCTAATGGCTCAGGCTTCTTGCTAGCTAGATCCTATAATTTAATACATTTCTATTAATCTATAAATTGATACATGGCCGTGGCTTACTACATGGCCGTGGCTTACCGGTACTTTTACATCTTGCTTCAGCTGGCTGTGGCTGGTGTTTCTCTCCCTCTCCTTTCTTTTCCTGTCTTTCTGATTGGATCTCCCACCTGCCTCTAAGCTGCCTTGCCATAAGCTAATACAGCTTTATTTATCAACCAATCAGGGCAATGCATATTCATAGCATACAGAAAGACATCCCACAGCACATGTCCTTATCATGCTATGTCTTTTTAAAATACATATCTGTAAATGGATCCACATTTTATTATTTTTAATATTATTATTAATTATTAAAAATAGATTCTTCTCTCATCCAATACATTTTGACCCCATTTTGTCCTCCCTCAACTCCTCCTGGCTTCCCACTGCCTCTACTCTTCCCCTCCATTTCCTTTTCAGAAAACAGCAGGCTCCTAAAAGATTACATCCAAATATGACAAAACAAAGTACAGTAAGACCAGACAAAAGCCCTCAGACTGAGGTTGGACAAGGCAACCCAATAGGAGGAAAAAGAGCCCCAACAGCAGGCAAAATATTCAGAGAAACTCCTTCTCCCACTGTTTTAATTTTGTCCAACAAAAACATCAAGGTAACAACCATAACATATAGGCAGAGGACCTGGTGTAGACTCATGCAGGACCCATGTTTGCCACTTATTATTTAAAGCTACACATGTATTACAACTGCTTAAGCTTATTGCATTTTTTATACCTGCATATTTGTCTGCTGCAGATAAATAGTTGTCTTCTGTACATCAAGATATTTAGAGAAAAATAAGTAGCATTTTCTTCCTGTACATGCTTGCATTACAGAGCCAAATGTGATTCTTTACCATAAGGAAGATGTTTACGAACTATCCCTTTCAAATGATTCTCCCAATATCTTTGTAGCACAATGACAAGCTGGAATCCATTTCAAATCCACTTCTTGGCAACATTTCTCTCTAGTATAATTAAAAGTGTCCCTTTTTTGTTTTATATTGTTTTATGAACATTTTTACTACTGTGCTAGAACACTTTTGAAGTTTGTTAGAACATCATCTTGTATTCTACATAACTGCTATCACCATAAATAACATATCAATGATCCTATCATATATATGACTAAATTAATGTGTCTTTTCTTCATAGAGGCATAGTATAATGATTTAAGTCCATAATGTGACCTAGGATTCAGCATCAGAGCAATAACATTTGAGTTAAGTGGAGGGGATATTATGACCTGAGACAATTCCTCATACTTCTCACCTGCAAAACAATACAAAAAATGAATTTCTCAAAATATTTTAACATAATACTTTACTAATTATTTGGGAATTTCTTATCTATATCAATCTATCATATATATATATATGTATTTTGATTATATTCATTCATACTTCTCTTCCTAACTCCTCAAAGATTAAGATCCCCTTACATCATTCAATTTCATGTTGTTTTGTTGTTGTTGTTGTTGTTGTTGTTGTTTTGTCTCATAACTCATACATTACATTTATGCTGCTCGTGTTCACATGGGTGTGCATCCTTCTAGGGGGCATGTCAACTTATCAGGGGCTACAACTTTAAAGAAAACTCATTCTTCCTACATCAGCCATCACTATGATAATTCCTAAGCTGTGTATAGAGGCTCATGAGCCCCAAATCTTTTCATGCTGGATTGTTGACTGGGTTGATATTGTACAGGTCGAGTGTAGGCAACCACAGTTGCTTTCAGTTCAAAAGTGCAGGAATTCCCTAAGGCCCAGAAGATATTATTTCACCTCATTTCTCTCTGACCTCTGGCTCTGACTTTCTTCTTGCCCCCTCTTCCATTATGTTCTCTGAGCCTTTCTGGGGGAAGACATGCTAGATATGCCATTAATGCTGTGTACCCCATAGGCATATATTATCTGATCTTTAACCAGTTATGAGTCTCTGTATTAATTTCCTCTATTGCATACAGAATTTTCTCCAATGAGCTCTGAAAGCCCTACACTAATCTATGGTATAAGGATATAAATTTATAGGGTGGTTTGACCCTTTTCTTTTTGTAATTGTAGTGGGTTCACACTTACAGCCCATGAACTCCCTAGCCATGGGTTCTTGTCCACATTTACAACTCCAGGCATGTGTTCCGTCCTGTGGATCCAGCCTTAACTTCCATCTGAAAGTCCATGGCGATAGCCACAACACTCATGCCACTACTGCACACTTGGTTCTGTCTTTCAGATTGATAATATTTGCAATTCACAGCTGAGTAAGACTGGTGATGGCTTTGCTCCCTTAGCAGTTCTTACGTACTGCGAAGTATGTTGGAAGTTAACAGGGAGGAAGCTTTTTTCTCTTGTCGGTACCAACTAGATTTCTCCATGTCCTATAACCAAAGTGTGTGGGGTCTTCAGTAATATGGTGGTACCATCAAATTTGAGTGGGCAACTACAAGCAGTAGCAATAGCCTCTACTGTTTTAGTCACTAGGACACCCATGACCACCATCTCAGTGGGAGATAACATATCCGGCACTGGACTTTAGCTTTTGGAATTCAATGCTTCTAGGAGGAATGTTATCCACTTTGAAGCATAACTCCAATTAAATTCCTTTATATGAAACTGTGCATATGTATTATATACTTAGGAAGCACATAAAATAGGTTTATATATTGTTCAAACATCCTTAGTGCTGTTTGTCCTTCCCACTACCTTCTCCTCTGCCCTTTCCTTCCATCCGTTTCCAATTTAAACATCCTATTCCCCTTAATATCACAGTATGACCTGTGTTCTACTACTCCTGTTTCCTTTATATCTTCCTCTACCTCCCACAGTGGTTCCTTTCTAGTTTCTTTGCTTCTACATGTATTCCAAGTTAAAGATACAAATACAGACTCAACACCACCATGAGTGAGAACATATAATGCTTATCTTTCTTGGTGCTGGGCTATCTCTATAGGTATAATTCCAAATACTGTTAAATATAAATTTATTTTTAAGTAATACTTTTCTAAATCACTTAAATGAAATGCATATTAAAGTGGTATGAAAGAAACAATTATTAAATAATGGAAAAATTGTAAGTATATGTGCTGCTGGGTTGTGCCAACTACGCATTTAAAAGTTCAATGCTGGTGGGAAAATAGTTTAGCTGTCATTTATGTTTGAATATTTAATAAGATAAAAGTATAAGAATAAGAGCTATTCAAGCAGTTTGTTTTGGGGGACTACATAGTATATTCTGCTGTGGGATGTTCTGTATGGCAAATGTGTTGCTCTGATTGGTCAATAAATAAAACACCGATTGGTCAGTGGCTAGGTAGGAAGTATAGGCGGGACAAGGAAGAGAATAAAGCTGGGAAGTGGAAGGCTGAGTCAGAGACACTGCCATCCACCACGATGACAAACAGCATGTGAAGATGCCGGTAAGCCACGAGCCACATGGCAAGGTATAGATTTATGGAAATGGGTTAATTTAAGATATAAGAACAGTTAGCAAGAAGCCTGCCATGGCCATACAGTTTGTAAGCAATATAAGTCTCTGTGTTTACTTGGTTGCGTCTGAGCGGCTATGGAACTGGCAGGTGAGAGAGATTTGCCCTGACCATGGGCCAGGCAGGAAAACTCTAGCAACAATATTCAGTAGATACAATACCATGAACCAAACCAGAAGCATGCAGCAAAGAGCAGGAACGGTGTGACTCCTGCCTGAAATCATTCATAAAGTGGCATTAGTGATGCTTAAGTGGAGCTTCCCAACACTGGTAAGCTGCCACACATTCTCCTCTGCATCTCTACAGCCTCTCTCTGTAAATCACGGTTGCAACATTATGACCAATAGAGCACAGCATCTCATAAGCTGAAAGGTCACTGCTTTGTTTGTTTGACTTTCATAATCTGAAATCTCAACAGAATGAATTGCACAGAAGCTGTGTATTTTCCAAAACCACAATCTTTGCATAGCATTTTGATCTCTCCATGTTCCGGGAAATAGTGTTTAGCATTTGTTATATGTTTACTTTTCCTGAGAGAGCCTTGTATCTGCACAAGGATATAGCATGACAACTCTAAAGGGGAATACAGAAGCAATACAAAGACTATAGAATAAACATCAACATAGATTAGGAACAATTTCTCACTACTTTCTTCTTTTTTGCTTGATGAGGTAGATTTCTGTTTTCCTCTGTCTGCATTCACCTGGGGTTCTTTGGTTACATTTCAAGCACAACTATTACTTACATAAATGTCTGTCTTTGGAGTTGAGGAGAGGCTCAGTTCTTTTGATTATGGGGTACTGTTGGTTGAAAATGGGAAGAATCAAATAATTGTGAGGGAATACTTGAACTGTTTTAAAATTTATAAACAGAATGAAATATCATAATTCAATACCACCTATATTTTCTTTATTCAATATTAATGACTGAATCTGGCAAGGATGTAATCTCATTGAAAAACTTTAATGCTCATAGAGGAAGTAAGGAAAGCATGTCTATTGGGCTATGAGGGGCATCTTCAAATGCAAGAGGGGTCCACAGGTATTTCTAAGCCATAGTCAGATAGAGCTTATCAACTATATTTTAAAAATGAATCTAACCTTCTATTCATCAAACAGAACCCTGTATAAATGTCAGTGAGCATCAATATTCAATTAACATTGTTTATTCATACATTAGGAATACCTCATGTGGAGATCCCTGTGGCTACTTCATCCTAACTGTAGAGACCATTCTTCAGTTGGCTTTAGCTGGGAGAATGTCATCACCTGCTATATGTTAAGTACCTTTCACTCCCCAGCTACACATTGATCACATGGTTCCAAGGAAACATGCTGGTACAATCTCACCTGAACCCTTGCCATATCAAAGTTCTAATTGAGGGTCATGCCATGAAAGCCTATAATTGACTCCCCAACAAATGCAGAAAGGAATAGAAAGTTCGGATTTTTTTTCTCCTTAATGTGTATATTGTTTACATACCAACATTATTTAGAAGAGACACACACCAAAAACTTCTGATGCATCTGCACTCAACCCTTCCTTGGGGTGTACTTTTAATTCTGCAGCCAGGGTATTAGCAATATTAAACTGAAAATGTCACAGAATGTCAAATCTGAAAATGTCACTGGGAAAGGGGAAAAAAGATGGTGACCCTGTACTATCCACAGACGAAATAACTATGCCTCCCTAGTTCTGTGCTGTGGGTTTTATTTTTAAAGTGAGTATAATTTTATACATTTTGCATCCTATTAATTTTCATGGCATCGATGGAGAAATATTAGAACAGCAAGAGAGCTGAAGACAAATTAACTCATCAATTACATGTATGGGACAGTGGAGACTGAGTTTATTTCACCATTTCGAATAGCAATAAAACTGTAATTACTAACTCGTGGAATCTTCATGGAAATCTGCATTCATTACCACTTAATTTGAAGTCAGTGACTGCTGTATACTTAACTTTTCTAATATTTGCCACCAAATAGGAATAGCAGGAAACAGTTTAGAATTAAAGCAGCTGTCCCACTCAGTCCCCGAAGAAGCATTTTTGTAATCATTCAGACTAAATTTTGCCCATGACACCAGTGAGATTAGTTTGTACTTAAATAGTGCAGAAAATAGAAAATGAATATATTGTTTGTTCAAGGTCACAGTTTTTTTTCATGTCTCTTTTCTCTATTTCTACCTCACAGCTGCTTTTCATTTTTCTATCCTTTCTCTACATACAGGAGAAAATTGTTTCCTCCAGGAATAATGACAAAGTGTGTGTGTGGTGGGAGGGGGGAGTAAGCCAGAAAACTTGTGTCAATATTCTGACAATGCTATCTGTCAATTGCATTGTTTTCAACAAGTTCTTTCATATTCTTGAAGCTAATTCTTCTCATTTATAAATTAGGATTCTAAGATCAACCTTGTAAGGTTTCTGTGAGCATTGTGCAATTTAATATACATAAATGCCCCTAATGTAGCACATGGTATTTCAAGGCTTCTTTCTCTTTTTTGATCGTTAAAAAGAACCCTCATATTATAGGCACTGCATATCATGTCATAATTTATAGAATGGATTGAATTTCCCTGGCAGTTTAATATCCTGCAGAATCAAAACTGCATTTGTTATACAGAGCCCATTTGTTTGTGTTTTTGTAACACTAATGTGGCCGAAAAGCAAAGTTCTATATAAATGGAAAATGATCTTTTAACCACACAATTTTTACTTGCCACTGTGAATTAATTAAGTCTGAAAAGACATCATTTACATGTTATTATTTCTGTTTCTTTAGTCAGTAACTGACACCTGGGAAATGATAGATCACAGATGTAAGGGGTCAGAGAAGAGCAGGCATCACCTGCGTTTTATTTCAGGCACGGTGATGTTTATCAAGCGTCTGATTTTGTCAGCACCAGGTTTGGATGTATATGTATCCAGTTGCAAAGGAAGTAAGTGTCGAGGATGTGAATGCAGTTGTGATTGAATGAAGGGCGGGGTATACATTTCTGACTGAAGAGTGCAAACAACAGACCTCACTCTCAGATTTTAACAAGAAAAGTGGGCATGAAGAGTTACAATAGGAGCTAGTTACAAACATCAAATGCAAATACAATAACCTTTTATGCTATTGTGAAGTGGATGGTTGTCTGCTAGCTTTAAAACTGTAAAACCAGTATCAGTGTGCCTGCAAATCTTAAGTGTTCTTCTCACAGTAACTTTCCAATGTAAGATTTCTATAGTTTGTGCTCAGCAGCACAGTTAACTAAAAATAAGTAAGACTAAAACTAAACTTTATGTGCTTGCCTCTTTTGCTTGCTTGTGTCCGGTTAATTTCTGTACTTCTCAATGGTGCATATACTCTCCCTCAAACAAGCCAGAACAGGAGATAGAACCTCATGATGTCTCAAGCTCATCTAGCCAGTTCAGAAGTATTGTATGGGCTCGAAAAACCAAAAAAAAAAAAAAAAGAATCAGTGTTCTGGGATACTGGGACCAAAAGAAACCACTTTACCTTTTCATCATTCTTGTGGCCTGGCCTAGGACAGCTACTTTTCTATAGATTCATTTGACATTTAAAGAAAAATGAATTTCATCATTATGAGCGTAACTTAACATGAGCATTGAGGGTAGATGCTTTACTCAACATGAAGAAAATAGTGGCCTGTGTTGGATATCTTTATCATTGGCATTACATAATAATTCAAGGGTTGTTCATTGTTTAAAATATATCTATGCTTGTTTTCTGTTTGGGTGTATAACAGAAACCTGTATTTTTAAAAAAATATCTATCACAGAAATGCCAATTATTCTCTCAATTTTCTTTTTATTACTAATTTCATTGCAATTTATTATTCCATGTATCTTCCACTTTTAAATGTCTTCATTTATATGTTCATCATCACTGAATATATAGAATGTTTCCTCACATCAAAATAATTTTTCTAATATAGATTTGGAAGATGAAGTATGGTTTTTATGTGTTCTACTAACTCTACAGAGGGAGTCAAACAGTCAGCATTTTCCTTTTATTGCATAGATTTGGAATCCACAAATCACTCAGGTGGATATAACCATTTGTCGTTGCAATAAAATCCCACAAAGATTTTATGGTCGGAATTCAATAGCGTTAAGAGGTTTCAATTTCTGAAATGTTGCCCATTTCTTTCTTAAACACAATAATCAATATAGTTTGTGTCAGAATGCCATCTCTTTATGAAAAAAAAAAACAACAGAGTTGCATTGGTAACAATATCTTAAATTTCTTCTTCAAAACTTGAAATTTTGCAATAAACCTATTTGTAGCCATCATCATCATATTCTTTAAGTGTTTATCTGCTCCTCTTTTTACATTACATTTTCAGTTATACTTCACTTCCTGAAATAGCTTTTATCTAGATTTTAAAAGATAGAGCTGTGTGTGTGTGTGTGTGTGTGTGTGTGTGTGTGTGTGTGTGTGTATGTGTGTAATATATTAGAGACCCAGTCTTATTTTACTGAAAAAAATCTTGGAATAATCTCTTCTTTCTGCTTCTCTTCTTCTACTTTCTTCTTTCTCTTGTTATTGAAGGTTGTACGTGACTGCCTCTCTGTATTACTGTTCACAGCCATCACATATAACTTGTTTGTACTCCTTTGTCTTTTAATTCAATAAATGAACTTACATGTCAATATATAAGCATTTTGTTTTTCTGTAATGGTGAGGATATTATATTTAAATTTGTTAGGGAAAGACTTTATAAAAGCATATGTAGTGCAAACACTGTCTATTCATTGGTGACCCTCAACTGTATATTCCTAGCTGTAAGTCTTTGCCTCAAGTCTAGACTCACATCCATCCTTAAATGTAGTATTTCTGTTAACAAGCACTTAAAATTTTATGGGTACAAAATAGTAAATAATTCTCACAGTGACTTTTCCATGTCTCTAAAGTCACCTCAGTTTAGTTAATTAATCAAAATAAAATAACTTTAAATTATATTTATTCTTTTCCAATCTTTTGTCTAAGGCTGAATGAAATGCCAATGAAAGTGGAGATTCCTCTCCACTGTATCAAAAATCAAGAGCAGACTGATTAGAAAACATAGGTATTCTTTGTTTCAGAAAAATAAGTCAATGGATAATGAAACATGCCATACTGTTTACAAAGATGAGGTGGATACAAATCTATGTGGATGAGGTTGTTGCGGGATTTAAGTAAACTAATCATAGCTGAGTTTTAACTAATATGCACCCAAAAAATTTTTCAAGTAAATCTTAAAAGACTCTTGACATTATTTAAATATTGTTTGTTATCTCTTAACAAAAATATATGTTAAATATTTATTCTTAGTCAGGTCCTCTTTTCCAAATTCAGTGTTAATTTCTCTTTTTAACATTCCGACTACAGAAAGTTCATTTTCCTCTACCATTATAATATTTGCTTATTTTAGAACAAATTTACTGTCACCCTAGATTGTGTGAGTTATTGCTACAACATTACTGTAGTACATAGTAGAGGGTGGAGGTATTAGCTAATCTGATATTAACATTCTAATAAGTATTTTCAAGTCATGGTCAGTCATTTGACTCACAGGACACTTTTGTATATAGAGAATAAAATGAGGTTATATTACTTGAACCACACAACTGGGAAAAATTCAACAGCCAAATTATGTCAAATATTAGGATATAACCATGTTATATTTTTTTGTCTGTGCCTTACACCTGTTATTTCAGTGATAGATAGAATAATGATGAAAAATAAACCCTCTTTGCATCTTTAACATTGGATTCTATATGGTTTCAACATAGAATATGATTTTATATACTATTATTTACTTTATCAAACCTCAACACTCAGAATTAAATAAATTCTTAACTAAGTATTTAAGTCCACACAATCATGACTACCAATGATCATAAGGCTACCCATTTAGAAATTTCTTCTTTGAACTGAAATAATCCTTTTTAGCTTGAACACTTTTAAAGATGACAACAGAATTTGTTATAAAGAAGGACTCTCATACCAATGAACACCTGGTACATCTAGATACTGGTTGAGAACCAACAGGAAGAAACTACAGATTATATGGACATCATGTTAATCACCAGATTACAGAGAAACCATTGTAGGAAAAGTAACATTGTGATCCTGTAATGTTTTATGTCTCTAGGTTTGTATGATTGATTCATTTAAACTTTTTCTTTTGGTTTGAGGATTTCGTACATGTATACAATGTGCTGTGATAAAGCCCATCTTCTCTTCCTTTCCTTCTGTTTCCTCCCCTTCCCCTAACATTACTTCCTCCCAATTCATGTGTGCTTTAATTTTCTCTTCTCTTTTTATTTTATTTAAACCCACCAAGTCCAATTAGTGATACCAGTGCATGAATGGGTATAGAGCCAACTCCTGAAGCATAAGTAACCTCTAAAGGACATCAGGCTTCAAAACAACTGAGTCTCCCTGTGTCTGAAGTCACCTGCTTCCAGTAGCTTTTCAGCTCTAAGTAGAACCTTGTAGCCACCTTCCCACTTCATTCTCATATGTCTAGCTTGATCTTGTGTAGTTCTTGTGCATGCTGACACAACGACTCTGAGTCCATATACATAGCTGCCCTGTTGTGTCTCAAAACACTGTTCTCTTGTAGTCATCTACCATCTGTGATCCTCACAAGCAATCCGTCTTCTTCAATAATCCCCGAGCCTTGGGAAGAGAGGTCTATAATATAGGTATATCATTTAGGGAGATTTTTTTTGCATATTGACCAATTGTGAGCCTCCGCGTTAATCATCTCTATAGCAGGAAGTTACTCCAATGCAGGTTGAAAGATGTACTAATTGATGGGTATAACATTAACTCATTACTTTAGTACTATGATCATTTAGCAGAACAATAGCAGTAGGTAATCTCCTAAGACCTATCACCTCTATAGCCATATTTTCTTTGCCCTGTTGGGCATAGGTTCCATCTTATAGACCAAGCCTTAAGTCTAATTAGAAAATAGTTAAACAACATTCATGCCACTATTTCATGACTTTGGAATATCTTTGCTAGGCTGATGGTTATTGCAGCTTACAGGGTTCACTCCTGGGTAAGACTGCTAATACCTTTTGTTCTTTGTTAATATGCATAGCACCTTTCAGCAGTATAAATGCTATCCACTAAGCCTGAAACTTTTCTTATCAGAATCAGCATGATTTTTCCATGTTCTATGACACTAGTATGTGATTTTTTTCAGTAATATAACGCACCCATCTTAGTTCTTGAGTGTAACTAAGCAGTGAAAGTAGCCTGTAATATTTGGGGTCTATGGGACTACATTAACCAATAACTTCCAAAGAAATAACATCCAGAAAACAAATAAATGACTAGAAATATGGGTCAATAGTTAAGATTAGTGACTGCTTTTCCAAGGACCTGGAGCCAATTCCCAGCACCCAGCTCACATATGGTGGTTACAACCATCTGTAACTCCAGTTCCATACTATCTTCTAGCCTTTAAAGGCAGCACACTTGCATGTGATACACAGGTATTCATGCGGAGACACCACAAGAACCATAGACCAAGAAAAACTGTAGTACTGTTCACAGGAAATTTCTTTTCAAGTGGTTGGAAAGGGTAGTCCTAGAGACTCCACAAACAATATAATCTGTTGCTCTTGCCTTTGATTTTTTTTCTCAGAGATAGAAGGTAATGTCCACTCAGGACACAGGATTCTCATGAGTCAAGTATCTAAACTGATTGGCTTTCTTCTTTTAATTTAGTTTCAATAGTCCCAGAGAGTCCTATACAAACTGCCAATAGAAGGAAGAAATTAAATAGTCCTACACAGCTGTGATACCTATGAACCAAAACAATGACCACTATGACAAGTTATCTATAAATATCCAATGACTGGCACTCACATGTTTGTAGTAACCAATGGTTGTCTAAATTGGACTTATGTCCTACTCAATAGGAAGGAAATTATGACTGGTATTAGAAACCTAGCCAACTGCCTGTGGCTAAAGTGGTCATGATCTTAAAAGAGCATCTACTATGGCACTTTAATAGTCCACCATAACCCACAACTGTTGGTGGAAGTTTCTGTCCCGCCTGCCAATTCCCAAATAACTGACAGGAGACTCAATATTAATTACAAATGTTAGGCTGATAGCTCAGGCTTATTACTAACTAGCTCTTACATTTTAAATTAACCCATATTTTTTATCCACCCTTTGCCACATGGTGATATCTTCTTTTGACAAGACACATTAATTTTGCTTTTTCCTGAATCTCTCACGACTCCTCCACCTCTGCCCTTCTTCCTCCCAGCATTCTCAGTTTGACTGTCCCACCAATACTTCCTGCCTGGCTACCAGCTGGTAAGTTCTTGATTAACCAATGAGAGTAATATTTATTCACAGTGTAAAAAAGATTATTCCACAGCATTTCCACCTTTCTGTCTAATTAAAAAGGAAGATTTTAACCTTCACATAATAAAATATATATAACAAAGAACTTATTAAGTAAGAATTACAGTTACAATATGCAGACCATTTATAGTTGGAAAATTTAGAGTGAATACTCCATTATTTTTCTTATCTTGGTGAATCTAAAATTTTACATCTAATTTAACTTTTTATCATAACTAAGGAAAATTATGGTTATAACTATCTAGTCTTCAACCCCATCAAAGACCCCAGAAGGGTGAAATGTTACCTGATGACAGGGACATCAGGCTGCCTGAACAGTTACCTTAGGTTCTTCTGTGACATTGGGGCATCCACCTATGGCCTACAGGCCTGGTATATCTGACAGACATTTCTGAGAAGCAGGGAATTTTGAAGGACTGTCATACCTTGTCTCAGCAAAGTTTTGGGGTTGCTTTCTTTTGCATCCTGGTAGTCTAGCTTGGACAGTATCTGTCAGCAGTTGAAGCAAGGGCAGTTTCTTTGCCCACATGGCTAACTTTTGCCATAAAGAAAACAAACTCCATACAGAGTTTTTTCAATGCCCACCATCTTTGTTGAAGTAGATTGGTGCTTCCAGGAACAGACGTGTCTCACTGTAATGAAAAGCCTAAGGTTATTAAATATTTTAAATACCATATTCTGTAGGTCTTTGAAGTATTTGAAGACAATCTATTTATCTATTTATCTATATTATCTAAATATATCTGTGTATGGCCTTGAAAACATACCTAGCATGACTATAAATTTGACTACTATAGATGACTATTAATCTATAATTATATATTACATTTTAAAATTACCTTAATAAGCATAGTAACAAAAACAAGAGTAGAAACATACATACAGTATAACAGAAATAACTTTAAATTTGTATCAATAAACTAAAACCCATGCCAATGTAAAATATTTACAGATTAATAGCTGAGTTTTCTTTTTGTTTGTTTAAAGTAGATTCAATAATCTACCCTTTTACCCTACCATTTCTATATGCTATCCCCGTTTTTTTCCTTTAGAAAGAGATTTTTGAATTTAAATCCTTTGTTTAGCTTTTTTTCCTGACTATGACCAACAACATTTTGTAACCAACCCTCTTTAAATGATGACAAACATCCATAGTCAATCTTTTGGGAATGTGGACTTTGCTCTCTAGACTATTTCCTGCTGTTTGTGGGCATGGCTATCTCTGCAGGAACATTGAGAAATCTGGGATGATAATGAAGTCCTAGCTGGAGTGTTTGTGAGGCAGGACCATCTCAGGCATCAGCCTTGAAGCTGTTCTGGATGCTGGATTGCTTGGACCATCCGTCTGGTCCCCTTGCTCTGAAAATACATGAACTTTTTAAGGTAACATACATATTCGCATTAAAACAAGTATAGACTATACACTCTGCATAAGTCAGCCAAAGAAGATTTTTTGTTAAGTGTTTGAGCAGGTAAAATATATATCACATATCTTGTACTTCGTTTAGGTATTTTTTTTTTATGTTTGTAGCCAGGATTTTCAGGGGGGTCTTCCTCAATGAAACCTGATTTTCTTTAACTTGGCATGAATCCACAGAAGAAATAAATCAATAAGAATAAAAAAGAAAAAAAATGACCTGCAAACTATCAGGTAAATAGGTGACTACGGAAGTAATCATTGAGTTAAGGAATCTAGTCCTAGAAAAAAACAAGTCACACCTTATTCCTCATATGTGAACACTTGTTTTTTTCACAACTTTAGATTTGTGTATTTAAATATAATAGATATTGAGGCCTGAAAACTATCAAAGGAAAATGGAGGGAGGCGCTTTCAAGAGAGGAGCGATAGAAGAATGCTATTGGTACAAATGGGGGATGGAAAAATAACAGAGCATTAAGTAGTAAGTATGATGGTGAAGGGAAGGCAGGATCAGAGAGGTTTATAGGAATGGATAGCTAACAATAAAGACTTGAAAATGTCCCATGAAACCTTCTAGAGTAGAAGCTTCCTAAAATGTATATAAAACAGGGGGTGTAAATGGAATTACCTTATAATAGGAGGAACAATGTCCCTCTTAGACACCACAGCTACCCATTTATCATACTTCCTTTAACCCACTCCTTCTGCACAGCTTCCTGTTGTAATGGTATTTAATTCACCAAATAAGTACTAGTGCTTAATTCATTCTTTCAATGGAACAAGTGCTTAGTCATTTGAGTGGGTGTACATATCTGAGATAATGTTTGAATTACAAAGTTATTCTGTTTGCCCTCCCAAATTTTCCATTATGAAGTCCAGATCTTCTTGTTTATTATATAAACCATTGCATCTTCTGTAGTGTTTTTCTTTGGCAGTTTATCTTTGAGCTTGTATAAACTATGCCATACACGAGCTTCTCAAATCATAGGCTCTTCAAATGCAAAGGAATTTTTGAATTGGCATTTTGAAAATGTTTGCAAAGAATTTCCTGCAGATCTCCCTGAATCCTGCCACCTGTAGCTGCTGTGAGTAATTTTATAGCAGTGTCCAACAGTTATTTACAAGATATGTTCCAAATTATTCATTTATTTGAAGACAACTTCTGACTTAGAATGCCTTATTTTATGCCTTTTTTCCCAAATCATCACATTAATTTTGCTGCTGTTGTTCTTGTTAAAGTTTTAAAACTCTCTGTGTATAATGCAGTATGCACTTAAAATTACAGTTATGTGGAGGACAGATAGTAAGTAAAATTTTATGCAGTCCATCACAAAATCTTTTTTGATAAGGTAATTCTGACTTTCCAAAGTGTTGGAAATTATTGCATGTGATATGCCCAAGAAATGGACTGTATAAAACATTTTATATTTCCTGCTACAGTTTCTGAAATTGAGCATTATTTATAATGTTAGAGTAGGGACAATATCATTTGAGTTAACACATAGAAATCTCTTAGGTACAGACCTTTGCATATTGTCAAATGTCTAGCTCTTTTGGGTTCTAGAATAAAGAAATCTTTTGAAAAATTCCAAAAGTCAAATGGATATCTCTTTAACCTTAAAATTTATTATTCCTAATTTTTACTGATGTTGTTTTTTTATTTTGTTCATTTTTCTAGAATATTGTGCCTTTTCCATAAGTATTTCTGTGAATTATTTTTCCTCCTTGTCCCATTATTTCTATTATTTCCATAATGTTATGTAGCTGGACCATATGCTACCTCTGTAACTGGACCTTCTCTTGTCCTTGAACCTAGACTGAAGACAGTACTATAAATGCTAATGAATTCAGGGTTGTCTCCTTGGCTTTTCTTGAATCTTTCTCTTTGTTTTCTCCTTGCTTGGACTCACCTGCATCTGGGTAGTTGATATTCCTGTAGGTCAAGCTTTTTTGGTGTTTGTTGCTGTTTCTTCTAAGTAAGACAGCAGTAATTATTTCCATAGCTTCTCTTCCCTCTGTCAGTTTCTGTCTATAAGCATTACTCCAGGTTTTACTTACATAGAAGGTTCTCTTAATGCAGAGGTTCAGAGCTTGGTATTTGAATGTCTTTGGCTACAGTCTTGTTTGATTGCACAGTTGCAAACAGAAAGTGGAAGGTTTCTTTTAAGTTTGGTTCATTTAAAGCATGCCATTCATCCTGAAACTTAATGAAAATGACAGAAAACGATAAGGGATATAAGAGTACAAGGACACATGAAAACAATAACAACTAAGATGATACAAACTTTAGTGTGGATGGATACCGATTGAGTTGACTGAGAAGGCGAGGAACATAGGAGCCTACAGAGAAGGAAATCACAGTGCCTCGTTCCCATCGTCCCTAATAGGTCATGAGAAGATCCTCAGGTTTTCAGAGATTAGAAGCATTGGTTTCTGTGAAAAGCAAACTTTAGAGAGAAAACATAAAGACAATTTATTTATTTTTGCAAAAGCAGTTACAGCTGTCAGATGTCTTCTCCTTCTCACAGCAAAGTATTCATTTCTATCCTGGTAGTGAAAGGAATCAAACCCATTTTGTAGAAAAAGTGATCTAGAAGGGAATTTTGAATCAAGGATCTCAAGCAAAGCATAAGACAAGTTTCTTTAAAGCACTAAGCTTTGCTGAAGGTTGTGTATCTGAGAATGAGAATGGCCCATCTCTTTATCTTGCTTGATTCCTACATGACAGGTTGCCATTGTGATCAGACAATTGAGTGACTCCTGTTGAAAACCTGGGTTCATACTTTGTTTACTTGCAGAATAGCCAATGAATTCATGAGTTCCACCAATACACAAGGTTCTTAATTAGCTTCTTAATTTCTCTTTAATGTGAGAGAACACACGCTCTAGAAATGTGGGTGAGATGGCAATATGACACAAAAAGACAACAACAAAAAACCCAGATACAACATAATTCAGGCAATAGATAGAGGATAGCATCACAACACTGTGATTAATATTCCTGGAGAGATAAGATAAAATGTACTAATGAAACAGAGAGAGTAGGCTATTAATCAAAGAGGTATTCAAAAAGAGCAAAATTTATCTAAAATTAAAACTGTAATGATTAAAAAATTGAAGCAATAAAAGAAAAAGTTGATGTATTCTCCCAGAATAGAAAACCAGATGATAAGGAGATGTAACCTAGTACCCAACCAGAAAAGTTTTATAATAGTAATAGCAAGAGTGAACCTGGAAATGGCAGTATCAAAACACCAGGTTATATTTATATAATATAGGAGTTATGAGGTCTTAAAATGGAAGAGTCCACCAGCCACTCCACAAAGAGTCTGAGGAGAGGCTCTCTTCAAGGTAATAATGTAATATTTCTAAGTGTAAATAATTCTGAGAAGGACTAGATATCATATTTATTCAAAGGACACACTTTGAATAAATATGATAGACCCAAGACTTTCCAAAGAATAAATGATCATGAGAATTTCCTTCCTACGGGCCCTTAGCTGCTATGGCTAAGTTTCTTCACAAAAACGAAAAGAATGAGTAAGAACAAAATAATTAGTCTCAGAAACACAATTAGAGGACAAATTTAAGGAAGGAGAAGCCCCTCAGAGAAGCAGTCCAGGAAAAGAAGGGCAGGGGCTTTGGGAAGGAGCACTGTGAAAAGGCAAAACAAAACAACCACAAAAGACTTACTTCCCAGGGTAATTGGGCTCTGAAATATACCAGTGTAGAAAATTTTGTAATTCTACAAAGTGGTTGAAAGAGATTAATGATAGCACCTAGACAAACTACCGATTAGAGAAATCAGCATTGGATAACCTCACTCCCTTCATTTCTTTCTGCACTGACAATTGGAGTCAACAGGTAGGACTCCAGATTGATGTTAAGTAGTCTTAGTTCAAGTACTTAGTTATTAGTTAGTTTTTACTGCATCAGACATCATGTCTTCTTGGTGTTTGACCCCAGACCTTATAGCTTCCCGATGTTTTAAACATATTTTACCACACAAAGAATTGATTTCTTCAGTAGTCCTTGGCTTTTAGTCTCAGCACTGCATCAGATAAAACACTTTTGTTTTCTCAAGGAGCTAGGGAGCAAACCTTAGCTCTAGAATGTGAGAAAACACCAGTACCACTTTGGCTTCTGTATTTGATGCAATGAATGCTCATTGAATGCAGGGCCTTGGTCTTTAGATTGCCCATTTTAAATATACCACATGTTTAATGAATGTTTGGTGCTTATAGCACTGAGTTATTCGCTGGCTTTGCTAATATGAATTGTTAATTATGCAGCAAGGCACTGAGAATTCAGCCTCTTACTTACTGCTGGCAGGATTGCACTTAAATGTTCTAGACAAATTAAAGTCTGCTTTTAACGAGAAAATTCATTCTTCCCTATGTGACCCATTCTAACACTTAACAATTCCCCACTGCTAAAGAATCTCTTCTTTATGTCTTAGTTAAATCTCTCCAATTGCTAGTTAAGTCCATTTTTTTCTTTCTTTCTGTTGCCTGTCGTGGATACCAGTGGGTCGTAGAAATGTTTGAAGCATCCCTATGTACCTTTCTTTCTCTTGCGTCTTTCTCAAATCCAGATTTTTTGCATTGAAGAGTATACACAATTTTATCCTACTATGCTGTAACATCTTTCAAATAAACTATGGGAGACTATAATTTGAGGCAACTAATAATTTTTATGAATTATGTTTTAGGATTGGGAAATTTGGCAGTATATTGTTTCATTGAATTTATAAAAATAAAGAGGATTTGGCCATTTATTGATCTTTCAAAATCTTATTGCTCTGACCTCTTACCTTTATAAACAGACTATCTTTCTGGAAATTTCTATTGTGTTCAAAGCTGAGACTGTCCAAGTATTTCATTAGCGATCCAAGCCAACTATAAGTTCAGGGCTAAATTCATTTAATAAATGATAACTTTTATTTATTTCTTTCTTCTTTTACTTAAGTATGACAACAGCATACATAGAGACATTTGTAAGAATTGTTATACTAAAAACAAAATAGAAATGAATGTTGGTTCTTGTGGAATGTATGATTAATTTAAAATTTAGATATGTAGTACAATACATAAGCCTAGTACACAAATATCAAATATCTCTATACAATACAAGCAACTTTTGAAGCATTGGTAATGATATATGTGTACCCTTTAGATTAAATAACATCACAGTTTTATTACATCTTATCATCCAGGGAAAGCTTCCTTGCGCCAGGGCTTGCTACCAATAATTAGGCTATCGAGAAGTCTTCCAAGATAGGTATAAACTCCAGCAGGTCACAGACAAGCCAACACATAAAATGCAAATGGATGATATGATGCATTATTCATGAATTCTGCATTTTTGTAAGGCACTTAGTTGACTATCCCTAAAGTCCTTGGCAGTGTGTGGGTGGCCAAATAGTTTTTGAGAGTTACTCCCTGTTGCCTCCAGTTTATCGAACCAATTTAACTCTAGTTAATAACTCTATTAACTGGGTAATGGTTACTGTCTTTTTATCTGCTCAGTAACACTATATCCACATTATAAACAGCTGGTCAGTGACATAAATCTCTCTATATAGTAATGCACAAAATACTTTGTCTTAAGGGCAGTCACAGGGAAACAGTAACTAGCGCTGCATTTTTCACTGGGAAAAGCTGCCCAAGGCCCCTGTGGGGCTGAGACTGGTAGCATCTTCTAAATCTCTTCTCAGGGGTTGAGCAGATGGCAGCTTTCTGATTGGAAACTTGATTCAGTGCTGCATTTAGTGTGATTAAAACAAATGATGAGCCTGGAGCTGAGGCTATAGAATCCCACGGAACAGGTGGCAAAATGGAAAAGGAAGGTAAACCAGTTTGTTTGTCCTCACACCACTAAAGCAATGGCTTGATGAATTCCCCCAACTGGAGTGACGGCTTTCTTCTCCTCCTCTCCTCATCAAATGAATTGAACTGACCAGCTGTATTGGCATCCTGTAGATAGGGCCTGAAAAGTCTCCTGCTCTAACAGGCTTCAAACTGTTAGGGGTCTGTAGTGACACAGCAGGTGCAGGGAGATCTAAGCCCTTAAATGCAATGTATACACAGAGCTCTGCAGACAGCCCCGTGGAGCTACCACATAAGATGGTTTTTCATGTGTAAATGAGAAGGCCTTTCATTTTTCAAGCTATTGCATTATATTCCCTTCTGTTGAAAGACAAACACAGGAAACCAACCAGCACTGAGGCAATTACAGAAGGGTGGCTAGTGCCATAGTCGGGATTTCCAGCTTCAGTCAGAAGGCTTAAGCGCACCAGCACATTTCAGACGTCCTTGTTAGAGTTCAAGCCATGTTGGAAATTCATGGTTTCTTATGATGGCTTCTTGGTAAATCAGTGTAAACAGGAGCACATAGGTTTGGGCAACGCTTCCTAGAATGGGGAGTAAGAAAGGTAGATAGATTTAGTTTAAAGCATTTTGAATGACCGATTTTGAGGGTGGGAACTTACCATGCATGTTTTAGGAGAAGCTTTCCCCTCAAAACCTACTGCTAGGAAGCAATTCTGTGGTCTTCCAGAATTGTTTAGATGGAAAAGAAATAAAACAGGCACATATTAAAAAATCCTTAATGATTTTTGTTAACTGTGGAATGAACACATTTGTTTCAAATTATTGTTTAAGAAATGTCAGTTTGTTTTAATGTTTCAATATTTTGTCTTTATTTTGAAAGCGTAAAACAGAATTTTACTGACATGCCTTTGATTTTCTCACACATATTCTAAGTCCTATTATAACAGAAAATAAAATATTTTCAGCATGGGTTTCTCATACTGCATGCTTGCATATGTGCACACATTTACAATCATTTGTGTTGTGAATGTACACATGAAAATGCAGTATAGCAGTCATACTCAAACAGTAAAGAGACAAATATTTATTATGGTTTTAATGGAAGCAAAATAATAAATGCTCACCCTCTTCTGTATGGAGGTGCCTTTGCAACAGCTACCTACAGTTCCATTTCTCCAATTATCTTCGTTTTATGATAGAGAAAGCTGACTCAGAGAGGTTAAGGAATATCCTAAGGCCACAAAGCTTATAAATTATTGAGCTTGAAATTTAAAAATTGGCCATACATCCTTTGCACTGCTATGTCCTTCCTGTTGTTGAATATATATCATAAGATAGATGTTTGACATGTTTTTATTATACACCAAAATATGAATACTCCATATGGACAAGTTCAAACATCGGAAGGTTTGGGGGATTTAATATTTCTTTAATGAGTAAATTTCATCAAATAGACACCTATTTAGTTACTGGTAATTGCACCTTCTTCTCTTAGACAAAACTCCGGTCAGATATCTCTCAGTTGCCTTTGGTAGTACACTTCCCCAGGACTTGGGCTCTTGTGAGGAGTTCACAATCATGTTTTCAATTTAAGCTTACTGTCAAAAGGCAAAGATAAGAAATTCGACTTCAAGGCCTTGTTTTGGTTGCCTCATTGTTGTCGCTAGCTACCAAAAATAGGCTTTGGTGTTTTTCTGTGTGGCAAGTTCACAGTGTGGCTCTCATGAAAGGCAACTGACTTTGCTTGTTTATTTAATCAGAAAAAAATAACAAAGACAAAATTAATGCTAAAAACACTTAGCACTTACAAGAGTAGAGGAGTCATGAAAGCTAAGCCTGGGTTATATGCGATGCCTTTGAAAAGGCAGCTTTCTGAGCTCCAGTGTCCAAATGCTCAAAATGACTCGATATTATCCTGTACGTAGAATAGTAACAGAACTCTGCCATAGATTCCCAGCTTCCCCAGGTGAGGGCACCTGACCTCAGATCCAGCTGTTCCATGTTTCTGCTCTACGGCCATCCTAGCTACTGAGGTTCTGAGCATAGAGGTTCTGAACAATGAGTGGATATCAGTCATTCTACAGAGGACAGGGTTGGCACCATCCTCTCAGATGGTCGACAAGAGTACGCTGTTGGGTCACCTTTGCCATTGTGAGCTGGGACCTGGTGGTGGCAGAACAGCCATCAGCTCTGATGGAGCTTTACAGCCGAAGTCCCTCTGCAGCAGCCCAGAGCAGATTGGAGCGTTAAGTGTGATTTCTGTGAAAAGCAAGTTGGGATTGATCTCACAAAAATAACTGTTCCTTCTTGCAAATCCATGGTTTGCCATAAGACAAATGGGCCTTTTGCCAGGGAGTCTGTGGAAAAAGAAAAAAATGGAAGAAAAATATCAGTATTTTGTAGGTAATTTGCTACTATATCCAATATTACAGAATATATTTTTCAAAATATAAAAATATTACTAGAATGGCCATAGTTATTATCTCTGCATGAGACAAGTTATTTATTCATGAAAATTATAAGACTCTATAAGCTTCAGATGTTTCAAAACATTTGTCTATATCATCTTTTGTGAAAAAGTATATTGATGGATAATTTTTTTTAGCTTTTCCACATGCAATTTTCATTTCACCTGTGGATGATTTGCATGAGGGTCCTGGTAAGTAGCCATACATTTAGTTTTACATTTTTGGAGATTTATAAACTTTTTCTAAAAATATAAACTTTTTCAAGATATTATTGTTGACTTTATTGTATCTTCTACTGTGATAAGTTGGTAGAATTATCCAGTTTTATTTAAGACATTGAGACAACAAAAAAATATTTCTCTATGAATATAAAACATTGGAGATATCTTATTCATAGAAATATTGGTTCATCTGGGTGGAGGTGGCACATGCCTTTAATCCAAGCACTTGGGAGGAAGAGCCAGGTGGATCTCTGTGATTTCAAGGCCAGCCTGGTCTACAGAGCGAGTTCCAGGACAGGCACCAAAACTACACAGAGAAACCCTGTCTTGAAAAACCAAAAAAAAAAAAAAAAAGTTTATGTCACATGTCTGTTGCTTAAATTTCTAGGAGCTGGGAAGAAGATTTTGAAATAAAACTACTCATACTTTTATGATATCCATGTATTAGTTTATAAAGAGAGAAAAGAAATGTGCTTAATGATACCATAATAATCTGTTCATAACAAATGCTGTAAGAGGACATTAAGCAGCATATTTAAGAAGATTCCTGAGCATGGGAGTTATGTTTTCTATGAAATGTTAAGAACTCAAGTGACATGTAAAGTAAAGTGCTTGATGCTGTTAACTATGGTTCATATGGAGAAGTGGACATTAGGAAATACCCAGGAAACTAGAGGATAGGACTCAGAATTCAGATTTAGTGAAATGAATTATTTTCAGTTTGGGATCAATTAAGGACGTATGTGTGTGTGTGTGTGTGTGTGTGTGTGTGTGTGTGTGTGTGTGTGTGTGTGAGAGAGAGAGAGAGAGAGAGAGAGAGAGAGAGAGAGAGAGAGAGAGAGGTGTCAGAGTTCAATTTTTGTTTTTATTTGTCCATTTTTTTTTTTGACATGAGTCTTGCTACACCCCACCAGCACTGGGGATCAAAGGTGTGCACTACCACAACTGGCTTTGATTTTTGTTTTTAAATGAGTAGTTAGACACAGAAAGCTGTGAATGGAGTGAACACAGGTCTAGCCTCATTTCTCCTCCTTCAGCTCCCCTCTCTGCCTTACAATCAGTAATGTGATTCATCACTACCTCAACAAATCATGGGGAGTATCTATGTATCAGGCAAGATGTAGGTCATATAACAGAAACAATCAATAAAGCATACAGATCCTTGTATCCAGTAGGCTCATGATTTAAGTAGGCAGACGATTAACTGAATAAGTATTGTGGTTAACATTGAAAAGGGAGACGGGACTAAAAGAAATATAATTTAAGTGGGGTATCAAGGAGAGCCTCATTGACATGGTAAAAACAGAATCCTGTTAGGCAGCATTATATCTGAGAGGGTGAAATGGGACACTTGTCTGCTGTCATTTTTGCCACGTGACCCCACTCCCAAGGACTTCTGCTTGGCCCACCTACCATCTCATGAAGACCTTCTAAACATTGCACAGATTCTTGTTTTCAATCCTATGCCTGTTGCTGTATCTGGGCCCTGCACTCTTTCTCACCTATGGGAGCTGTCTAGTGTCCCTTCCATTAAATGGTTTGTCACTGTCTTTACCCACTTGCATAAGAAATATAAGATCCTGTTTAGCAGTGTTTCAAGTATGTAGGACTTTAAGTTTTGGCCAAGCAGTATTGTACCACCTGCTTTTACTTGACCAACGGAGGCATTGAGATACATGAATCTTGACCAGATGGGAAAGAGGAATTCACCTGTGTTATATGCCAGTCAAAATTACTTCCTAAAGATAATGCGAACCTCTTAGAGAACACTATTTTTCCCTCTTTTCTGAAGCAATTGAAGTTGACTTGTCCAGCCTGCCTCACAAAACAGTATTCTGAAAACTACCTGAGTTATTCAATTTTAAGCACAAAGCTCATAAATTTACTTTCTTTTTCTTTTTGTGAGTTCATTGTGTGTGTATGTGGGGAGGACAGTATCTGCATGTCTGTATTTCATAATTACATGATAGATTGCACAGGCTTTCAAGGCAGAAATGATAGCCTCTGTTGTTGCACTAAAATGTCTTTCAACTTTCATTTCTAAATTTCTCTTTGAAATGGTGGAATTTTACTATTCAAAAGATGTATTCTAGTATCACTGGAATCCTGAATAACTTATGAAAGAAAATAACAAGCTTTGTGTAACATAAAATAAAATTCTATTTCATGTTATTAATCTTTATTCTGTAGTAAATGTATTGTACATTCAAATTATCCCATTTCAATGTTGCATGCTTGTTACTCAAGATCACTAGGGAAAAAGACTATAATGATAACTGGATAGCTAATTAATGTATTTATCATTGAATATTTCTTAGCTTTTACTAAGGACTTACACAAATAATAACTACTATTCATTTAAATAACATAGTGACATATATAATCATTATTGTGTATGTATCCTGTTCCAGGCTTTAAGCTGGGCTTGATGGTCATCATCTCATTGCGTCCTTCTGGCATCCTGACAAGGATGACAAATTAATGGTGATGCCTCCTTTAGATTTGATGAAACTTGACCTAAAAAGATTAGAAATTTTGCCTAAAGTTAGCAGCCAGAGAGGAGGGTTTATTCTTAAATAGTGTTACTCAAAGGTATGCACTATACTACTGAGGTTAGCCGTACTACAGAGATCATTACATCCCAATTAGACACTCCTAGTTTGATAATTTAGTGATTCTGTTCTTTTTAACTAGTAGAAAGAGAATATTACATATAAAAATTAGGTGATGTGGGAAATTGTTTCAAAATTTTGATTCTAGCTAAATAAATATAATTTGTTATTTCCTTAAAACATTCTATAAGTAGATTTCTTGTTTGATGAAGTAAGCTATAATCTAAAGAATTAAAAAATCTGAAGTTACTGTATTTCTTAAAATATTTTCTTTTCAAAAATAGCTGGATTTCAATGCTTTTATATAGATGTGATCTTTATGTTATGATTTCTATGTAGAATAAAGGTACATGTAGGTGAGTAAGTAAGAGGCTTGGCATTAAAATAGCAGAGGAGGGATTATTATCATATAGAATAAATATACTTTACTTCTTAAACTTTTTCTATGTGAATATAAATATGGTGTTAAGAAAAAGATTTCTTTCAGGAGGTGGTGGCACATGCCTTTAATCCCAGCACTCAGGAGGCAGAGCCAGGCAGATCTCTGTGAGTTAGAGGCCAGCCTGGTCTACAGAGTGAGATCCAGGACAGGCACCAAAACCACACAGAGAAACTCTGTCTCGAAGGAAAAAAAAAGAAAGAAAAAGAAAAAGATTTCTTTGAACTTCATCACAGGGCCCCAAAATGTGTCAACATCTAGAGAATTGGAGTGCAAACTGAAGGAGAGACCTGGACACTGAAACGAGACGTTGAAATGTGAAAGTGCTGCGGAACTCTGTCATGGCAGGCACATGTCCTGACATCATCTCCCTGGACCAAGAACAGCAGGCAATCCTCTTCTGGCTCCTGTCCACTTTCTCCCATGTTCTTACTGAGATTGTGAACGTAGCAAATCATTTGAGGAAAAGGATAGAAAGACACGAGGAGAGAACTTGACTTTTCCCTTGAGGCCAACAGGTTACCAAGGATAGACTTCAGCTCCAGAGGAAGAAAATAATTGAATAGGATTGACATGTGGATTGAATATATCTAATTACCAAATTGAGGCAGGGATTTGTAATACAGTTATTGTAGAGCTATCCGTTACCAAAATGTAAAAGGAATTGCTTTCCCCACTGGATAAATTTTAAATGGGTACTAAGAGACAAAAATAAACTTGCAATTTGATTACTTCCCAAGTGTTATTTTTATACAGTGCTCTGATTACATGTGAATTATTAGCTCAGATAATGCACTGCTTTTGAAATTTTATTTGCTGAGTATAAAATTCTTCAGCAGGAATGTTTATGCAAAAGGGTACAAATGTAGCTATTAGGCAAAATATTCAGAAGAAAATGATAGTGGTACCCAGAAGCTGTCTCTTAAACCAGTATCATAAAGCATATTGACCTGTCTGGGAAGATAAAATCTACTTCATATCCAAGATCAAGATATGTTGGAATGTTCTTTGCAGATAAAAATTTAAGATGTGAGTCCTTTGAGAATTGCTGGCTTCATTTCTGAAAATGCCACTGTTATTTTCTAGGTTCAGATCAGCTAAGCGCAAGTTATCTCTGGAGCTTGCTGTTTGTTTTTAAGCAGGAGACATGAAAAATGAGGGTTCTGTATTGAGTTGTAACTTGGTCACAGCAGAATGATCTCCATCTAGTTATATCAGAAAGCTAGCAGAGCCTAAAGAAACCAGAGACAGGGCTTGGAAATGACAACTGCAAGCGTAATGAAACAGTCCCTTTCTTTACCCAAAGCTTATGAGCAAAGACAGTTGTTTTTTTTTTTTTTTCCTGGCAGTTTTATCTTTTCTTATATCAGGTGAAAGATACAACACACACACACACACACACACACAACACACACACACACACACACACACACTTCATGCTATAGCTGGTTTGTGTGTGTGTTTAAGTGGTAGCTTTCACAGTAGGTAAAGGAAACAACTTTAAAAAAAAAGTCAGTCCTAGAAGGCCATAATTTGGTATTAGAACTTTATATTGTCTTTTCCAAAATGAATTGTGAGTGCTAAAAGAAAGATTCCAGTATATCACAAAGTGGATATTAAGACATCTTTTGGTTCATAATCTCAACAATTCTCGCTCATACAATCCTTCCTCTTTCTCGCCGATTGGACTACCGGAGCTCTACCTGGGGCCTGGCTGTGGATTTCTGTATTCGCTTCCATCAGTCATTGGATGAGAGTTCTAACGACAGTTAGGGTATTTGGCCATCTGATCAGGCCCTCTGGATAAGTGAGACAGGCGATAAGCTTGAACTATTTGGGAAGCCCCCAGGCATTGGGACTGGGACCTGGCTGTGAGCTGGCTGTTGGGAGCCTGAGGCCTATGTAGGGATAATTTGCTCAGCCTGGGTGAAGGGAGGAGGGGACTGGACCTGCCTCCACTGAATCTACCAGGCTGAGCTGAATCCCCAGGGGAGTCCTTGCCCTGGAGGAGATGGGAATGGAGGGTGGGTAGCAGGGAGGGCAAAGGGGGGGGCGGAGGAGGGAGGACAGGGGAATCTGTGGCTGATAAGTAAAATTAAATTAAATTATAAAATAAAAAATATTTTAAAAAAGAAATATTTTGTTATACATTTATCTGTGTACAAGGAAAGTTTCATATCAAAATTGTCTAGAAAATACTTCAACCTGTGTAAATGGAATGTTTACTAGAAAAATCACATATTGCTGTATCTTTCAATTTTTTTTGTGTTATGAGTCTTTATTAATTTTACACAAAACTTAAACATTGCTACCATTAAATATAATTTAAAATACTGTACTATTAACTGAACAAGACTAAAATATATTTCAGTTGAAGAAATTATTTAAAATTATGGAAAACAGTAATACAGATTAAAAAAATAAAAACTTAGACATTTCAAATGTCATCCTCCAAGCTGATCAATAAAGTCAAGAACAATGTGAAATGATTGTGTCTAGAATTCATTTGCATTAGGATAGTCTTCATTTATGTAAACAATATTGAATATAAAATATATTGTTTCCTTACTGGAGCAATACTTTTGATATTTATGTGGAGGATCTTAGGACATGAATTTTGCTATGCTTTGCTCTACATACAACATTTTATATTAGTGATATAAAAGAGCAGGGTGGGTGTTTTCCTAATTTTTCTCCGTTTGTCATCCCTTAGAACTGTTTTCAATAAAACTGATATTTAAGCAATACTTATTGTCACATTGGTTACACTTTGGAAATATTTTGTGGATTTATGAAATGGAAGGAAATCAGTGTAATGAATGTGATAGGCAGTAGTTTAGTAATCAAACTTAGTTTCTTTTGCTTGTGATATGTAATGCCATGAGTAAAGGCAATAACTCAACCAATCCTCACTCTAACTTACACTTGATTATTTGTGATTATATTGAATAATTCATTTCTATTTGTTAATAGAATATTTGCGTAATATTTTCAGAGGTGATATACCTAAAGGAAATAGAATAGATATATTACCTATAGTCTTATATCAGCTTGACACAAGCTAAAGTCATTTAGTAAAAGGGAACCTCAACTGAGAAAATATCCCAAATAAATTGACCTGTATTTTCTTAGTTAATGATTGATATGGAAGGGTTCAGAACATTGGGAACGGTGTCATCCTCAGCAGATAGTACTGGGGTGTATAAGAGAGCCAGCTGAGCAATCCTTAATAAATAAGACAGCAATCAACCTTCCTCCATGGCTTCTACCTTAGTTCCTGCCTCCAGGTTACTGCCTCGAGTTCCTGTCCTGATTTCTTTTGCTGATAGACATGGTCATAGTGTTTTATCACACCAATAGAAACTATAAGTGACACCCACATTATTTATTTAATTATAATATATTTTATGTGCTCGAAAGATTATAAAATTTATTACATATCTACTTATCAAATAGAAGTCAATTTTAGGGATTTTTGTGTCATTGAGCTATTCGAACTAAAATGCTATAGACTCTATTATCAGCATATTCCCACTGAAGAAACTGGGGCTCAGAATGTTTGAGCAATTTTCATGATTCCACATAATTTTTAGGATGTGGGGTTTTTTAACTGTTCCAATGTTCCATGTTCATTTTTTCATTGTATCCCTGCTTAAGAAATCAAGCAATATAGAGGAGTTATCTCTTTAGTAATCTGTTGGCAAATGTTGACAGTTTCAAGATATAAATGAGCTTAATCTATTCATTAGAAAATCATGATAGTCCAGGGTAGAGCCTGAGCAGTAAACATGAAACATCAGCTTGTGTGAGTAGCAGCTTGATGAGAAGACGGTGTCATAAAAGAACAGCCTGCTTAGAGAAATCACCAGAGTACAGTGGCGAATTTTGATAAGGTTTTTATAGTTGCTAATTGTAATATTCACATAATAACTCCTGCCCCATAGTTATGAAGTACCCAGGAATTATGACACTTTAAGTATTAATTGTAGTGAGCAAATAGCAAAGACACATTTACTTGGGATACATTTTCTTCCTGTATACAAACAATATCCTCCTCTATTTGAATAAGAACAGATAGATGGAACCTCAATATAAATACTTATTGCCCACAGTAATGGATAAATTCATGAAATATTCCAATTAGGCTTAAACAAGGGTTATGAGTTAGTAGATCTGTTTAGCTTGATATTTTTATTCTGACAAATAATGTCTATAAGAAGGGCAAAGCAGAAAGGGCGACTGAAAACCCTTCAAGTGCATTAGTATTCTGACTGCATTACTTGTATGGATAATATTCTTTACCTCTGATGTGACCCTTACAAATTTAATTAAGTATGATAGCTGCCCAGCATGTAGATGATCCCTGCTTTGGAAAAACATAACAAAACAAAGCAAAATGAAACAAAACAAAACAAAAATACCTTGAATGAATTCTGACTGTACAGAAAATATTTGTGGAAGTTCCTGCTTGTCTGTTTCACTCACTGAACTTTCTTGTTACTTTTCTAACTTTTCTTTACTTATGTTGAAGAGTGAATCTCATCTGGTGCTTACTAATTGTGTGGCTCATATATCAACAGCAAAGCAGAAGGATATACTGACACTACATTGTCAGGGTTACTGGAGACATTGTACAAAATGTAGTATTACGGATGTTTTACTTGAAGCACACTTGATGTATTAAAAGTAGATAGGCATTTTGCTTATTTTTAACAGACATCATTTTCTTTGTCTCTGTACCTTATTGTGTCTCACCTATGTGCATGTAAAATTAACTACATCCATAAATGGTGCACATTTCTTTTAAGTACATGACTGTGAATATTCTCTATTAAAATCCCATCTAGTAGTTTGTTTCCTTTTTCACAAGAAATTTTTATTCTTCTCAGGATCTAGATACATAGTCCTCCACATCCACTGTATTTAACTGCATTTGGTGACTTTGGGAGGTGACATCCATCTGAACCTAGCATTACCACTGTCACTGAAGATTCTAAATGCAGCTTGTATTTGAAGAGCATATTGAGCAGTAGGGTGGCAGGGCAGAGGCTGTAGACTAAAAAGAATTGGAATTTCCAAACGAACCTTATTCTCTCCTGGTACTACAGCTACCATAAACTAAATAGTGCCTCAGGGCTTCCATTTTCTCATCCATGAAATGTCACTGACCACATTTTTTGCTGTGATAGTGGACAAGTAGAATATCTGGGAGAATAATGTAGACTTCACATCTTCTGTTATTACTACTGGTACATTGAAAGGATTCGCTAATTAATGATATAATGCAAAAAGGAAAAGTATTTGAAAAGAGTCTCTATGGGACGAATCAAACACACTGTTATCTGAGTAGTAAGGCAATGGTTTAAGAACAAGGATTTAGGGGCACCATAGGATCAGATCCCTCACTGTTTTTAGAACACACAGAAATCTTGCAATACAGTTCCAGATGCCAAAATATCTCACCCCTTACTTCCTCCAGCTGTCCCTTCAACTGTGACTTCACAACAGCACCCATTCTTCCTACATAAAGTGTCCCATTACTTTTACCCACACCCATCTCATCCTTTAAAATGGTTTATTTTGATTTACTATCACATGGTAGATTGAATTATTTCCTTCCCATTAAAACATAAACCTTATGATTACTACTTTCCCAGAAATTGTAGCACAGAAATTAAATAAGTGATTAAGTTTTGCCTGGAGCGCAGTACAAAGGTTCCAGTCATTTCTGTTTATCTGGACTAGAGCAAGTCTATTGACTATTTGTGCATTTCCATTACTCAATTTTAGGTAAGGGGTGATAACAATTTTGCTTTCCTTTTAGTAATTGTGAAAATTAGTGGAACAATGGTGAAATTTTAATTGGTATACACCTAATATGTAGCATTCATCCCTGCAAAAATTTGCATATACTATATAATCCCTATGTCATCCAACTAAATGGGTATTAATACTTCCATTTCCTGGGTTAAGTTGGTTAAAAGTGTCTAAAACTCTTGTAAAATAAAATTTCATTAAAGTGTCTGAAATAAATATAAAAATGCAAAATATTTTAAAGACTTACATTAATTTTATAACCAACTAGTAATTAATGAATGCCTATAATAAACATAATTTGATGGACAAATGTGATGTGTAGCTAGAAGAATTATTCTATTTTAATAGTAAGCTTAGACATGTAAAAAAACTATGTAAAACTAAACAACTACCTTATTTATTTATTCATTTGTCTCTGTATGTGTGTATATGAGTGTGTTAGAGAGAGTTTATGAGAGAGAGAGAGAGAGAGAGAGAGAGAGAGGGAGAGAGGGAGAGAGAGAGAGGGAGGGAGAGTTTGTGTGTATGGGTGTATGGACATATGTACTACAGGAGTGGAGGCTAGGGAACAGTATATGATTCTCTCCTTCCATCTTGCAAGTTCTGGAGATCAAATTCAGTTCCGCAATCTTGGCAGCAAAGTTTTTCTCTATTGAGCTATATAGTCAACTCTAAAACAATGATTTTAACACATTACAATTGATATTATCAGATGGTAGAAAAGTTCATGGATTTTACTTTGCATAGGGAGCCTTTACAAGTTAAAAGCATTAATTCTCTAAATATTTTATATATTACAGATTCAACTAATACTACTTTTGGTAAAGGGTAAATTAGATACAATAACACCATTATTTTGGAAGTATTCTGAAATTAATTTCCACTATTTACTTTTAGTAAATCATATAAACTTGTAGAATTCTTATAGTAACTTAGGATTTAATGCTTCTGGTACAAAACTTAACACATGCTCAAAATACCAGGCAAACGCGTCTCATAATTATGCTCATTTTGCCAATTTGGGTCCGCAAGAAAGGGTTTTTAAATTACTTTGGCTAAAAGAGAGAACACAGAAAGTCTTTTCAAAGAGAAAACATTCAAGTTTAAGTGGAATCACAAATATACACACACAGTCACACACACACAGACACACACACCAGATTCTCCATAGTTTAAGTGGAATCACACATATATACACATAGTCACACACACAGACACACACACCAGATTCTCCATAGTTTAAGTGGAATCACAAATATACACACACAGTCACACACACACAGACACACACACCAGATTCTCCATAGAAAACCCCTGAGGTGACAAGTTGTCTAAACATGTCACTCACAAAGGCTCATGGGTGAAAATTGAGAAACAAAGAAATTACACTTCACTCTAAGTACCTACAACTGCACCTCTTTCATTGTCTTTGGGAGAAATCATTTTTATTTTGGCCTATGTCAATTTAGAAAAAAAGATTAATTCCTGTTTCTGTGTGCTTTCCTATATTTTGTATTTCTGAATGATTTTAAGTCAAGCAGGTTATACACCAAATGAATAGTTTGTAGAATAGTAAGATCTTTAAAAATAAAACAATTTTTCTTTCTTTATTTTTTTTTAGAGCCACCATTTATTTGCCTATTTCAAACGCAATTAACAGTCATGTTGATTTTAATTCTCTCCACAGTGCCTTGGTGACATTCTTTCTTTCTTATTAACTAGTTTCACAACTAAGCGAAGGCATCATTTCTGACACATTGGTAATGCTGACTTACTTTCACCTTTAATTGTGCACCTCTAAATGTCTGGAAACTTCATCACAAGTATGTATTTGGTGTTGTTTGGTTAAATAGAGGAAACAGTGGAGACGTTTTCCATTTCCGTTTTACTGACAGTAAGGCTGTCGCTCAGGACATGCTGTTTCAGAAACTCTGAGGGTCGCTTAAATGAAATTGGCCAAGTGAAAATGACAAGAATAAATGCTTTTTATTCTCCTCTAAAGTTAAAAAAAAAGCTTTGGAGGCATGAGATGGATGAGGGAAATGAGTATCAATATTGGTCATCTGCCAAAAGGTTAGTGCAAATAAATTGCTTGCTGTTTCTAAGAGAACGGAGGAGTCAGACAGGGGACTTTTGACATCAGACTAATATTTTCCTTAATTGTAAAGTTGACAAACATGGCTTAGAAATAACATTTAACGAAGACCATAAAAATTATTGTGTGAAGTGAAGTAGAATCAAGACATACTATGCCATGTATTTACTGATTTTTTTTTCTGACATTTGTTAGAATCCCAGTATTACTGAGTGTTAAGGAAGAGATTAGATGTAGAATGAAAGCAAGAGGGAATAGTTCTCTCTCTCTCTCTCTCTCTCTCTCTCTCTCTCTCTCTCTCTCTCTCTCTCTCTCTGTGTGTGTGTGTGTGTGTGTGTGTGTGTTTGTGTGTGTGTGTGTGTGTGTGTGTGTGTGTGTGTGTGTGTGTGTGTGTTTATGTGTGTACGTACATGCATATAAAAGAACATGATTTCAATAGTAAATGTCGGGTACTGGAAAAGAGAGCCAGGGAAAGAGCTACCTTTTTCTCTTACAATAATAATGCATTAAAAACCTAAAAAGATGGAATATGTATTCATGGGAAAATAAAACATCAGCATAGATGTAAAAGCTTGATTATGGATATAGTTAACAAGTTACCATTTTGTTTTAAAAAATCCTTGATTGGCAAAGCTGTTTTGGAAAATTAGACAAAACAAAAAGAAAACAAAGTTGAGCTTGGATTTTCTTTGTTATATATGACTCCTCCAGCCCCCAAGCAGTTCCTAACAGTTTCTATCTGAAACATTAGCTTGGCCCAGTAGGTGTCAGATTAGATATACATTACTCCATTATCTTGCTATACTACTCTGCATCTAAGAATCTATGGACTTGGAAACTGAAAGAGAAAGAGAATAAATAAAGGATATCTCTTTTCGGTTTTAGAGTAGTGCTTTTAACATTAAGAAAAATCAATAACTAGATTGAGTGCGTTTGGTAGGGAGCATTATTGTTTCCCATAATGTACCTAATGCATATCATTACCAGCGTAATCACATTACCATCCGCCCCAGCATTCTGCTTGCTTGGCTTGATGCACAGCCAGGGCTATTTGTAAAGTAAAGTTTTATTTCTCCTCTTTTGCAAAATTGCTGCAAATTATATTCTTCCCATTTTCTTTATTAGTTGTTTGAACTAGCCAGAACCTCTGAATTCAGAGTAAGTGGCTTGGTTTATTGTGGTGGTTATTATTTTCTCCCCTCTAGAATTCTTTCCTCTTCTCTTCAAATGAGTTTCACCTTTAGGGAACAAGAGGAGTCACTGTGGCCCTTTGTGTTCTCTGAATAGCAAATGAGAAAGTATAGTGTGATTGTCCTTGTACAACGGGTTTATTGTTTCTGAGTTATCATTTGAAGTCACCAGCAGCACAATGATTCTGGAATGTATACCAAACAGTGTGGCATTCCAACACTACTATGCAGGATTCAAACAATGAGAACATCCAGAGGCTGGAACACTGAGTTCCCTTCCTATCTCTAATTATGGAGAGACACAGAGATGTGCCTCTACTAATATTTAGTAGCACATGTCATTTGCAGAGTGAGTAGCATATGAGCTTCGTGATAAATAACCAGTTAAACAATCAGAGCTTTAGTTTCCCTTGAAGATTTGAGTCGTAATGAATTCCATATTACAAAAGTTTGGTGCGTATTAGAGATAATGTATGTAAGATATTTAGCCAAGAGTCCTGCATTGGTACTCTTCCACTCTCCATGCACTGAAGGCAATGGTTGCATTGCCTATGGCAGAGGCTAGAATTCCAGACACTCTAGAGACTGAGTTAGGAGGAGACTAAATTTAAGTAAGCCCTCACAGGGCTACAGAGTGAATCAAGGTCAACCTTCAGTATTTAGTATGACTTTGTCTCAAAAAATTTTTTTTAAAGTAAAAAACAAAAACAAAACAAAACCAACAAATAAACAAAACCAGAAGAACTGGAGTAGTAGCTAGGTGGTAGCTTGTTTGCCAAGGTTGTTCAAGGCTCTATACCAGAAAAAAAAAGGTGGCAATTCTAAACCACAGCAAAATAGCAGAAGATGAGAGGAAGTAGAGAAGCTTCCCAGAGGACAAGAATGATTGTTGATGGAGTGTGTTTCTTCCAAGGCTTCTGTGAGATCAACACACTGAAGTTGCTGGAGATGTATGGTTAAAGGACAAAGACTCTGGAAGGCTGTAGAATGCACAGGAAACAATCAGGGCCTCTCTAGTGCTGAGCCACGCAGTCTAGCCTTACTTTGCATCTGATAGGACAGCAGGGAGCTTTGCAGCTGGGCTAATTCATGAGCCTGGCTAAGGGACTTCTGAGACTGAGATGACAATTTTTGGTAAAGAAATTGTTCTCAGGACACGCTGGTATTCCTTTGGGCCTGCCACTTTCCATTTCTCATTTCTCTTGCATACTAAACAAACTGCTGATTTCCACTCAGAAAGAAAAAAAAAGTCACACATATCTCTTTCTTTCTCTTTTTTTGTGCTCTAATCAAGAGTGTGAGTAATAAATGACATAAGAGCCTTGTTTGACAGAAATGTGATCTTTGGCAAGCTGCAGTATGCTCACTTGGAAACCTTTATTCTGTCCCAACCACTTGTCTGTTCTGTTTGTGGAAACAGACCACACCAGGGAGCTGCCAGGATGCTTCCATATTCAATCCCCACTCTACATTATGGAAAAGAACCTGGAGTACTTGGGAACACAAAGCTTCTTTGAATACAGAATTCAAGCGCATTGCTCAATTTGGAACTGGCAGTGGATGCAGTGGGACATAGCAGAAAATGGATGTTCTAATTTTCCTTCTAGTCCAGATGGAGGCATTTAAAAGAATCATGCTTTTAGGATCCCTGAACCAGTGGAGCTTGTAATATGCAGGCCACACATTACTGCATGATATACAGGTCATGCTTTTGCTGTGATCTTTAACTTTTAATCTATGTCTTGATATAGATGTTTATAGTACAAATTTCATGTTTTTTTAGGCCATGTAAGTATTCCACTGTCTGTCACACACATGTGAATGTAAGATGGCTCGCTGGAAGCCAGTGTTGGTGATTTTTTACTAGCAATACAAGAAAAGTACACACTCACAGTTGTGAACAAAGGAGGGTGTTTTGTAATTTCACAGAAAAACATTCAATTTAAGAAACATGTCAAATAAAAGGAATTGTAGAATTTATATTTATCTCTATATACTGTCTCAATTCTAGTTGGTTTGTTTGTTTCCTTAAGAATGTATCTCAACAGATGTCATAACAGGTTGATAATAAGTGAACTTTCAACTCTGAACAAAAGTGAATGCAAAGATCTCTAATCAAATGCATGCTTACCTTCTGGACAGTGAGCAATTCAATTGTCTATGAAAGATTAAAAATCAATAGGGGCCACTCCATATTTGACTATAGCTAAAGCCCAATAAATTTGAACACCTTGTCAAAGGTCAGAAATTCTTTCAGTCAAAAAGCAAATATCAGAATCTGGAAACACAAAAATTGAATCAAAACCACAAAGAAAATGTGTGTGGATAGCTGGTTCAGAAAAAAAATAGTGATGATGTCCCCCATATACCATCAGAAAATTTACTGTTAAAGGTAACATTACAGGGGTTTGTCAGCATTCTTATACCTGTGATCAGTACATTTAATTTGGTACTGTCTAATATTCTAGTGTGTGGCATTCAATAAAAGTGTCTCTGGAATTACACAGCTGCTAGAGACCTTCTTATTTAAGATTCCTCAGAGCAGGCAGCATCAGTATTGTTCTGGAGTTAAGAATTCCATTTTTTTTTTTTTTTTTGCCAGCAGACACCATAATTGTCCATTGGTTCATCCTTCTGTGCTCTGGAACGGGTTCTTGGTCCACCAGCCAACTCTTCCCATTATGTAAAGAGGCTATTCAGTCTTTGTGGGTTTTGTCGTTGCTGTTGTTATTGTTTGTGTGTTTTTAAAATATTGTATCACGTAATTCTCTTTGTAGGGAAATTAAAATATTATAGCTAATATATGTAATTCCTAGAACACAGAAATCATTGTGAAATTTTGGAGTAATATACAACTGTTGATTCTGACTGCTGAACACATCTGTTAGATTAATAATGAGTTCCTGGTATAACAATTATTCATATCTAGGACTTACATATTTTTATAAAACTGCTACTATTTGTAAATTATTTTTATTAATTTTTGTAAGACATTAAAATTGTTATAATGTCATCTTTTCATAGGAAGCATCAAGGGTGAGACACAAGTGATGCTAAATAAAACTGAGATAGATAAAATTATGTAGGAAAATAAATATTCTCTGATGTTGAGGGCAGGGAGTGAATACCTTTTGACTTATCACAAAGCATGCAAAATACTAGAGTTATCATTTTCCAAAAAGTTATTGTTAATTCAAAACACAAAGCACTCTTGCAGAGCTAAACAAATAGGTCCTTTGAAATACAGAAGCTTCACAGAATGATTTATTAACTCTATTAGCAGTATTCACATGACAGCTCTTTTGTTAAAAATAAATAGAAAGGAAAGTAGACAAAAAACTATTGTAAAAAGTTAAGCTTATGACGATATTGTGCTTAAGGCTAGAAGTCTCATTGGGAAAAAAAATTGATGACTGATTAAAGATGAGCTATCCCATTAATCACACAATGCATTAGATAATAAACTGTGGTTGTAAACTTGATATGCACCATTGAACGCAGAGAAGAAGATCACAGAAGCAAACAAAGCAGCAGTGTATGACAATGCATCAGCTTGTCGATGTATTCATTTTGTAAATATGACTGCACTATACGAAATGTCTCACTGAACCCTGCTTCACAGTAAGGCTATTCTCTAAGTCACATCGATTAATACTACTGAGTCTCCAACCCTGGGAAACTCCTACATTTAAATAGAAGAAAGAGTGAGATAGAAGTGAGTATTTTTTCACTCATAGTGTCATGCTAATATTTCATTCCATTTTCTAAGTGCTCTGTAACGATATTAAAATTTAAAAAAAAAGTTTTGGAAAAAATGAAACCAATGATATATTCCACTGACAGGTAATTATGTGAACTAATTTCAAGGGCCAGTTTAAACTATGATCACAGATATTTAACTGTCAGTGTTGTACAGATCTAGAGAGTCGATTCCCAAAACATGCCAAGAGCATGAAAGGGAAGGAATCAAAGAGACTGCATTCTGTAGGCCGGGCTGTGCTGCCTTTAGAAGTAAATTGCAGATTTCTTTTTAATTGTACTTGGAAGAGACTGTAAAAATAATTTTGACCTGGTCTTGTGTTTCAGTTTGCTTGACAAAGTGACATATATTCAGCAAGCCATAGCAAAATTCCACTATGAATATAGTCTGTGCTCTCCAGTATGTGTGACCATGGTGTACTTGAAATGGGCTCTAAGGGAAGGATATAAAACAGATTCCAATGGCCTCGTTATTTAATGTTTTCATAAACTGAAATATAGTTATATCATTTCTCCCTTCTATTTCCTTCGACCAACTTGTCCCATGTACTCCCATCCACTCTCTCAAATACATAGCATCTTTTTAATTGTTCTTACATGTGTTTATATACTCTATATATACCTAAATATATAAATAGAATGTTTTAGTTTTTTTAAGTTAAATACCTCACTTAAATAGATATAATGAATCCATCAAGTTTGCTTATTTTTTTTGTTTGTTAACTTTTAAAATATGAAGGAGAGAATTGTGTGCTCTGCATTGGCAGCTTCTATTACATTTTTTGGACAGTGCTGTACTAGGTGATTTTTAAAGTGAACCACTGATGAAGAAAGTTCCATTCTGACCTTCTTAGCAATGCACAAAGCAACTTCCATTTAGATCATAATATTCAATTTCAATTGTTTGTAAATTGATGAAACCACACATTTAAAAAATATTCTATGTATTAAAAGGTGCGTGAAAAAATCTGAGATACAATGATATATACATGCATAGGTTTATATTTACATATGTGTATGCATATATATATACATACATGTATAAACATACATACACACATGTATGCATGTGGGTAGATAAACTGTAAAACAAAGCATTAAATTCAGTTAATTTTTTTTCTCATCTGAAAATTAAAAGTGACCTATGAACATCATCATATTAACAGAAGTACTGTCACAAAGGAACACATCCACATAGTCTACAAGCTTATGGTAATTTATCACTGAAAAATTTCAGATGAAGGAATAAGTTTAAATCTATTATGAAAGTATCTATCCCAAGGCCTTTCTATCTGGCATTGCAAAATCACAACAGCACAACACAGCAAAACACAATAGTACACAAAAGCTCTTAAAGTTATGAATTTATCAGTTAGGAAAATAACAAATTAAAGTGTCCAGCAGTTAAGAAGAAAAGCCTCCAGGGGAATCGGTGGCTGATATGTAAAATTAAATTAATTATAAAATAAAAAAATAAAAAAATAGAATTATAATAAAAAAAAGAAGGAAAGCCTCAAATGTGGTTACAGGTAAGTACAACAAAATGATTGGCTCTTATGATTTTCTGCTTTGGTCTACAGAATAGACTCATGTTAGGCTGCTAACAATAAATATATTAATTACATATTGGTGCATATTTATCTCAAAATTGGCCACTGTGCTTTCATTTTCATTAGCAAAACCAGTCTTTTTGTACTTGAAAACAGCATGTATTTCCAGGGACTCTCAACCTGAATTTAGAATACAGAAGACTTTTCTTGAATAAGGTGTTGTTTTGTTTTGCTGTTGTTTTGGTCTTGCTTTATTTTTAATATATGTGTGTGTGTGTTGGTAGATTTATTCTGTGATTGAGTATGGTGTGATAGCCGTCTATAAGCCTTTTGGGACCACTGATAGGCTTAAATAAATGGACTAGACCTGAAGGTTAGTAAGAATTACCCTGTATTGGAAGGCCTGAGGCAGAGAGAGCATGTGCATTTGAAACCCTGTTGTCCACTGTGCTTGGTCACTTCCCATGTACAACTGGTGGGCACTTGTAATACAGCAAATGGGGAAGATCAGTAAAATTTCCTTTTCCTTACAATGGCACATTTTAAAAACAGTATCTTTCATTGAAAATAATTTGTGGCCGGGTGGTGGTGGCACACGCCTTTAATCCCAGCACTCGGGAGGCAGAGCCAGGCGGATCTCTGTGAGTTCAAGGCCAGCCTGGGCTACCAAGTGAGTTCCAGGAAAGGCGCAAAGCTACGCAGAGAAACCCTGTCTCGAAAAACCAAAAAAAAAAAAAAAAAAAAAAAAAAGAAAATAATTTGTGTGTGTGTGTGTGTGTGTGTGCACACGTGCTCACATCCTAGGGGTTGAACTTCTCAGGTAGGTTTTTAGTATGTTTTATGTCTTAAGAAAGCATCTACTAGTGGGTTACACTCCCACAAGGATCAAATTTGCATTTAAAAAGTTTATAGTGATTCTAATGATTAGAAAACCATAGGTGTGGTACAAATTCAGTTTACTTTTTAGTAAAATATTTTATTAAATCTAAATGCAGATCAAATATTTACAATCAAAATTGTCCCATCGTAAGGTATTGAAATTATGAAAAATATAACCATATTTTTGAACCAGTATGAAAAGAAATAAAAAATAACCCATAAATGCTTTTTGGTGGATTATACAAAAAATGGTATTAATTTAATTATTTAGGTTAAAATGTATTATAAAATAGCCTTTCTCTAGGAAGATGTCTCAGTACTTAAAGCATTCAACTGTTCTTGCATAGAACCAGGATTCTCTTCACAGAACCCTTATGAGATACACTAAGCCTGCAAGTGAATATTACACACTTTTCTGGCTACTAAAGACACATACACTCATGTAATATATAGAAACCCATGCAGGCAAACCACATATGCATAATCAGATAGTTGGATGGGGAGATGATAGATAGATGATAGATAGACAGATAGATAGATAGATAGATAGATAGATAGATAGATAGATAGATGGATAGATAGATAGATGGATAGATAGATAAGCAAACCTAAAATGTTACTTTAGTCTGGTTTTATTTTTCTTAATGTTGCTATACTAATAGAGAATTTAAAATTGTGTTGGTATCTCATATTATATCTCTTTTGAACAATGTTGTTTAATATATAAGGAATTTGCATAGAGATATCCTAGTGGTACTGAAACCAGAGATAGGATTTGATTAAAAAACCTGTAACAAAAATTAAAAACATGGAATAGTTGCAAAGAGTACATGTGGGCAGCAAATGTCACACATTTAAAGCAAAGCAGTAAAATTTCTAATACTGGCCTGCTGTCCATCAGTTCAAGAGCTTGTGATGTCTATATTGAATTTAGGCTCAGAATCAAGACCATGGCAGGGCAGCCTTTTTAGGCATTATAGTAAATCAAAAACACAATATATTTTATAATATATTTAATTATTGCTAGTTTAAAATTTTAAAATTATTATTGATTGTATACAATCTTTCAGCTTTTCACAGCTGTAGAAAGACATAGGATATGAAAAGTTTTTTTTTTTTAATCGAAGTATCCTTTAAAATAAAAGAGTCACTAGAATATAGGGCAAAACGTGTTAAATCCAATTTCATTTTCTAGGGTGAAGATTTAATGAAACACTCACTTGGGGCAACTCTGGTTCATAAAATCTACTTCATATCTAAATATTAGACTAAATTTAATTCATTGGACAATTCAGAACAAACCATTAGACTATGCTTGTCATGGTGTTATTATGGTCTCAATGTTCAGTAAAAACAGCCTTTCACCCCACAGCAGTAAGATAAAATGCAAGCTCACCAAGATAAAACAGAAGTTCGAACAAGCAAACTAGAGAAAATAATAATCACTGGTATCTTAGAGAATTCTGAGATAATGACTAACTTTTCTTTGCATTGCTCTCAGGGAAATATAGTTATATTTTTGGCTGATTTGATATATTTTAATAGGCGCTGTCCAACAAACCCCATGTTTGTTACTTTTCCATCCTTTAAAAAAAAATCTCTTTGGACTATTTTCAATGCCCAGATTGGGGTTTTCAGTCACAATAGGAACAGCTTAATAAATGATGTCTTGTTGACTTGAAAGTATTATTCACACATCTCCAAAGTTCCACACATAAAACCAGGAAGTGCTGTATTCACTAGAAAATCCAGTAAAACATTTTTGTGACACCATTAGTAAGAAAAAGAGAGTGGATGAAAGGGAAGACATGGATTCTGCAGCTTGAAGAGCCTGTACTTACTAGTACTTTGAACAGAACCCAGTAAGGGTCGTCTCATCAGGAGACTGATGAAGCCTCATTAGGAAGAGACTTCAAGTGTTTGGAGAGTAATCCCTCACAGGAAGCCCCATCACAGTCTAAAGTGGATGCAAGACAAATGTGTCTACCTGCTTTTGATTGGAGAGAATTGTATGTGTTTCCTGTTTAAGAGGAAGATGTGCATACAAGTGAAAAATCACGCTGCAGATTTCCCAGACCCAGATTTAGAGATGCAAAGTCAAGAACTCCAAGCAGACAGACTCCTGGGATGAAGTAGACTGAGAAGTGCCATCACTTCTGCGGACGCTTCCATTACTCTGATTTCCACCGCAGCTCTCCTTTCAGTTCAGCATCAAATCTATTTTCATATTATTTGAACATTAAGAAAACTAAAGACAATTGTACTTTACCATCATCAGGCAGTTACGTGGCTGCTCCCTTCTTTATTTTCCCTTCTTGATTTCTAGAAACAGAATAACTGGCAGGTGTCAGAAATTTACGTTGCAGCCTTTTAAGATAATTCCCGCCTTTAGATAAATGATGAACATTCCCATATTTCTTACAAAGTTGGGGATATTTTTAGGTTTCTGTGCAATGGACAGGAAGACCCATTGGCGGAAATGTCTGCCACCCTGAAGGATGAGGGGAGCTGCTTAAAATTGCCCCCAAATGCCCTTAAACAATATTGCCTGCATGCTTGATTCAGGAACATGGCCCTTACTTTAAGTCTGATCTAACGCCATCAAGTTTGTCAGTTCTAAGCGTTCCAAAGGTGGCTCTCATTCCAGGGCAGTGCTAGCCATCAAGCTAGCAAGAAATTTGAACTCTAAGTAACGTTAACCATTACAGTGGGAAACAGTGCAAACCGTATAAAATGATATTATCTGCAGGATATTTGCTTTTGAATTACAGCATTAATCAATGATTTTGTTTACATATATGTGCTGATTTTCTTCCATTCTGGACCAGGTACTGTAAGGATATTTAGGTATAGTTGCATTTATGAAGAAGCAAATTTCTAACATTTTTAGAGTTAGCTATTAATACTTATATAATAATCCCTAACTTTCATAAAGTAAATAAAAAAATTGGCAATGATATATAATTCTATTTGAAGAATGACTAGGATTGGGGAAAAAACTTCCTCAAACAATATATATTTTTAATTCATCTATTTGTATATCCCGGCTGCAGCTTCCCCCACATCCTCCGCTCCTGGTCCCTCTCCCCTGTCCCTTCACTTCCCATCCCTCAATCTTCTCCTCCGTCTTCATCAAGAAAAGGGCACATCTCCCATGGGTATCAACAAAACATGGCATATCAAGTTGCAGTAAGACTAAGCACCTCCCAATGTATTAAGACTAGGCAAGGCTACCCAGTGTGAGAAGTACAGCGTCAAAGGCCAGTAAAGAGTCAGAGAAAGCCCCTGTTCTCTGTTAGGAGTCCCGCAAGTCGACCAAGCTACACAACTGTAACATATATGCAGAGTGCATGGGTCAGTCCCATGCAGGCTCCCTGGTCATTGGTTCAGTCTCTTTGAGCCCTTATGAGCCCAGGTTGGTTGATTATGTGAGCCTTCCTGTGGTGTCCTTGACTCCTCTAGTTCCTAAGCCCCTTTCTCCTCCCCCACCCCCACAGGATTCCTCTACTTACTGTTTAAGGGCTGTGGGTCTCTGCATTTGCCTCCATGAGTTGCTGAATGGCCCCTCTCTGACAATTGGGCCAGACAACAGTCTGGTCACAGAAGATGGCCAGTTCAGGCTACTTATCTGCTATTGCTGAAAGTCTAAGCTGGTCCTCCCTGTAGAATTCTGGGAGAATCCCCTGAACCAAGCTTCCATAGACCCCCAAAATACACACCCCCGCCGCTGCAGTACTCCTTGGTACCCCCCAACATGATCGCTCATGTTACCATCCCCACCTGCCCTCAGTCCGTTTACAAAATTTGTTCTATTTCCTCTTCCCAGACAGATCTGAGTGTCCCCCCAAGAACCCTCTTTGTTACCTATTCTCTCTGGGTCTGTAGGTTGTAGTATAGATAACCTTTATTTTGCAGCTAATATCCACTTATGAGTGAGTACATACCATGTTTGTTTTTCTCCATCTGGGTTACTTCACTTAGAGGAGAGAAAATTAAAATTCTAGGAAACATGTTAAGATAATCATGGGACAGTAGTGCGTAGTGTGCGTGTGCATGCGTGTGTGTGTGTGTGTGTGTGTGTGTGTGTGTGTGTGTGTGTATGTATGTATACAGGCTGGTGCACATGCAGAGGACAGAGGTAGATGTGTGGCCTGCTCTACCACTCTATTTCCTTGAGGCAGATCTCTCACTTGCTGAAAGCCAGCAAGTCCCAAAAATCCTTCTCTTGCTGGAGGCCAGAAAGCCCCAATGGATTAAGCACATGGTTTGGTCATGCATGAATTTTATTGTGTTTCCTTTCCTTTTCTTCTTTTCTTTTTTGAGACAGGATCTTATTATGTACCCTTCACTGGCTGGAACCCACTCTGTGTACCAGTCTGGCCTCCAACTCAGAAAACCATGTGTCTGTGCTTTTGTGTGCTGGGATTAAAGTTATATGGTATTATGCCTGGCTTCATAACATGGCTTTTAAGTGCTGAGAATTTGAATCCAGGTTCCATGTTTATAAAGCCAGTACTCTGACCCACTGAGCAATTCCTCCAACTCCTGCTGCTAACATTTCCACATGACAATCTTAGAAAATTATCTCACTTTCCACCACTGATCAATGATCCCATTTAACTTAGGAGATCCTACTGAGGATATCCAGAAGTGCTGAGACCTTGATAAACAACAAAAGCCAATTAACATCAGGAAGATATATACATTTTAACTTTTTTTTTTTTTTTTTGGTTTTTCGAGACAGGGTTTCTCTGTGTAGCTTTGCTCCTTTAATAGAACTCACTTTGGAGACCAGGCTGGCCTCGAAGTCACAGAGATCTGCCTGCCTCTGCCTCCAGAGTACTGGGATTAAAGGCATGTGCCACCACTGCCCAGAGAGATGATTCAGCCGTTAAAGGCTAGGCTCACAACCAAAAACATTTTAATTTTTAAAATGTTCCTTCTGCATTAGAAAGGGGAAAAACTATCATTTTGGCACAGGGATCAATAAATTATTCTTTATCTGTTGTGTTTTATACATCTGTAACATTGTGACTTTTCTGTAGATTAAGAAATTTCTATGAGAGTTGTGCTTAAACTTGTTTGAAATAATTATTGATATTGTTGATTTTTCTTTAATCTAAATCACAAGATATTTACTAGACTTATTCAATTTCAATATTATTTTTGTTCTTCTCTATTATTTTATCAACATAGATATTATTCTCACTCAATTTTTAAAATTCTTTTATGCTTTTTACCAGCAATAAAATACTTGCTTTCCGTTGGTGAAGTTTTTCCAGATACTCACTTCAACCATTTTTACAGGAAGTTTTTCAGGTTTCTTTTTCTTTCTTCTTTATAAGTAGCCTATAATAAGATTTTAAACTGGGCGGCAGTGGCCCACACCTTTAATCCCAGCACTCGGGAGGCAGAACCAGGCGGATCTCTGTGGGTTCCAGACCAGCCTGGTCTACAGATTGAGATCCAGGACAGGCACCAAGACTACACAGAGAAACCCTGTCTCGAAAAACAAACAAAATTTTTTTAAATTTATTTATTAAATTTAATTTTACATATCATCCACGGATTCCCTTGTTCTCCTCACTCATGGCCCCGGCCTCTCCCCCCACCCCCGCCTTCCCCCAAGCCCACCCCCCATTCCCATCTCCTCCAGGGCAAAGACTCCCCTGAGGATTGAGTTCAACCTGGTAGATTCAGTCCAGGCAGGTCCATTCCCCTCCTCCCAGGCTGAGCCAAGTGTCCCTGCATAAGCCCCAGGTTCCAAACAGCCAGCTCATGCACTGAGGACAGGACCCGGTCCCACTGTCTGGATGCCTCCCAAGCAGATCAAGCTAATCAACTGTCTTACTTATCCAGAGGGCCTGATCTAGTTGGGGGCTCCTCAGCTATTGGTTCATAATTCACGTGTTTCCCTTCGTTTGTATATTTGTCCCTGTGCTTTTTCCAACCTTGGTCTCAACAATTCTTGCTCATACAAACCCTCCTCTTTCTCACCAATTGGACTCCTGGAGATCATTCTGAGTGAGGTAACCCAGACTCAGAAAGACAAACATGGTATGTACTCACTCATAGAAGGATACTAAATGTAAAACAAAGATGACTAGACTGCTACTCACAACTCCAGGGAGGCTACCTAGAAAACAGAACCCCAAGAAAGACACAGAGATCGTCCAATGACAGAGAAATGGATGAGATCTACATGAACAACATGGATGTGAGTGGGGGTAATGAAGGGCAAGGGTCGAGGGAAAGAGAGCTTAGGGGAGTGGGAGATCCCAGCTGGATCAAGAACAGAGAGGGAGAACAAGGAATAAAAGACCATGATAAATGAAGACCACATGAGAATAGGAACAAACAAAAAAACTTAAATAAATAAATAAATAAAAATTTTAAATGATCTCATCTAATACTTTTCTTTTTCACACATTTATTTTATGTTTAATACTAATTGTGTTCTTACTCTCTGCATCTGATAGTGCCTTTTATTTCTTAGCTGCTTGTTTCTATTTTGTAAATAGTCCTTTAAATTTTCTAGGGCCCAGAAGACAAATTATAATTACATCAAAATATCGGTGATATTTTACCAATTCTTTAAGTGATTTTATATTTGGTCATTTCAAAAGAGCAATTTTCTCTAAAAATCTCTTGCATATTAGGATTCTGTCCAGAGAGCTATATTTTTATTTTGTTTTGTTTTTCAAGTAATGAATTTATTTTGAAAATTTTACTTGAGTACTGTATTTAAAACATTTCCTCTCTTCCCTTCCTTCCAATTTCTTCCACATTCCCCCACTCCTCAAATTAATAACCTCTTAATTATTATTATATAATATATATTATATTCAATTATGTATATTTTATGTATAATACATATATATTATTATTTATATCCTGCTGATTTTAGTGTTACTAATGTTTGTATGTGTTTATTGCTGATTTCTGGGAATTGAATAACCTATCAGGGTTGGTCCCTGGAGAAGACTAATGTTCCCTACCTCAGCAGCCACTAACAGCCTATAGCTCTGAGAGCCATGTTTTTAAAGTCTAAAAAGGGATGTATAAAAACCAGCCTGATATCAGTAGAAATTTATACATAATTGTATAATCCACAAAATCAACTATAATTGTACATGAGTATGCCTATCTATCTACTCAGTGTTTAAAGTATATTAAAAATGATGAAATGAGGTTGGAGAAATGTCTCAACTGTTAAGAGCACTGGCTTCTCTAGCAGAGGAACACAGTTCAGTTCTTTGCACCCATACAGGATCTCAGAATCACCTGCAATACCAATGCTAGAGTTTATGCCCTCGTCTGGGTTCAGTGGGCACCAGATATGCAAGTGTTATGCATATAGACATATAGGCACCCATACATACATATATTATTTCAAGGATTTATTTCATGTTTATGCATGTATTGCCTACATGTATGTTATATGCACTGCATGTGGGTCTAATGCCTCCAGAAGCCGAGAGATCTCTAGTTTCCTAGGAATTTGAATTATAGATGCTTGTAAGGTGAAATGTAGGTACTGGGAATAAAATCTTAGTCCTCGGAAAGAACAGCAAGCACTCTTAACTATGGAGCCATCTCTCCAGCCCCACATAATATTTTTTACTTTGAAAAATTGATGGAAATGCACTAGAAACTATTTTAAAAGGATTCACAGATTAGATAGAGACCAGTAGATAGCAGAGGAAAGATAAGGGATAACATGCCAACACAATACATGTTTACCTACATTAGTCAGTTCACTATTTTATCTACAACAACATACCATGATGTGTACCTTCCTTCATTGTTCAGAAAATAGTATTAAACATAAAATAATAGTGTATTATTCCAAAACAAACTCCATCAGCACAAATTTTAACAGTCCTATTTTCTTGTGTATATTTTTGTAATTAAAAGCAAAATAATGGAAAGATGTAATTCATGAATTAGAGTAATATATCAGATTAAGATGAGGAGGGGTGTGCCCTAAGTCATTGAGAAATGATAGGTGTCCCATGACAGTATCCTCTGAGTGTTACAATAAAATTTAATCACCCAGAGATATCAATGCCCAAGTCCCTTTGAGACTGTCCTCATCACCTAGTGTCTCATTCACGTAGCAGCGGCCCTAAGCAAGCATGCAGAGTTGTATAGCATGGAATGATTTGCAAACACCTGTACCCACTGCTGAATTAAGACTCCATTTACTATTTGCTTCATGCTGATAAACTGTGGTGCTTATCTTTTGAAACAAGCTTACAGAATAAAAGGAAGCAAGGCAAAATGGAAAGTTCAGGACTAGTATTTTTGGACTTTATTTTACACACACATATATATGTGGTTAAGATATTATGATAAAGATTAAATATCTTTTACCTAGGAAATCATCTACACCTAACCTGATGTTAGATACGGAAACAGACATAAAATAAACATAGAAAGAAAATGCTGATTTGTAAACGTGGAAGGTGCCCTAATTACTGCCATTCATGAGAGTGACTAACAATGCGTTTTTATTAGCACATGGCATATTGTCTCTTGTGTGTATTGCAGCATACCAGTTTACTTTCTGTATAACTCAGGGTAAATCATTTGCCCTCTCATGTCATCCGTTGTCTCAGGATGTCAGTAAGGATATTCACTGGAGAAACCCTAAGTTCTCTTCCACTTTTAAGGTACTGTGATCTTATGACCATGCAAGATCTCAAGTCCCAGTTTGCAACTCTGACTCAACACTTGAAGGATTTCCTGTCTGAGACTGCGAACTTGATTTCAGCGTCTCCAAATCCTTTTGCTCATCATCTGTATCTACCACCCCCACTAATTCTTCAAGTTTCTTCTCCAAATATGTCTTCAGTGTTCTTCGTATTACCTTCATTTTTCTACGATGTGAGATACAAAAATGGAATCTAGAGCAGAGAAAGGACAATCCATACTTAATTGTAAGAAGCAATATTTGAGAAATAATTGTATAGTTGGGATTTTTTGTTCCTGGATTATTCTGTGTTCTCTTACATTCCATCTACTATTTGCATCAACTTCTGTCTAGTTCTTTCCCCATTTTCCATTAGAGAGGAAGGAGTTTGGACAATCTCTTTGGCAAAGGAATGCTTGGAGGGTGGAAAACTCACAGTAACACAGCACTTGCCAATATTACAGCTTCTGCTATCAATACCAGATACAGTGCAATCTCTCGATTTTCAGCCTTCTTTGGATTCTCATCTGGAAGGAGAAAAGGAAGTAATGGAAATGAGTTTGGAAGAAGAGTAATAGTAATTGGGAATCTTTATACAGAATGGATTCTGTTCAAATGAGTTGGCCACCATCTGCTTTATCACTGTTCCTGGACTTCTTGTGTTAGACTCCCTTCAAAAATTTTCCACTTGCCTCTCTTTAACCTAATAATTTGCAGTGGAGTCCAGAGTCCAGCCTTACTCACTTCTCACCCACTCCATTGGCTTTGTTCTATATTTTTCATGTTGATGTACATTTTACTCAACATTTTTACCTTTTTTTGTAAGCATTACTATAAGCTTTATTAAAAGCACTAGAAAAAAAGTCAGTGGGCCATCTGGTTCCTTGATCTTTGTCCCTTCAAATTGCCATACTACAGCCTATGTCACCTTTACAATAGTCTCCTCTGAAACATCGGGTGGTCATTCGAAGACAGGTCCAACAGTCAAGGACAGGACCTTCAGTTACAACTGGCAAAGAAAAATATAATCATAAAAGGGATATGGCAAGAGTGTTCCTTAGCTCATAAATATAGATTAGATCTCAGGCATTCCCAGGACTTTTAAGTTACATTTTTGTTCAGCCCTTCCTCTAGTAGTCAAGATTCTTAAAATTTGAAAGATTATAAATATTTGGCTCTTTGTGAATGAAGTGGAGCAATGATTTCATAGCTTATGTTGGAGCAGTAGGTTGGAGAGGCATGAGCACTCCTTCAAACGGTACAGTGTATAAAATCTTATAAGCTCAACTTTGTCATCGGATATTATTCATATTTCCTCTACAGCTCTAAGAATTGGGTTCAAAGTTAACTAGTGGGAGAGAAGAACAAACAGAGAAAGGAGATGGGAAAATATGGGCTGAAACCTCAAGGCGTCACATGTACTGTACTCACTGCAATCTTCTGAACAAGCTAAAAGAGAATCAGAAAGATCTAATGAGCTTAAAATCCACTTCACATGTGTCAAATTTATACCTACATTGTCCCTGTTGTACATTCATTTCTCACTACAGCTAGGTCCATTGTAACCTGAACCCTCACTCCTCTTCTCATCCCTTAGTTCCTGTTCTCTGACATACTTTCAATGTTGTTAGGTAGAAATGTCTTATTACCAACTGCAGCGAAGTTCTTCAGCGTTTCTTTCAGTTGGGATTCCAGGTGTTGGCGAACACTAAGAAACTTGCCTTGGGTGATAAAGACACCTAAAAAGGAAATGGAAGGATACTAGAAATTAGAGTGATTGTTTCAGAATTTAATTTGCTTTGCTCTCCCCAGAAAATTCCCTCAGATCTCTTTACCTGTTGGTACCATACAACTTTTGACAGTGAAACAATTATCTTACCTTTCCATGTTTCATTGCCCAGTTTATAAAGTTCCTCCTTGAGCCATACTCTCAATTTGACAACATTTCGAACATCTGTAGAGGAAGGAAAAAGGTACATGTGTGGTAGGAAATTGTCACATCTTTGAAGGATGTGGAGTGGACCCAGGTGTTTTCTTCCATACCCCCCTTCTCCCTTTAGCCGCCCAAACTCTCAGGACTCCAGCTTCCCTCACCCAACAACCGAAGCGTCTTATCCTTGTGGGAGACTTTGGAGCTTAAGTGGGTTATCTCCTTATGCTGCCTGTCAAGCAGTTGAGTTCTCCCAGGAACTTCTACAGGTACCAGCTTTCCCAACAAGGTCCTAACATCCTCTATGAATTTGGGGTCACACTCCAAACAGCCTTTGACCCCATGAAAGGCTGCCAGGGACAGAGGCAAAAGCAGAAGTACCCATAGGTCACCCATTTCTTTGTCCCAACCCTTCTCCACAACACTGGTTGTCCTGGCAACTGGTTCACTTAGTTCTTTTTTCTTCAGAAATCCAGGAATGAGATCTTTGTCTTGGATGTTCTGAGTATACTTTTCCCTCCTTTTCCATCCAGATTTTAGGGAATCGTATTTCCCTAAGGATCTTCAGTAGTTTTCTCACTTTTATCCTTCATTCCAGAGAGAGGGAACTGCTGGCTGGGGAGCAGTTACCTGAGTTCTGAGTGTAGAACACAGAGAAAAAAGCCTTGAGCTCATACAAGCAGAGTTCTGTGCAGGGAGATATCTAGAGAAGGTTTCTTTAGCTCTCTGCCTGTATGATGTGTCTGTTCTGTCTGATACTGAAGCAGTATCGAGAAAAGTGGATGTTGGGAGAGATCTCATAAGACCTTAGAGTTTAACCCATATTTAACTTCTAGGAGGTAAGATATGCCAAGAATATTTGAATTGTTTGGGTTCCCTTTCCTTATTGGCGGTAATGTAATTTTAACATAAGTAGTGGACATTTGTAAACAGTAATACTTGATAAATTTTCTATAATTTGTAACCTATAAGAAATTTTAGAATACACTTGTTTGTGGGGTAATTCCTTCAGCCATTTTGAAAACATTTTTATGATATTATTCTCAGCAGTTCTGGACCTTGGAGCTACACAGAGGAATTGAAGGGTACACAGTGATAAGTGAGAATCCAGTAATGCTTAGGGTCCCTGAGCAGATACAGCCTCAAATACTGATGCTACAATATTTCATATGTAAAAATGTAACCACAACTATCAAGGGTTGCTGTTTGGACAACTTAGATGAAACACAGACAATTAGACATTTTCTTTATATTAGATCTTTGATAAAAAAAAATGCTCTGAGTTCTTTGAAGGAATTAAGTCTGCTTTTTCTAAGATGGTTGGTTATGTTTTTTTATTTATTTACTATTTATGTAGTTGTTACATCCTAGAATGCAGGAAAGGCTTATAATAAAATTTAGAGAGCTAAGATACCATGTAGTCAAGGCGTGGGGATTTGTGATGGAAGTTAAAAGAACTATTAATTATATTGCTACCATGTGTATAAGTACTGTACTAGACTTTCAGATAAATGATCATAAGCCCTCATAAGAGAACATTGCTTTAAGAAGCTGCCATGTCCATTTTATAGACAAGAAACTAAGGATCAGAAGTGAAGCCATATAATTTACTGGGTCAGGGTTCAAATTCATGTTCATTTGGCTCCAAATTCTGTATGATCCACAGTCTCTCAACAGCCACATTTTGAGATAAAACAGAAAATAATTGTTTGGAATTTGGCCATTCAGGAGGTGAAAGAGAGTTCAAATTATTTTAATAATCTTTGACATGTAAAAGTTTACATCCTTTTAACTAGAAAACCTCATTCTTAAGAAATCATACAAAGAGCTGTCGGATGTTGAAGTCTGATGTCAAGGCAGCTAATGGAATCCACTGATCTCTAGGAAACAAATTTGGGTACTAGTGTGTTAAGGGTATTGGTGGCCTTGAGTTTCAATATGAGAATAGCCTGTTGTAGCGTATGTGAAAACAATTATAATTATCTTGGAACAGTTCTTAGAGTTTCATAACTATAAAATTTGAACTTTGGGAAAAGGGAGTTGTCTAGAAATCAATAATGATATAACAAGCACATTGATTAAAATAATAATACTCTTGTCTGTAATGTCAATTCTTAAACCCAGATGTTGGATTGCATATGTTAATATTAGTTTGGATTGGTATGAAAGAAATATGGTTTATCATTTGTGCAAAGTTTTAGACTTGCTAGCTGTTTACTCTGTGTTTGCTTGAAGTAGGATAGCAGATACAAACTAATGTATATATCTATATTCTAATAAACATTTATTTATGGATTTGTGATTCATACATGGATCTTGGGTGGACATTTGTTTATATACTACATTAATGGTTAGAGCTCCACATCCATGGAGTTGTTTGTAGTATTTGATTTTTCTTACAAATTATTTAATGCTGAAGTTTTACAATTTGAAGAACAAGTTTTATAAAGAACATTTGATTCTTTATAGAAATTTCCCTAATGATAAATATGAGTTCACAGAGCTTGCCATGGATCCTACTGTATTGTTTCTATACATTATATTTACAGGACACTTAAAGGTTTGACAAGTCATACAGATTTCTTTATTGGTTTTTATTATGTTTATGTGTATATGTGTTTGCCAGCATGAGTTTATGTATGTCATATGTATGCTAGAGGACATGGAGGCCAGAAGAGGGCATCAGATTCCTTGGAACTGTACTCCTAAGAAGTGATGAGCTGCCATGTGGGTGCTGAGAACCAAAGATATGTTTTCTGGGAGAGGAGTGACCACTTTACTCTGTTGAGTCATATCTGTAACCCTCCAAATACCTTTTGTATTCAGTGAGGTTCGTCACATTTCTGCTTACAATATGGGATTAGAATTATTACTTGATATTGTTTACATTATAAACTGTCTCTCTAGGCAACATTGTAATTATATGATATATTGACATAGTTACTATGTGCCTGATATTCACAGGTAAAATGTTTAATGTTCTGTATGTCTGTCCATTCCTATCCTGTTCTCAAGTCTGAAAAGTTACAGGTAGCATGGAAGACTTAGAAAAATCATATCTCTGATAAAGTCCCTTCTCCACAAAAAAAAAAAATGGACCAAAAGAAATGTTGATGCTATTAAGATAGAGGGAAGAAATAAAGGGAAATAAATAGTAAAAACAGAAAATAAGTTGCAGCTTCTCTCTAGGTAAGGGTACTAGAAGAGAACATGTGCTGGAAAGGCTACAGAAAACAGCAAGGGCACATGAGCTTGTATGGAGAGATGTACCTGAGGTAAAGTGTGAGCATGAGAGAAGATGCTAATGAGGGTGGTGCTCTGGAGACAGCAGCAGTTCCCAAATAATATGGAGGAACACATGTGCTGGCTCTGTTAATGTGTAACATGTTCAGGGGAACTTAGTAACTGACAAGAAAACTTGCTGGTGATCACTATCAACTCTTCAGCAGAAGATGTTAGGTGAGAAGTGGAGAGCACAATAGTACACTAGAAAAGAAAGTGGGCTTGGAGTAAGTCCAAGGGTATTGATATTCAGAACAACAGGAAGACCAGGATGCTGACAGAATTAAGACACAGTAGGTGGAAGCTCCACACCATTTCCTGCAAAGGCCACAGGAATGGTCCAAGATGAAAGTGATACCAACCTCATTTCAGAAGGTATGAATTGTCAGAAGATTAAACAAAGATCATTAATAGGTATCAAACATCAGTGAAAAATTCACTGTCCAGTTTCATGAGAAATCAAGTGTTTACCATCTCACTTGAAAAGAGAGAGGCTCCTGGAGGCTATATTCACAACCATTTTAGCATGTTCTAATAGCTGGACTGAATCCATAGTTGGACCCAGAGAATGAAAACAAAACTGGATTTATTTTAATCACATTTATAAATGATCTGGCATCCAAGAGTTACTCAAGGCTCTTGGCTTTTTAGCATCATTTAAATTTGTTTGGGTTGGTAAGAGGTTTTGTGTCTCCTAGACATAGACCACCCCAAGTAGAAGATGCTTCTTCCTCCTCTTACCCTCCACTACACAGTGCTGTGAGATAACATCATCTCCCCACACCTATGTATTATTTTGAAACAAAATAAAAATAAGGTGTTAGGAAAGAATTGTTCCTTCAAAAAAGCATTAACCAAGCTCTCTCTCTCTCTCTCTCTCTCTCTCTCTCTCTCTCTCTCTCTCCCTCTCTCTCTATCTCTCTCTCTCTATATATAATATTTTGTGAATTTGGGTTTATTAAATTGTGTTAATACTGCTTTATTTTCTCCTCAGTGTGGTGAGAAGTGGTAGGTAGGTAGGCAGGCAGGCAGGTAGGTAGGTAGGTAGGTAGAAATGGTGCTCATGCCATTTAGAATACAAAGAGAAACTGTGGTCCTTTTGTTTATCTGTATAAATGTGTGATCCAGCACCTGAAGCACATTGGTAATTAATTTTAAGCATTACTTATTTCATCTTTTACAAAATATGACTTGGATGTTTAGAGAAAGTATGAGACATTAGAAAATCACACACTTAGCGAAGGAAGATTAGGAGTGTAACTTAAATTTGTCTGTTTTCAAATCCATATTCTTTACCGAATACCAAAATATTTCCTGAACATGTTTGAATCTAGGAACTATAATCACTGCCTTAAGTTAGCAAAAGCAGAGACTCAAAGAAATGGTACTTGTGAGAAAAGAAAGGCATCTTGTTCTTACTTCCCCTGAGGATTAAAAAGAAAAAGTAAGTCTAATAATACTTTCAAAAAATGTTCTTCTTGTGGCCCTAAGGTATCCACAAAACCCAGGAAACATCAAAGAAGAGGAGTAGAAAGAATGGAGAAACTGGAGGATGGGGATAAGTATTGGGTAATGCTGTCTTATAGATATGATATGACCGCTGCTGCCCATATGAACTTATAGCATCTTTGGTTATCTCCACAAGACTTGCAGAAGATCAAGTCAGATAAAATTCCAACATAGAAGAGGCAGGAACTCAGGAGGCCTCATCTCTAGCTGAGAATCCGTTAGTGAATGATTGCTGCTGGGAGATGGAAGGAACATTTTTCCTTGGGCTGTAGCCATAGTTTGATTGTCCATGTCCAATTGTGTGGCTACATATTCATGAGCCTATGCATAGTACTAATTAGAAGCTCCAAAGGAGTGAGATCCTGCCTAGTATCTTAAATCTGACCAAGAACTCCCAGTTAGTCAGGTCATACACCATTGTGGATAACCAACTATTGTTATTTTGCTAAACTGACTGATAATCAAACTTCCTTTTAAATATTTGTCCTTTTACTTGAAGGTTAGTGTGGCCACACACCTCCACCCCTTATCAGAGAAGCTTCCTACTGTAGTGGACAGTAATTATTATAGAAACTCACAATTAGTCAAAGTACAAATACTAAGGAATTGTAGATTTCTCAGCCACAAATGAAGCATTACACCATACCTCCAAGACTGAAGGGTCATTAAGAAAGAGGGATTCGTAAGATTGTAAGAGGCAGAGAAGTTGGGGAGAACTGCTGTGAAATAGTGTTTTCTAGAAATGACAGACCCACAGCAGTTATGACCTAATAGATTGTGGGGCTGCCTGTAGAAGCACTGAACAAGATCAAGCCAGCAAACATTAAGCAAGGATGGGGTAGGGCCCACATGACAACACCCATTAGATGAGAGCTATTAGCAATTTATAGCTGCCAGGCAAGGAAGAGTCTATTATCTTCATGTGTGTGGCCTTTTGTAGAGTGCCCATGGTCCAGTGAATGGTCTGCACCCACACACATACTGGCAGCTCTAATTATACTCAATGGATTATGAAAAAAATAAGATATGTAGTTGGGAGGGGATCTACTGGTGTGGCAACTGTTGGAGATGATAAGGGTTAGTAAGACCTAAATACATTGTATGCATATATGAAATTCTAGAATATAGATACATTTTTTAAAAGGGATATGAAGTCGAGAAGGGGTTGTGCTGAGTAAAAATCATTGAGGAAGTTGAGGAGGACTGTGGTTAGAGATGCTTAAACACATTTCATAATGTGCAAAAATTCAAAGAAATAAAAAAAAGTCAACCAATAAAATGAAATGAGGAATCTGAATGGGCCATGGTAAGGGTATGATGTTTCAGTTGAGAGGAAAGTAGATGTTGGTGAGATGAATCATTACATTTAAATTGTTGTTATGAATTATAACAGGAAGTTAGGAATTTCATCAAGATTGAGGGTCCTATTTATGGTTTGGGCTTACCTGAAATAGGGGTGGTCAAAGAGAGAAAGAGATTACTTCAAAGACTCTTTATCATGCTAACTATTGTTTACATTTACTTCTAGAAGATTATTTTTGTGTTTTTCTAAATACACGTATGAGTGTGTGTGTGTGTGTATGTGTGTGTGTGTGTGTGTGTGTGTGTGTGTGTGTGTGTGTGTGCCTGCGCACATGCATGCGTACATGATTTGGGGGGTATGAAAATTATTTCATTATACACAGTAAACAGGAATTTTTCAATTTATATATTCCACAAATTGAGTCATTCTTAGCTTAAACATATCCACCAACATGAATTCTAGAACCACCATAAATCAGTTTTCTAAATGGTGAAATTTTTAGATAAAAACATGAAATGGTTTTCAATTGCAGCTCTTTGAGAATTTCACTGTAAAAAGTACTCTAAAGTAGTCTCTCTCTTCTCCCTTCACTAAAGACCTTAAAAAAGCATGCATTGACCACTTTTCGTTTATGCCAAGTTTGGTTCTGTGTCTGAAGGGCATATGCAATAAATTGCTCATACACTATCTCATTTGCAGCTTCAATTTTATGAGCTCCCGTAAAACAATTACCATATATACATTCTACAATAAATGGGCAAACAAAGTGGCTGCAAACAATATGGAAAAGTCAATAATTAATTTCAGATTTCTAACTGTAGCAGAGACACTGGATCTTTCTCTTCTTTTCAAAAGAGACAGTTCCTTTGTTAGGATTATGCATGCATGTTAATTCACTGCTGTGTGGTTTCTCTTTTTCCGAAGCTTGTCGAAGGTCTAATTTATGTGCAAGACTGGAAGCTGTTTAAACGGATAATATGCCTCTTTCGTGAGAGATACCACCCCTTTATGCTCCATTAAATTCAGCTGTTGACTCTATAAGCTACATACCAATTATTTCTCTCCAGAAACAGCAGCATAGTTTTTCCCCCAACAAAGGACAACAGATTATTGTGGGCTGCTATTAATCTCCACACAGTCTACAAAAAAAATTCACAGGACAGTAGGGAGAAAACAATTGAGCTGCCATTTTAACATTTTTGAAATACCATATAAAGCAATAAAAAGGGTATGTTGTCTGATTGCAATACTCCTAATTTGTTTCATATATCTCCCAAATAGGCACATTCTAAAGTTAATCAAGAGTGGCTTGCTGATGCTGAAGCCCTGCCTGCAGATGAGTGGATCAGGGCTTAACCTGGTCATTCTTGGTTTTCCCATAACATCGTTGTGACTAGTCTCTGAAAATACAACTGTGTAAAACAATTGGATGGAAAAGGAAGCAAATGCATGTTGCAATAGGAAATTGAGGTTGGGCTATATCCCGAGTCAGAGAGCTCCCATACCTCCAGCACTGGAGGTTCCACACAGTCAAGACCTGGGGAAATAGTATCTTCTAATAGATGATTGGGAAGAAGATGGAAATGGCATTTCCCCACAATATCCCATTGGAATGTGTTATATATTAATAATAAACTGTGATTATTTACATACTTATTCTGGTATAAATTCTGAAAGGATGGATTTCCCAAATTGACTTAACCAGTTCATGGCTGACACTTTGTTCTGTGGAAAACTTTCCCCATTTGTTTGAAGATACCAAAATACCTATTCACAAACAAGAGTATTAATTTAGAAGCAAAATAAAGAGGAGTCACTAAAATAAACATACATATATAAAAGTGTGCCTATGTGTTTGTATGTGAGGGAGAGAGGAAGAAAGAGAGAGAGAGAGAGAGAGAGAGAGAGAGAGAGAGAGAGAGAGAGAGAGAGAGGCTAGTGAAGAAACAAAAAAGTGCCATTAAGAACACGAAAGATTTATATTAAACCACAGACAACCCTTAGTATATAGGGGCCTCCAGACCAAATATTTTATTCCAGTGTCCTTCCTAATGGAGCTCCCCAACATGACCTCTTCCAAACAATACATGCAAAATAAATACTTGCTAATTATAAATTGGATTGAAACTCCTGAAATGTTTTGGTTGGAAAATGAGTAAAGTAAAACAAAATTAAATAAATAACTGAATTACCTCCTTTTTATTTTTAAATTCTACTCCTTAGGTTTATGGACCAAAATTAATGGTCATAGTTTTCAAACAGTTCCCTTTATTCCAAGTAATTCAGTACTGTTACTTTAAATTCCAGCCTATATTACAAAGACTGAAGTGCTAGTATATTCTTTGGTTTGAACTGGCCCATTATCATTAAACTCAATAATGCTATACATTGAAAAGAACTTATTTAGCAATTTGTCGTGTGTGTGTGTGTGTGTGTGTGTGTGTGTGTGTGTGTGTGTGTGTGGTTGGGTACATGCATGGTGTGTGCACATAGCTTATGTGCACATACCCATGTGCCTATGTGGAGGTCAGAGGAAGACATCAGGCATTATACCAATAGCTACAACTGGCCACTGAAGGTGTATTTAAAACACAGGAATCATAAACTCTGTAAGTTATGGCTTCTTAAAACCCCTCTAGCTTTTGAAGAAACAATTTAGCTGTATGACCACTTCCAGGGTCTACTGTCAAGAGACAAAAGTGGACACAGTGAGGAGACAAAGAGACTCATGGTAAATAAGATTTGATGCCATCATTTGAATAAACCACTGGATATAGTTCTCCCAGAAACCTGCTTTACCTGCTTTGCATGTTTCCACAGTATGCAACTACTCTACAATAAGATTCATAGTCAGTGTCTATTATTCCTTGAAGGTAGACTATTTTGAATTAGCATTGCTCTGTGTGCATTCTTAAATGCTAATTGAGGTTATAGAAGAAGAGTATATGTGTACTGGGAACCTGAAAAAAGAGATTGGCAGATTTGAATTTGTAATTCTGCTTCTCAAGGTACATCTGATGGACAGGTGCATGGGGGTTTGATTACTTGGAAGAAGCAGTTTAATTGTGGATGACATGTGTTTCCCACAAAGGCAAAGGTTAAACAATTAAACAAAATGTGGCATTGACCTATGCAGCAATTCCAATTACAAGATTGCTCCAGAAACATTGGTAATGGATAGTGTAGTAGAATTCACTGAGTGTTGCTGTAATAAAATATGTAGAAATCACATTTACTATTCAGTATTAATTGTTAACTAATTTGACAATGAGCCTTAAATATAACATACAATAGAAACATTCAAAATAACTATGTGGTCAAATTAAAACTTTGGTATTAAAGATAAATGGAGATCACCCAGTTCATCTTAGTCTGAAATAAAACTTTTAGTAATTCAACAATGAGCAAATGAATTGTACCATTTTCATTGATATATTTAATATATGAATTATTTATGAAGAAATAGGTCTGCTTTTAAAGGCTGATGCTTGTACAAATAACTTTCTTATGGATTTACTGAGAAATTTAGCAAAGATTTTAGAGCTACAATACACAGTACTCCAGGCTGACAAGATGTCTTATTAAGTGTGTTTTCGGTTAACCCTGGCTTCAATTCCCAGGGAACACACAGTAAAAGAATAGACCAGACTTCTGTTAGCTGTCCTCTGACTGCCACATTGTAGTGATGCATGCATACATATACATAGGTACACGGAATAACAAAAATATCATAAAAATTAAACTGCACAATACTTCTGATGTCAGATGAATTACAGACTCTTTTTAGAATTAATATATCATTTTATTCTCATTGCGATTCCTTGGGGAAATTTGTGGTATCTATTTATTGAGCGATGAAAACCAACAAAAGGGAGAAAAAAAAGAGTTAAAGTTTCAGTTTCTTGGGAGGGCAAGATTTTCAGTTATACTCTATAGGATCTCAGTAACGACATACATTAATGCAGATTTCACTTTACTTCCAACATAGAGATAACTAGACCAAGAAGGGTGGCAACTAATAGAGCAAGGCATCTTTAACTTTGCTTAGATGACGGAGAACCTATAATAGAGAGAGTGAAGTAATTGGCTATTATACTGATAGTGTCATAAAACAACAGTCATGTTGTAACAAACATATCTGGAATGTATTTCTGCATCCACTGGTTCCTGGTAATATTAGTAGGCTAACAAAAAGTTCAAATGATGTATCATATTCACATGGTCTTTGGTATGTAGGATAAATAGAAGTTTTGTGGATGTTACTGTTACATTGAAATATCCAATACTTCTTGCCAATATTGTTATATAAGTGACTCAGAAACACAGAGTATAATCATTCCATTGCATAGAAATAGTTAATGCTCTGAAGTATAAATCATGTGATCTTGGAGAAGTCAGTTTCATCTATTGGGAATAAAGTGCTATATTTGTACATGGCCATAATAATAAAATATGTCTTATTAGGCCCTTGTGAGCATTAGCGAGATGATGATACATTAACAACAAAACTGGTATTTCTTAAATGGAAGGTTTTTTTTTTTTTTTAAATAAAATAGGCTTCTTCCATTCCCATTTAGTTACCATGAGATGCAGTACACCACACTGGGTCTATTAAGGCTTAACTTCTTCACATTCAATGATGGTCTCAGTTTCTTGTCATATTTCTCAAACTTGATTATTTTAGGGATTAACCTAAAAAGAAATATTATATATATATATGCTTTATGGAGTATGAATTAGGAGGTGTGACAACATGATAACACCTTCACAACAAAACCGAGTGGTTTTTCCTACTTTATATTTCACTGACTCCACCACATCATCAGAAGTTACCTACCTTTTCCAACCTAGAAACATTTACTTTCTCCCCTCAATTTTCTTTTTGTACTCCTCCTTTTTAGCTGCACTAGCTTTTCATACCTTCAGCAAAATATAGTTTTCTTTTGTCTCCATAAACATAATTCCACAGGACTCCTCTTCATTCTTTCCCCCATCTACTTAACCTCAGCTCCTCCTGTGTCATTGCTCTTAGCTCCCTGCTGTGATAGCCTAGCCCAAGTTCAGTAACTGTCCTCCTAAAACTTCCCCAGCAGAGTTTGGCAATGTCCCAACCATCAGTGATTTTCGAAGTGTCCTGAAAAAAATTTAGCAAACTATGCCCAGCCACATTATTATACAAGATATTAATATAGGCATAATTGAGCTGCACTATCAGACCCCATTAAAATGAGAAACTTACCTCAATTCTCGGTTGTAGGGTTTTGGAAAGTGGTAAGTACTCTCTGAGGACAAACTAAGCAATTTTAGCCTAGTTTTCTTATAGTAGAGAACATTAGGGCATTTAATTTACACCACCCTCTTCCTCATCCACTTGCCTCATGAAATATTTACTTCCCACTCATAGTGTGCAGAATGCTAACTTTTCTGAACTAATAAGGATACGTGATCATAGGGCATATATAATATTATTTCTAGCTGTGAATTCATGCATTTTCAGTTCTATCTCTATTCCTTGCAATGTCTTTGATTCTTTTTACATTCTTTCTATTAATAATTATGATCTTTGTTTTTTGGTTCCTAGACCTTCTACCTTCTTCATTTATTTCCTGCTCATAACAGCATCGTTACAACTCTTTCTCTATTTGCTAGTTTGGCTTTTATTAAGTGTTTACCAAATCTAATCAAACTTCCTGTGTGAACTTGAGTTTAGAAATAATTGTCAAATCTGTTGAGCTCTCCAGTGATTACACATCTGGGTTGAACGCAGATTAAAACTACTGTAAGATTTCTGTAGGACCCTAGTCAGAATGGCTACCATCAAGAATATAAATGTCAGCCGGGCATGGTGGCACATGCCTTTAATCCCAACATTCGGGAGGCAGAGCCAGGCGGATCTCTGTGAGTTTGAGGCCAGCCTGGTCTACAGAGTGAGATCCAGGACAGGCACCAAAACTATACAGAAAAAGCCTGTCTCGAAAAACCAATTTATATATACATATACATGTAAAGGCCAACTAATTCTGGCATACTTGTATACTGATGAAGGAGTTGTAAACTAGTGAAGCCAATTTGAAGATAAATCTAGAGTCTCCTTAAAAATTAGAAAAGAATGTACCATATGACATAGCCATCCCACTCCTGGGTGTATAGCCTAAAGAATATATATTTTATAACATAGATATCTATGTTCATGTAATCTCTATTCACAATAACTACTAGATTTTAGCTAACTAGTATATGAATTGTATTGAGCTAATAAGGGTCCCTTTGTAACACATTTGATAATTTTGGTTCTAATTTTCAATCAGTCTAGAAGAAGACACTTTAATGCCATCACATGAAAATTTACATATAAGTCTACATTGAGGAATTATATTCATATCTAAATGTATCTGTTCTTTAGTAAATTATGCCTGGCATTTACTAAATGTTGACTCATATAATATGCTAAAATAACTAGCTAGTATTAACTATCTGATATACTAAATGACACTTCATTTTATATATTTAAGGGACTGAATTAGTAACTTCAACTTATTTCAGAATGGAACATTGTTACTAGGCAGAATAGTTACTAGAAACAAAATCATCTCATTTATTCATTTTTTTAAATAATAATTTATAATGAGAGTGTGCATCATGGCTTGGACAAATGCAAACACTTGGTATTCCTACAGTCGTTTGGTTTGACTTTACACAGACAGTCTTTGAATCTATAGTATCAGTGGGGAGGTAAGTTGCAAAGAGAAAACAAACTTGCTCAAAGAAACCACTGGGGAAGTCAGGCCAAAATTTGGAATTTTCAGGAAAGCAAAACAACAGCTTGGTTGCTGAAGGAGGAACATACACTACAAGGATGTGGAAAACAGGCTTTAAGGTCACACAAAGTTCACAGCTAAGCACTGTTTGATCAAGGATGACATAGCTGTGTAGTTCATGTTTCTTCAGAACTTTAGCAATAAAAGTCTTACATTTAATGTCATTTTCTTCATGATTCTCTGAAGTGTTTATAATCTCTGTATTTGTAGAGATGCTCAGGTTTGTCTGTGTGGTTAAGCTGATCCATGGCAGAGCTCAGACTCAAATGCAGTTCTGAGCTCCATTTCCACTGTTCCACACTGCCATCACATTACTTCTCTACTGAGAAAGGAAACACCATGACACTCTACATAGTGTAGTATGAGGTAACGTTAAGTAGTGGTTCTTTAAGCCATGGAAATTAATTTTGTGAAAAAATATTTAAAAGAATTAACTTTGAATTCCTTATACTACAAGCCATGTCTATAGAACAGATGGCGTGATCTGAAGTTGTGGAAGAATAGTGACTGATCCATGTGAGAAAAACAGCATATCCTTAATAAAGTTTAGCCACATGATAAAATATAACTTGTGTACTTACAATTACAGTTTCCTTAGAGATAGTTGTGGATGCATGCAATGTTTTTTTCTTTTTTCTAATTAATACAATGACATGACATTGAATATTAGGATCATTTTAATGACAGATTATTTAAAATAAATAGAATATTAACATAGTAATAATAATAAATTCCATTTCTAGTAATGGCAAAAGAAGGCACATTACTACAATTATCTCATTCATTGGCCTAATTGGACATTTAGTTGAATGAGGTCCTGGATAATGTCAATGTAATTTATATAAGGAAAAGGATGATTAAAACAAAAGGAGCTTCCACAGAATTAGAACCTGTTGTGTTGGGTTTGGAAAGGCACCTGAGCCTACTTGGATGATACTAAAGACTGTAAAGGTGTCTTTCCAGACATAAACTTCAACTGGCGTTTGAATGATGAGACTGTAGAGAATATTGACAAAAAATTTCCAAAGACAAGAGAAAGTATGTACAAGTCCCTAAACAATGGGCAACATAATTAACATAAGGAGTAAAAATGGTTAGAGTCAAACAGCTGGTGATGCAATGAACTCTTAGAAAGAGAGGCCAGACACACAGGGCAGATTCAAGACTTTGATCTTAGACTCTAGAAGGTGACGTTTGTTGAAACAGCTTCAGTAGCAGCTTATTTAAACAGGGATATATGTGACAATATTACTTAAACTTGAACCTGGGAAACATTTAACTGAGCTAAGATGTTAAAGAAAGGACTAAGTTTGTGAGCAATCCCAAGGTAAAAGAGACAGGGATTTTGGGAGTGGCGTCCATCAAAGAGATCATCAATGGATTCCAATTGAAAACTACCTCTAGGCCTTCATATTTCAGCTAGTAAGATTACCTTATCTGTGTCTAACTGAATATGGACCAGATTGTTGTAGTAGTCTAATAAGGTGGAGAAAGAATGGTATTGTTTTCTATTGTACTTTACTATTAGAGGATCACTCACAAAGGAAGAGCAGGTATAAGTAAGAAGCAGCACAATGTAGTCATTATAAAATTGGTATGTGAGGACCAGGTACACTGGTATAAATACATAACCTATGTAATAGGAATGCTAATACAGAGGATCATAGCTTCAAGGCCAGCCTGACTCACTTAAGGACATTTTGTCTTAATATGACAGTAACAACAAATACTTAAATTAGATGTTTGTTCCGAGAATGTGTATATTTACCTCTTTGGTATGGCTTTGTTTGACTGACCATCTTTGTATGTGACATCATATTAACAAAATGGAAAAGGTGGTGGTGGTGCTGTGCCACTTTCCTTGAGCATTATGTTGACACATTTAATGCACTATTGTTATGAGGAACTACCCTGGCTGTGTTGAACTTTAGGTCTTTGTAAAACTCAAAGATGCTAAGTATTCTTTTAAATATGTGATAGTACTGAAGAAAATTTGGGCGTTAGTAACATTTGTATAGCAATTTGAATAATGACCTAACCAAGTCCCCATAGTACAGAGTAAACTAAGAATTAGCTTTGAAGAACAGTATCATGTACTGGAAATGTGGAAAAGAATGGTTGTCTTCTTCCGATTAAAAAAAAAAAAACGTAGCTAGGTAGGTGGAAATAAAACCTATCTAGTTTTTTATAATGGTAAAGACAAAAGTAATGTGAATGATGGAGGGGTGGCTACCAATGTATGTTCCTATGTGTCAAAAATGGACTTAACAGAATTAAGTCCAGTTAATGGAAACATGGCCATTATATTCCATTAATCAGAATGATCATATAAGGTCAATGATGATCTGATTAAGGAATTATATCTCAGATTCCAGAATATAGGACACTGAAAAATAACTTGGAGGGAAATACATCAAAGTCAAAAATGGTAGGTAGGCATTAAATTTTCCTTTATTGAAAATAATTTTTAAATCATATCATACATACTGATTATAGTTTCCTCCCTTTATTTCTTCCAGTTCCTATCCACTTCTCCTCCCATTCAGATCTACCCATTTTTGTCTCTCATTAGAAAAGAAAGAGGCTTCTGATGGATAATAATAAAATAAAATATAGTAAGATGAAACAAAAAAAACCCAAATACATTAGAATAAGATAAAACAAACATCAGAAGAAAAAGAGCCCAAGAAAAGACACAAGAAACAAATGCAGATGCAGAGAACTACTCATTTGCACACTCAGGATTGCATACAAACACACAATTGGAAGGAATAATTTATATGCAAAGGACCCATAGGGTTAAAAATGAGGGCGTATGTTCTCTTCTTTTAGTTCTAGAAACCCAACTGATACAGACCTATACAGGCCCTGTGCAAGCTGTCTCTGTGAGTTCATATGTATGCCCAGCCTGCTGATTTAGAGGGCCTTGTTTTCTTGACTCTTGTTCTTAGACTCTCTAACTACTCTTTGGAAAGGGGTCTCTGAGCCCTTGGGGGAGGGATATGATGGAGACATCCCATTTGGGGTAGAGTGTTACAATGTCTCACTCTTGTCATATTGCCTGGCCATGGATTTCTGTATTTGTTCCTGTCTGCTGCAGGGGAAACTTCTCTGATGAGGGATGACAAGGGTATGGATCTATGAGTATAACAGAAAGTCATAAGGAATCATTTTATTGCTATGTTCTCTTGGCAGAACAGTAATATTTGGTTTTACACTAGGTCCCTGGGATATTTAGTCTCAGGTTCTTGGTCACCCAAGCAGTGTCAGGTATGAGTTCAATCTCTTGGATAGGGCCTTAAGTCAAAACAGATATAGTTGGTTGCTCCCTCATGCTTTATGCCACCATTGCTCTAGCACGTCTTTCAGGCAAGACACTGTTGCAAACTAAAGGGATTTTTTAGCTGAGTTGGTGGTTATATTTTTCCCTTGGCAGTGTGCAGAGTACCTTCCTGTAAAAAAGACAGTAGCACATAGGGATGGAGGCTCTATGTAGGCACCAACTCTACTTCTTCATGTTCAATGTGTTATTTGTGTGCTGTCTTCGTCAATACCACATTACCATCAGTTTGTTGAGAGAAACTTATAGTTTGGCCATAGCCTGTTTTGTGGTTGTTGTTATTGTTTTTTGTTTTGTTTTGTTTTGTTTTTGAAGTTCTCGTTAGGCCCCTTTGGCCAACAACTCAATTAGCTGTAACCCATTTCCAATATTGAAAAATTCATTTGGTGACAAGAGATGTCAAGTTAGAGCTCTGTCTCCCCTATTATTTGGCAATTCATTTAGATTGCTTTCATGTATGTATACATTATAGGAAGCTTCTATTGTGTTGTTTGTATACTATCCTTCAATGGCCCTTATTTTCAGCTGTCCCTCCATGTACTCCCTCCCTTTTCCCTCTCTCCCCTCTTACTCACTGCTTAAGACTCCTGTTCCAGTCTTCTACCTATCCATTAATAACTATCCATTCTGTTTCCCTTTCCTATGAAAATATTCCCCCACCCCAATACCTTACTTTATACATAACCCTCTGTGATTCTATGGATTGTAGCTTGATCATCATTGATTTAACAGCTAATAGCTATATATGTATATACATATGTGTGTGTGTATGCACATATATATGATATATTTCTCTTTCTTAATCTGATACCTCACTCAGGATTATATTTTCTAATTTGACCCATTTAGCCATGAATTTCACTTCAGTTTTTGTAATTGTTGAGTAATATTCCATTGTGTAAATATACCACATTGTCTTTACCCATTTATACCTTGTAAACATCTAGGTTGCTTCCGATTTCTGGCTATTATGAAGAAAGCAGCATTGGCTATTGTTCAGCAAATGTCTCTGTGGTAGGAAAAACCATCCTTTGGGTTTATGCCCAAGAGTGGTATAGCTGGATCTTGAGGTAGATCAATTCCCATCTTTCTTGGAAACTGCCATAGCAATTTCCATATTGACTGTAAAAGTGTAAAATCATTTGCAATGTATGAATATTCCCTTTACTCCACATCCTTGCCAGCATGAGCTGTCACTTGTTTTATTGGTTTTAGCCTTCTTGACATGTGTCAGAAGTTTTGATTTTCATTTCCCTGATATCTGAACATTTCTCTAAGTGTTTTTCAGCCTTTTGAGTTTGCTTTTTTGAGAATTCTTTGTTTAGATGTGTGCCTCATTTTTAAGTCAGGTTAATTTTTTCTTGATGTCTAGCTTTTAAAATTCTTTGTATATTTTGTATATTAGACCTCCTCTATTGGATATGAATTCGGTAAAATCTTCTTCCATTATGTAGGCTGCCATTTTGTTTGAGTAATAGTATCTTTTGCTGGAAGTTTTTCTGTTTCACAAGGTCCCATTTATTAATTGTTGATCTTAATGCCAGTACTAATGGTGTTCTGTTCAGAAAGTCATTTCCTGTGCCAATGAGTTCAAGGATATTCCCCAGGTTCTCTTCTATCAATTTCAGTATATTCAGTGCTTTTTTGAGGTGTTTTATCCATTTGGAGTTGAGTTTGAGTTTTGTACAGTAACTTTCCCATATACAACTTACAAATGGACTGAGAAAGAAACCAGAGAAATAACACCTTTCACAATAGCCTCAAATAATGTGAAATATCTTGGGGCAACTTTGACTAAACAAATGACAGGTTTGTATGATTAAAAAAACTTTAGGACATTGTGGAAAAAATTGAAGAAGATACTAACAGAAGCAACTCTCTACCATGCTCGTGGATCAGTAGGATAAATATAGTAAAAAAAAATGTCCATCTGATCAAAATCAAACTAGAATTCAACACACCCCTATCACAATTCCAATACAATTGTTCAAAGATCTTGAAAGGACAAATTTTATCTTTATGTGGAAACACAAAAATACCAGGATTGCTTTAAAAATCTTTATTAACATAAAAACTTCTGGAGACAACACAAACATGACTTCAAGTTTTGGTATAGAGCTATAGTTATAAAAAGAAAAGAAACAGTATTGACACAAAATCTGATATGTCAATCAATGGAATAGAACTGAAGATCCAGACATAAATCCACCCACCTGTGGACACCTGGGGTTTATTTATTTATTTATTATTTTTTTAAAGTAAAGGATCTAGAAATACACACTAGAAAAAAAGATAACACTTTCAGCAAATGGTGTTGCATGTAGAAGAGTCCAAAAATATCCATACTCATTACCTTGTACAAGAGGTAAGCAAGTTTAAGGAAAAGTTTCATTAATGAAGAAATTTGAAGAGTTTCTAGGTATAACAGTAAAATCTCAAAATGATTCTCTTAGGTCATGGTCCACATTTTGCATTTTCAATTAAGCTACTTAAGAAGTGAGAGTCATGCAAGAGCTAGACATTGGAATGCTCAACCTGAAGAGACTCAATCTGAGTGTGGTCTTGTACTATGAACTCAGCCAGATGCTGATCTTTTTAGATTTGCAGTACACACAAGTCTGTATATATCAAAATGTCATCTGTGGGAAGGATATTAGGAGATTTTTAATTTCATGCATAGAAATATACATGAGAACACTTTTTCTTAAGATTCTCACTATATTCTACTCCTTTGCTACTGTTTGATCTTGGCTTCATGTCCTGCTGCAAAAAATTGATTTTGTTCTTGAGTTGTTTAAGATTTCTGTTTCCAGTCCTTTAGATGTTAATTTATTTCTACTTTAAATTTTAGAATTTCTCAAAAGGCACACCTGCATTATTCACATATTTACATAATACCTACTATGTCCTAGATATTTTCTAAGCTCTAGAATATAGGAGTAAACAACAATAACAAGTAAGTTAATTCCAAACCTACATGACTGGCAGAAGTTTGAATCCTTGTGAGGTAGAAAAATGTCTATATCAATGTGCTTGTGTGAGTGAAACAACATGTCTAAGACTACAAAGATTAAGTCTGTATACCGTTGTAAGTGATTCTACTTTTTTCTAATTAGGAATTTGAGACAAAAAGAATCTTTACAATTTGTTAAGCAGGTACTCTATATTTGGAATATAAATTCATGAAGTAATAAAAATTCTGCAGAAAATCATCAATGTGTTATATTTTACTTTTGTTGATCTATTTTTATGGTGGTGAGAATTGAGCATTGTACATGATAGGTAGAATATTCATAGGAATATTCATAGGACTGCTTATTTTCTTGCTTTTATTTCTAAAGTACATGCTGCAAATAGGACACTTAGATAGTATGAGCCTCTACTACCTTTGAGTCATTCAATTTCAATACTATCACAAAATCATGGTATATTTGAGAAAAATGATTTCTTTCTCTGAATATTTTCTTCTATTTAGGAAATAGTTGTTTTAGGTCATATCAGAGCCTGGTGCTTGTGTAGAATAGAGTCTGTTACATCCTAGTAGGTTTAACTGAGTATTTTGAGGTTTTAACAACACTAAACAGTTGCAAATGGAGGTTAAGGAAGAATCAAGAGTGAGAATTGTGCAAGTATAATTCCAATATTTGAGTAATTGTACCAATGAGTCAACATACAGTTAAAGAGTGATAGGCACAATGAAAGGCTAAAACTCTGACTTCCGTATGTGAGGCTGGATAATGGATGTTGCTGCCTTTACCTAAGTTATTTCTCATTTGTCCTCACCACTTCCCTTTGGCACTTAGTAATGAAATAGTTGAAGCAATAGGTATCTCATGAAATGAGGTATAAATAATTCATTTAGTCTTTCACTCCACACATTTTAATGATTACCTATTGGGCAAGGTAATTGTCAAGATGTTGGGAATTCAAAATCAAAGACACTGTTCACTTGTTCAAGTGTATGACATTTGTTGGAGACAGGAAAGTAAATAAGAAATTATAATACATAGCTACAAATAGGAGTATAACAAAGCTATTGGCAATGTAAACTCTGGAGTCTAACACAACTGGATGAGGAATTTAAATTCAATCACTTTCAGATATATAGCCTTTGGCAGTCATTCAACATCTGTGGGACTTCCAATAGTAATTGAGACACAAAGATGCTGCTAAGATGAGATGATTATCTTAACAGTTCACCGTAGTGCTTGAAATGTAACAGATAAACCTGCATTGTTCTTGATTATGTTACTTACCATAAAATAAATGAATACATATACTGATACAAGACAAAAGAAAGTCACTGGAAGTGGGGAATCACTTTATGAATGAGTGATATAGTCTCCATCCTGATGCTTGAAAGATGAATGGGGATTAGGAAAGGTAGAAAATGTAGTCTGTGTTGTAAGGGTGGTGTGTTTACAACATCTGAAATTACTTAATGTACATTTGGAATTCTATAAAAATTCCTGTATTCAGAGAAAAACATTCAATTTTAACTATCGAAAATTAAGACACTGAAGAGGCCTGCATGGTGTTAGGACCTAAGAAATCAAACAGTTCCTTCTTTTCTTTGAATTTGTCTGTGGGTAAAACTCTGATATTCTTCTAATCAGTCCTAAAAATTTAGTTTTGATTTTTGCACTGCATTGAATATCTTGGCTTATAATAAAAATAAAACAACCCAAAATATTTAGCTAAAACAGTAATGTTTTTATGCCAGTTTGCCCATAAAGTAAAAATTTAACCATATGGAAATAATACTTTTCTAAATTTTCTGAAACTAGAGATGCGAAATATAACTGATTCTCAGAATTATCTGTTTCTGTGATGACACACTCATGTGTGAGGGATTATTCTGATAGAAGACAACTTTCATGCCTTTCTAAATATGTAGGCTGGGAGATCTGATGTAGTAAAGAGACCTTGAGAACATAAAGCCACTTACTACCCAGGTTTCAAAATGATTTGATATTTCTCTTGTCTCCCATACCTGTACCTGCTCTGTTTAGCTTACTTCATGGAATATTCTAATGTGTGAAGATGAAGTTCAGCTCAAAACACCTTGTAAAACATTCTTTGTAACCAAGGCTTCTGTTTGTCCAGTGTTAATGGCAAGAATTGCTGCATGTAGTCCAAGCCCTGTCCTGGTTTTATGCTCTCTCCTTCCTTATAAAATATATGTATGCTGACTAATTTTGTTTTGTCAGCTTGACACAAGCTGGAGTCATCTGGGAAGAGGGAACGTCAACTGAAGCATTGCTTCCATTAGTTTATCTTTAAGAAGGTCTGTTGAAGTATTTCCTTTATGACTGATTGGTGTGGGAGATCTAACCCATAGCAGGTGGTGCCACCCTGGGAAGGTTGTCCTGTGTGTTATAAGGAAAGAAACAGGGCAAGTTGTGGAAAACGAGACTGTAGCTGAAGTTTTCCTGTGTCCACCTGGCTTCTGCAGCTGCTCAGACCCATGTAAACACACAGAAGCTTATATTACTTACAAACTATATGGCCATGGCAGGCTACTTGCTATCTAGTTCTTATATCTTAAATTAACCCATTTCTATTAATCTGTAAGTTGCCAAGTAGCTTGTGGCTTACCAGTACTTTTACATATTGCTTCTTATGGCAGCAGTTGGCAGCATCTCCTGACTCAGTCTTCCACTTCCCAGACTTCTCCTCTCTGCTTATCCCACCTATACTATACATCCTGCCTGGCTACTAGCCAATCACTGTTTTATTTATCAATCAATCTGAGCAACACATTCACAGCATACAGAAAGACATCCCCACCACAAGGCAGTAAGCAGTATTCTTCCATGGCCCTTGTTTTAGTCCTGCCTTGAGTTCCTACCCTGCCTTTCCCCCATTGATGGAAGAGTATGCCAAATAAAGCCTTTCTTATCCAAATTGGCTCTGACAATGTTTTATTAGTGCAAAAGAAACAAAATAGAACAATGTACCACTAGATTTCTCAGTTTTATTGTGATATTTAATTTCTCACCCTCTCATACATAGTGGAATAAATTAGTGTATGCAATATTCTTAGGAAGTGTTCTTAGCCATGTTTGGTAAAATCCATACATGATGGTCTAACTTATTGAGAAAGAAAAAAAACATGCAGAATTGCTCACTCCTTAAAATCTCCTTCTTTGTAGTGTGGTGCATGTCTGTTTTCACATGTGTGTGGGTTCATGTGTACACAGTACAGGTCAGAGGTGGATATCAGGTGTCTGACTAGATGGATCAATACCCTAAATCCTTGAGGCAGAGTCTCTCACTGAATCTGAGGCTTGCCATTTCTAGTAGTATGACAGATCAGGGAGCTACTGGGACAATCTATTATCCATCTCCTAATGCAAGGCTGAAATCAGTATGGCTATCCCTGGCTTTACTCAGGTGCTAGGGTCCACTTGATGCTCATGCGGAAATCATTCTTACCCACTGAGCTATTTATTGAGGTCCTTCTCTTTCCTTTTTCACTATTACAAATGGTGAAGAAATGAACCCTGAGGTTTACTTGACTAGATCCCCTTTGAATCTTTATGAAAAAAACAATCATATCAGTAAATAAGAATTTCCAGTCAAGTTCTTGAAATCCTCACACAAGATAATTTATTTATTCTGGTTGATAAGGTACTAAGATATTAGCAGTTTTCACTCAGATACATTTGAAATAAAAAATCCTGCATAAATAAACATAAAAAAACTAATACGTTTTGTTTTGGTAGATAAGTTTTCTTAAGACATATGCATGTAAGCTAAAATTATATAGGATGTGAAGGAGCAGTGAGGCTGGAATATGGCTTACTTCATATGGATAGAAAATGTTGGGAAAAATATTTCTCAGGTTTGGGATAAGTCCTTGCTATAAATTTTAATCATGTCATTTCACTTGAAGCTTAAGAAAATGCCAGGCTATTTCTAAAAACAGTCTTACTACTTTGACCAAATGGGCAACATCAGAACTATTTTGTAGTCTTTCTCCAGAACTAACTAAAAACAAGTAGTTTCATGAATATGTGCTTGCTTCTTTTATGTTTTAATGTCTCCTAAAGTGAATCACTTGATAGCTATTTTCTCATAACAGTATATGCTTAAAACATCTTCTTTTAATTAGCCAACATCAGAAATGAGACTTGTGTGACTATGACAATCTTAAAGACCTCTTTAATGATAAAAGGACAAATAAAGTTATAAAGAATAAAATAGAAACGTTTCCCTGTCCCTTTCTAGTCAATTATGAGTTGTTGTAAATCTACATGTTATTTCTCAAATATTCCCTGGAACATCTCAGGTATCTGAGGGTTCTGCTCAGGGTATCTGCTCCTGTCTCTGTGTATCTACCAGGATTCATCATATGATTATCTTAAAGCAGTATCAAAATTTTAACTTTCTTCAATGATCACATTTTCTCTTCCCATGATAGGTCACTTATTGGATAACAAAACAATTACCTTGTCTTCCTTGTCAAAAACCTACTTATTATCATTTACTCCTGTGATCTAATAATTGTTGTGTATATAAAATGTGTTTGACATGACCAAAAGGCTGCTTATTTGCAAGCCTGACAAGAATCTCACCTTACTCCAATGGGGTGATATATAAAACTAACCAAAGTATGGCAATCTGTAAATGTATACAATAGGTGCTGTGAAAACTGACCAATGAAAATGAGTTTTGTTGGTCATATAGTTGATAGTTTTACATAACTTTAAAATAATCTGCTAGAATATTTTGGTCCTATAAAATTAACCTTTTATTTGGTGTTCAGAGATATTTTAATGAATAGAAAATTTTACTGCATAAAGCAAGGCAAGATATTACTAATGTCATTGAATTACAGTACCATTTCACTCCTCTCTGTCAGTTATATTAGCCAACTTATAATGCTGTTATTCTCTTTGAAGATTAGTGACTGATGGAAATGATACTGTGTGGCTTCTGATCCCAGTGTATAATCATGTCCAGAGTCCCTGCCTTGTGTTGCTAAGATCTCAGGTTTGTAATGCCTAAATGTGATATAAGAGTTTTTGTTATGCTACAGGCTGGCAAATCACTTAGTAGACAAAGTACTAATCCCTAAACCCAGTGACCTGAGTTTGATGTTGGGAACCCATATATAAATGGATAAAGAGCACTGAATCTATAAAGTTGTCCAGTGACCTCCACAATAACAATGTGTCATGTGCACTCATGCAGACATTCATTTGCACAATGCTAAACAAACCAATAGAAATAACAAATACTAAGCTGGAATTATTGATCCTCAGATTTCCACATCATATACACCTTCCATCTTTACTTTACCTATTTATTGCATGGATTAGGGATGAATTTATATTTCCATTTTCATATAAAATGAACATAGATATCATGTGCAGTATAATGATAATTACAGACTACTCTAAAAAGTGATTTTAAACGATGATAATTTCTTGATTTGGGCTGTGGTCTGCTCATCACAATGGTTTCTCCTTGCTAATACCTTCACATATCTCTCCTTCATTTGTCAGTCTTGTTTGTTGGCTTGGGGTTATCAGTTTGTGGCAAATAATGGATGTAGGAAAGATATAAGAAAGCATAAACCAGCAAGGATTCTGAAGACCAAGGCTAGAAGTGGCATGCTCTTTCTTGTACTCTATTGCATCAGGTAAAGGAGTCATTTGGCCAGCCAATTACAGAGCCATGGAAAAAGTCCTGATGGTACAAGGACTTGGAATCAGAATCTCTAGTTTTTATCTACCATGTAGTGGTAATTTTGGGGACTACTTAAGAAGATTGAATTCCAGAGGCTGACTAGATTTTAAGGTATGGACACCTAGACGAATTGCAGCTGCATTGATATTTCCACATTATACTAATATACATAAACCTAAATAAAAAGTATTTATAGCATTGACCTTATACTAGGATAATGTGGTCTGGTTCACAGTTCAGAGGAAAAATACTCCACGCTGATTTGCATAGTGGGTGTTGTCAACTGACACTCTAAAAAGCTGTGAATAAAGGGCTTCTCTTTTCCCAAAATTTCCTTAGCATTTGTTGTATAATTTCTTGTTAATGGGCTTGATCTGTTTGGGAGGCATCCAGGCAGTGGGACCAGGTCCTGTGCTCATTGCATGAGTTGACTGTTTGAAGCCTGGGCCTTATGCAGGGTCGCTTGGCTTGGCCTGGGAGGCTTTGCCCTGGAGGCTTGTCACAAATTTACAGAGATCTACTTACATCTGCCTCCAGAGTGCTGGTATTAAAGGCTTGTACCACAGTGTCTAGTCTGTTTTATTTTTTGCAATTGTGTGTGTGTATTAGATATTAACTTTATCTGATTTTATTCAGTAAATATTTTCATCCATCTGTAAGCTGCTAATGTGCTGATAGTTTCCTTTGCTCTGCAGAAGTTTTAAAATTTTATATACTCTCTTTTGTCAGTCACCAAGTTATTTCTTGCACTATTTGTGTCTTAATCGTAAAGTCCTCCCCTGTGCCAATATCATGAATCTGTTTACCTCTGCTTTCTTCTTGTAATTTCATGTTTTTACTAAAGATGTGGATCATATTAAATTGGAATTTCATAGAGTGAAATATACTGATCTAATTCCATTCTTCTGCAGGTAGATATCTAGTTTTGCCAGTATTACTTCTTAATGAGACTTTTCCCCCAGCATTTTATTTTTGTTACCTTTGTCAAAAATTAGGTGACTATGACTGTCTCTGTTTATTTCTAGGTCTATGGTTTTTTTTTCCTTGGCCTACCTGTCTGTTTGTAAGCCGGTCCTATGTTGTCTTTGTCACCTTTGTGCTTTACTGTCATAGGAAGTCAGATGTGATTCCTCCAGCCTTGCTCTTTCAGATTTGATAGGCTATTGAGCATTATCCTGATTTTCATAGGAATTTTATTTGTTTCTATTATTGTTTTTGTTTGTTTGTTTTACTTGTGTGAATATAAGAATGTTTTGGAAAATTAGTGGAAACAGTATCAAACCTGCATTTTTCAAGGATACAGCCATTTTCATCATATCATTTTAGTGTCATGTAAGGTCTTTTCATTAACTAGTATCTGCTTCAGTTTCTTCATTTTAAAGTGTTTTGAAGTTATCATTGCAGAGTTATTTCATCTTCTTGATTAAATATATTCATTGATTTTCATTTTTAAGAACATTTTCAACAATATTATTATTAGTTATTGTTATTATTATTATTATTATTATTATTATTATTATTACAACCTAAGTGCAGTTTCCCCTCTCTCCTTCCTTCCCAGTCTCTCCCTTCATCTCCCTTCTGTCCTCTTAATCCACTCCACCTCTGTTTCTATTTAGGAAAGGGCAGGCCTCCCATGAACATGCCGTATCAAGTTACACTAAGACTAGGAACTTCCCCTTGTATTAAGGCTGGACAGGGCAACCAAGTATGAGGAATAGGGTCCCAAAAGCCAGCAAAAGGAGCAGAAATAGCCCCTGCTCCCACTGTTAAGAGTCCCACAAGGAGATCTAAATATCCAACTGTAACATGCAGAGGGCCCAATTCAGTCCCATGCAAGCTCCCTGATAATCGGTTCAGTTTCTGTGAGCCCTTATACACCCAGGTCAGTTGATTCTGTGGGTTTTCTTGTTGTGTAGTGTCCTTGACTCTCCTGACTTGCACATTCCTTTCTCTCCCTCTTCCACAGGATTCCCGAGTTCTGCCTGATGTTCGGCTTTGAGTTTCTGTTTTCATCAGCTGCTGAATGAAAACTCTCTGTTCTCTGATGACAATTGGGCTAGGCACCAATCTATGAGTGTAGCAGAATATCATTAGGCATTACATAGACTTGACATTTTTTTTTTTTTTTTGCCAGTTGTGTTTGGTTCAATCTAGGTTTCTGGGATATCCATCCTCTGGGTCCTGGTGCTCCAGGCATTGTCATGGGTGCGGTCCGTCTCATGGCATGGAATGGGGTATATTTCCATATTTGTCTTGGCAAGCTCATTATTAGTATATAGAAAAGATACTGAGTTTTGTGTGTTGGTTTTGTATCCTAAACCTTTGCTGAAAGAATTAGATCTTCAAAAGTTTATCTGGTAGGTTTGTGGTTCTTTTGAATATGGGATTATGTCATCTGCAAATATATACAGGTATTTGGCTTCCAATTTTTTTCTCTGCATCCATTTTATTTCTCCCCTTGGTATTATTGTTCTACGTATAAATTTAAGTGTTGTATTTAAGATTGGAGGGACTGAGCGCCCTTGTCTTGTTTTAGAGTATTGTGAAGGATGATGAACTTTGTCAATGGTCTATAGAGATGATTAGGTAATTCTTCCCTTTTACCTACTTATATGGTATATAAACTTCATTGATATCCATATAGAGAATCATGTATCATATAGAAAATCATGGCTCCTTGAGATAAAATTAAATTTTTGTAATATATGATCATTTGGATGTGCTCTTTTTTATCTTTTTATTGTTTGGCAGTTTCATATACTTGTGCAATGAATTTTTATCATTTTGCCTCCAATTTTCCTTCCCCATCTTACTTCCTCTCCCACCAATCTACTTTTCAATGAGTCACTCTCATTTTTGTGTATTGTCTAATGGGTTTTGTTACAGATACTGTCAGTAGCAATGTTGGGAATCATTCAGTGGAACAAGGGCAATTTAATATGGCTACAGTACTGGAGAAAGTGACACCCCTTCCCCAATAAGAATTGCTCGTCAGTCAATAGTCTCTCTTGGAGGGGTGAGTTCTATGGGTTCCTTCCTCAACCATAAATAAATGCTGATGGGCCCAAACTGTGTTTTAAAATTTGGCTTGCAAGTATTTTGTTGAGAATTTTTTCTTTATGTTCATTAGAGAATTTGGTCAGTATTTTTTATATTGTATCTTCAGATTTTGGTATCTATATGTGATGGCTTGAATAAGAATGGCTTCCATTAGTTAATAGACTGGAGGGCTTAGTCACCAGGGATTTGGAACTGTTTGATAGGCTAGAAGGATTAGGAAGTATGGCCTTGTAGAGGAAGTATGTCCCTGAGGGTGGGCTTTGAGGTTTCAAAGGCCAATACCAGACTCAGTCTTGCTCTCTCTGCCCGCAGATCAGGACGTAACTCTCAACCACTTCTCCAGCACCATGTCTGCCATACCTGCTGCTGTGCTCCCTCCAAAGATAATGAACTAAGCATTTGGAACTGTAAGCAAGCCCCCAATAATTGCTTTGTCATACAAGAGATGCTGTGTTCATGGTTCTTCTTAACAGGAATAGAATAGTGACTAAGAAGCTATATTAATACTGGCTATTTATAGTGAATTTAGTAAACTTTCTTCCTTTTCTACTTTGAGGAATTGTTTGAATACTATTGCCATTTGGACTTAGTGAAATATTTATAAAAAGTATCAATAAAGTCCTAACTTTGTCTTTGGAGTGAATTTTAATTACTGTTCTGACTTCATTGTTTTTTTATGAGTCTAATTTGTTTATGTTTTCTTGGTTTAATTTTGATATCTAATATGTATTTTGTTGTTTAATTATTTCCTCCTGTTTTATAGCTTTTAGAATATGTTTTTAAAGCATTTTATAACAATACTTTGGATTTTGTTAGGGTCTGTTGTAACAGTTTCATTTTCATCTCAAAAGTTATTGAGTTTGAACTTGCATCTCTGTCTTGTGGCTATTTCAGTGTGAAGGTGTCAATTGCATTAACCTCTTCAGCAAATCAACTGTTTTATTAACTCTATGCACTTTTCTTTTAGTGTCTGTCTAAATAATCTTTCCACTAATTTGTATTGTTTCTTGCTATCTACTGCATTTAGATATGACTTCTTGTTTTATTAATTTATTTATTCATTGGAATTTTAAGGTACATAAGTTTTATTTACATAATATCTCTGATTTTTAACTTAATTTTAATTAAAATATAAATGTAAAATTTCCCCTTGTTTCTTTTCTTCCTTCAAGATCCTCGTTTCTACCAAATATATTCTTTCAAATTAATGACCTCCTTTTCTTTGATTATTATTGTTATACACATACACACACACACACACACACACACACACACTTTATTGAAATTATATAGTACCACAGATGATTTGTTAGGTACTATAAGTTTTTCACTAGCTATAGGAAATTTTGATATTCTTTATTTCTTCAACAATCTATTAACTATCAAAAATATCTTATTCAGCCTATAGATATTGTAGTTTCTGTGTTCTCTCTTGCTGTTGATTTCTATTTTAATTCCACTGTGATCCAATAAGAAGGCATAAGAACACATTTCATTATAAATTTGTGTGTGTGTGTGTGTGTGTGTGTGTGTGTGTGTGTGTGTGTGTTTGCAAAAGCCTGCTTTGAGGACCACTTGTGATCAGTTTTAGATAAGGTTCCATGCTGTTGAGAAGAAAGTGCATTTTCTACTTATTGGATGAATATTCTATAGATAGCTCTTATTCCTATTGTTTTATCATATTATTTATCTGTGCACTTCCTTTGGTGATTTTCATTGTAGAAGACCTTCCCAAAGATGAGACTGTGGAATTGAAGTGTTCCACTCTTATTTTATTAGTACCTATCTGACCTTTCATTCTTTGATTTTATAAAATTATGAGGATCAGAGTTTTGTTTATAAATATTTACAACTGTATCTTTTTGATATTTTTCTCTTTATTAATATGTAGTGATTTTATATCTTCTGACTAATTTCATTTAAAGACTTTTTTGGATATAATAATTACATCAATCTATCAGTGATTTCTGTTTGTTAAGTTGATATCTCTCCCTTGAATCTGAGTTTTGAAATATCTTTCCTAGTGATCTGTGTTTCTTGGAGACAAGAAAATTCAGATCTTGTTTCCTCATCTAGTGAATCAGTCTGAACTTTTTAATGGTGAGTTGAAATGACTTATATTCAAATTTATTGTTGGAAGGGTTTGCTATTTCCTTTCTCTTATTTATTGTTTATATGCTTGGTATGATTTTTTTCTTCTTTCACATTTAATAGGTTTACTGGTTTGTACTGAAGATGATGGATCCCTTCCTGGCTTTTTTATATCTACATATCCCTTTTATGAAACATTTTTCATGTGATCTTACAAATGAGACTTCCCTTTTTCCTCTCTTGATGAAGAGGAAGAAGTTTTCTCTTAATTAAATTAGTGTTGGCATGATGTTCATGGCCCTGCCTAATTTGTGCCATTTTCAAATATGCTTATTGCCCATCAATTTGAAGTGATAATTTTTCTGGTGTCTAGTTGCTTCTTTTGTTACTCCATAAAAAATCCCTGAATAGACAACTTAAGGTATAACAGGTTCATTTTTTTCCTCACAATTAAGAAGTAACACACCTTGTGGCAAAGAATCAGAAATAACAGACGCTTATACCAGCTGATCACATCCTCTGTGCAGCCAAGGAGAAGAGATTAATCAATGTTCTTACTCACATAACTTCTTAAAATACTATTGGACTGAAGTACCTGGAATAATTGCTTCCTTCTTTCATATGTTTGTGTATTCTTATTTCAATTAATCTGATCAGAGTAATCCCTCACAGGGGTATTCCCAGACATTAAACTAATCTAAATAATCCCACATAGGATTACCCAAAAGTTTGTCTTGTAGGTGATTCTAGTTCTTGTCAAGTTGAAATCAATAGTGACTATCATTATATAGTCATAGTAACCTTGACTAACAGTTGTTTACTTTTAGGTCTTAAAATATACCATTCCATAGTTTTCTGCTTTTTTTAAAGAGAGATTTTATGAAAAGTCTGGTGGCATTATTTATGTTTCTACTTTCATGTATACATTGGCTTTTTCTCTTACATTATTAATGTTTATTTTCACTATGTAGTTGAGATTTTGACTATGATATGTGGTAACATGTACTTGATGTTCTAAATATCCCTTGTGTTTACATGTCTATTTCTTCCTATTGTTTTGAGAACTTTCACACATAATACTAATGAATAAATTATTTTTGTAAATTATTTTAACTTATTTTGCCCATAGATTCTTAGGTTTAGATTCTATAATGTGTTCCAGACTCCTAAGAATTTTTGGTCATGTTGCTTAATTTCCCTCTTTTTATTATCTGAGTATATTATTTTCTCAGGCTTACCCTTCATATCTGAGATGTGTTCTGCTTGACCTTGTCTGTTTATTAGGCTTTCTACTCTATTTTATTTGGCAAAGGATATTTTCATTTACACAATATCTGTTTGCGTTTTTCAGAATCCCAATTTGCTTCCTGAATTTTTCCTTCATGGTTTGGAATTTCTCTTCCATTTTTTACTAAACATTTTGTGTATTTTGATAACTTTCTTGTTTAGGTCCAAGGTATATTTACTTATTTCATTGATCTGCTCATTTGAGGTCCCCATTTTGTTATTTCACATATTTCATAGTCTGTGGATTATATTGTTGATGTATCTTTAGCTTGTAGAGATATACTGATTTCTTGGTTCATGTTTCTTTGTGTGTTTCCCCCCTTTTTCTTCTTTTTGTTTCTTTGTTGTAATTTTGGAGTCACAAAGTGGTCCTTCTTGTGGGTTAATATTTCTGATTACATTTTAGTCAAGAGATGGAGTTCAGTAACGGATGCAATGATTTAGCAGCAGCCCTGATATTAATTTGCAATAAGAAAGATTGGAAATTTCATTTTTATCCCTGAGGAACGTCAAAGACAGCATTATTATGGTACTGGTTATGAAAAAATTTAGTATCTTTATATTTAAAGTTATCAATATTTAAGTAGAGAAAAGAGGAAGGAATGGGTAAAGGGTGAAAAATGGAGTAGAGAGAGAATGAGAAGGACAGTATATGGGTCCAAGTTGTAAGAAGTAATAGTGACACTATTATATAGATGGAAAAATGTAGATATACAAAGTAAAGAAGGAAAATCATAAAATGTCCTCCCAGAGAGAAACAATAATTCAAACGACCTATTAAAGTACAAATTTGAAAAACTATGAAAGACAGGTAAAAACAATCAGTAATAAACACAGAAAGCATGTTGCCCTCACATATTATTTCTTCCTTATTTGATGTATTTTTTTTCTCTCCTGTACTGTTTTTCTGTCTCTCCACAGATAGGGAGAGATATGCTAGTGTCAGTAATTTAATCGAGTTAAGTTAACTCTGACAGTTGTGACAAACCTGCCCGTCTGAGTTTTCCCACACTGGATCACATATAACAGTTGTGGAAGTCTTGTGTAGTCACCCAAGAATGGCAGGGTTGGTGTTCTTTCTAGTGAATATTTCTCCTTTAAGCTTCAGGTTCCTAACACACATTTTGACTTCTGTCCCCAGTTTGTTTCTATGTCTGGTATATGTTTAATTTGGATAGCATTGAATATGGAGATGGGATTCAGGTATTATTTATTTCTTTTTCTTTCTGTTTTATAACTTGTAGGTAATTAGTTATATTTTATAATCAATGAATGTTGAATGCTTATTAAGTTTTTAAAAGAATTACTGTCTGCATTACTTTGTAGATTTTATAAGCCATTCCTATTAAGTAATTGTGAAATATTGCATGCTTGCTAATTTTCTTTTAGATACTATTGAAAATTATCTTTAAAATTTTAAATTGTTTGCTGGGCTAGGGAGATAGCTCAGCTTTTAAGAGTAATTTCTAGAGAGTTAAATACATAGCGCACATATAAAAAGATGGGCATAGATGTGTGTGCCTTTAATTCCAAATCTATATAGAGTTATTCTTTGAGGATTTCATAAATATATTTTGATCTTATTCTTTCTCATCCTCTAACTTCCTTACTTATTCAACTTCATCTTCTCTCTCAACAAAAACGAAAACATGGAGTCTAAAATATTTGGTTTGGGTTGGCGGACTACTCCTAAATATGGCCGGGTGCTCTGCAGTGTGATTGACAACCTAGTAACATTTCATTGAAGATAGCTGATATTTTGAACTTATATGCTACATTTTTTTTATTATTACATTAATCTGGAGTCAACTAAGAACCATGCCTCTTAGTCATCTGCGATGAATTTCCAAGACCTAAAAATTAACTGAGCAGGAAAGCTCTTCTCCAGAAAGACCAGAACATTCCTGGGTTAGCCCAGAAATAAAGAGGTCTAAGAAAAATCAGTAGTGCATAAACCATGAGTTTCTTGCCTATGACTGTTTTCCGAACATGCACCCAAGGAAAGTAATACAAAGGTTAGAATATAATAATCCCTTTAAAGTTTGGGTAGCAGTGTGATTGACTATGTTTTAGAATTTTAGAACATTTTTTTACTCTGATATTGGAACCCTATTTATTCAACGAATGAATGAATTTTGCTCAGATTTTCATTGTTCCATTGCATGCCCTATTCTAAGTGAAGGATGATTACTTGTTTTATCAGATTTGAATTTATGCAGATCTGACTCTCTTCCTTATATTAGCCTGATTATTTGATGATAATTTCCCCAAATCATTTGAAAAATACAGAGTAAACTATTATCATTTATACCCTGAACAGCGGAGTTACAGGTTATAATATTGTAGTGTGCAAATACATATTTGTCTAAGAAACAATAGGAAAAATGAAGGAACCTATTCACCATATCTTTTAAAAGTTCAAAGTCATATTGCGTAACTTGATGAGACTATATCTCATAATAAAAAGTAAAAATCCTACTCATAGAGCAGTTGCCTAGCATACACAAGGCCCTAGATTTGATCCTCAGTATAAACACACACACAGATATATAGCCATATGCACAAAACACAAAAGAAAATTACATATTTAAGGAATAGTGTCTAATAAATTTCTATATGAACATATTTTAACAAAATTGGTGTGTTTTCCAAAGTTTTCAGTGTTATTTAAAATAATCAAGCAGTATGTAAAATATGTGTAAAACAAGAATGTAAAGTTGGGGGGGAAAGAAATAATGTTTTATTTGAGACTGGAATCATATGTCCTACACTAAATGCATCTTTTAACTGTGTAATTTTTATCAAATTGTGTTATATTTTATATCTTAGATAATTAAGGTAGATAATTTTTTAAGTATTTGAATTAATAATTCCAATCCAATTCAAAGCATAAATTTTCTCTCTTAGTATCACTTTGGATCTTATTATTAACCAAATTGTATTTAAGGAAGTAATGAACATTTTGCACATAGTATCATTCTTTTTTAAGTTAAACTGTGTAAATTTATGTTCAATAACCTATAATGTTCATTAACATTGCATTTTGTAAATTTGTAGAAAACAGGATCCCAAGTAAAAATCTTTCAAACTTCCAACATACCTTGAGTTAGACCCTAGAATAATTCTATATTAAACTGATTTTTTGCCATTTGTCTGAAGTTTAAGATATTGTACTGCTCATATCCCTGAAGCACTAGGACCTTCTACTGTATACTCCTTGGGATTCACGTACTAAGAGGCAGAGATCTGAACAACTATCCATGTTTCAATGGGACAAATCCTTCCAAATAACCCTCCTAACCCAGAGTTCAGTGGATTAGGCAAACTGTGATTTATATCTAAGCATCTTTTGTTTTGTTTTTTCAACAAAGCCATTCTCTTACTGTACTGTCAACGACCACTTGTATTGCATTAATCAGACCTTAATTAACAAGGAAGAAAGGTGATAATTTACATTTATTTCAAATTGACACATTGTACTTTATTTAGCAAATGAGACCTGTCAGGCACTGCCAGTGATGCTTAGATTGAAGACAGAGTGTCGAAAATACGTCTTCCACCTGACTGTGCCTTTGTAGGAGGGAGCTTTCAGTGTGTTTACACAGGGATCATTAGACACACCTCATGCTAAGCTTTCATGAATCTTTGAATAAGAAATGCTCAAAGGTCATCAGGTATGAAATATTTTATAATGACACACTGCCATAAGGCATGAGGAACTGTGATTTATCCTCCAAAGTAAACTCCAAAGGAGAGAGAGCTGCACCAGCCTCAGAATTGTTTCATACCCATTGAAAAGAGGAGAGAAAGTTAAAGCTGTAAGCAGAGAGGAAGGGGAGAGTTTATTTCTCAATGTCATGGTACAGTTTAAGCAGAAGCTGGAGGCCTGCTATAAGAGATGACCTCCTTAGTTGATTGAAATTTTTTTGTATCTCACAAATTTTAAGCATATTACTGCTTCCTTTTGTGAGAAAAATTTTGTTTTATTTTCTTTGTCTAGCAGGAAAATTAACGTCTAGTTTATTTTGTTATTCTCAAAGGGCAAAATAGAGGAGATGCAATCACCAACAAATTGTAATTGCTTTATTAATAGTTATTCCTCTTATACTGATACTGAGGAAAGTATGCTGACTTAAAATCAAGACAAAAATTAAAATATAATGAATGAATGATGCTGAAGAAGCTTAACTCACCAAACTGTGAAACAAAGTTGCTGTGTTTTACCATAAGAGTGATTTCTTTGGAGCATCAGTACTCTAAGCATAACACCAGACCTCTGTGAATAAGAGGGATCTCTCCCGCTTCTATGCTGTTGTTAGCTGTAAGTCCAAATGTAGATAGAAAAGACGGCAAAAAGAATGCCAGGGTCCTTGAACCCAAATTTAATTGGTTAGTCATAGCATGGCACTGAACACCTTTCTAATGATTTTTATACTATGAAAATGATTTTTTTGTCTGAAAATATTATTTTTATTTATTTTTAATATTGCAATTTAATTACAGTATTTCTCCCTTCCCTTTTTTTCCTCTAAACCATCCCATATACACCTCCTCACTCTCCTTCAAATTCATGACCTCTTTTTTCATTAATTGCTATTGCATGCATGCATATGTATGTGTGTATATATATTCCTAAATATGAATATAATATACGTTCCTAAACATAGCCTATTGAATCCAATTTACTTGTATTTTCAAGATTTACCATTTGCCATTGGACAACCATTTGGAGCGGTCTTTCTTTAGGAGGGCCTGCTCACAGCTTTACTCAGTTGCTTCTAGTTCTTTGTGTAGGACTGAGGCTTTTAAGGGATTACTCCATGTAGTTTGGTGTGTGTGTTGGTGTCGTCCTTGTAATATGACAACCTAAAGTGATTCGAAAACCCATCTGAAGACAACAGTTTTTGTCCTTCCCATTCATTTAGTTCTATGCCCTGTTTTTCTATCCTTTGGGATGTTTTTCATTTTATAGTCTTTCAAAGCATACATTGTTTCCTTCTAGAGTTTTGATTGTAGCCTCCATACCCCTTACCTACATGGCTATTGATTACAAGTCTGGATTACTCTCTCGGATTCTTGACCCACACAGGTTTTCTATGTACTTTGTTAGTTGAGATTTTCCTCTTAGTTTCTGGCTTTGCTGTAATAAAGGTGCTTTGTTGTCTAGATGGTTAACTTTGTAGTGAAGAGCTTGTGAGTTCAAAGTTGGACATAGACCAAATCCTGGAGATATGAGACTGGACTATTTCCTGGCAATAAATTCAAATTTCAGCAAGGAATTATGATATTTGAGTGTCTGAGAGTACTTTTGAAAGACTCATGGGTATGTAGACAACTGTTCCTCCTTACTCATGCTCTCCAAAGTGTTTTGAAAAGTTTCAACTGAGAATTAAGTCTGTATGAAACAGAGACAAGTTTTCAGGAAGTCAAGTGGTTTTATAGTCAATTCAGTTTAGGTACATCTGAGATACCTCAGGAAGTTATTATCATCTCTGTGAGCACAGCAACAGCAAATATAATTCGTCTCTAGATAAGGACATCCTTATAGTGCCCAGACTATTTTAAGACATATTTTCTTAGCATGATTTGTCATAGCCTATAAAAAGTGGCTAGGCAGATAAGTATACAAAAGAAAAACAACAAAGGCAACTATGAAAACTCAGCTTCAGATAGTAGGTTCATTGGAAACAGGCTTTAAGATATTATACTGTCCTCAAGGAAACTGAAATGAGTAAAGATGGCCTGGATAGATAGCTAATCCATAAAGAAACCTGTCACATTAGCCTGGTGTCCTGAGTTCCAGCCATTGAACTCATACAAATGAAGGACAGATGAGAGAATCTATCGCACACAGCTGTCCTCTGACATCATACTAGAGATACGACATATGAGACACCTACACACACATATGAATAAAGTATTTACGAAAGAACAAAGCACAAATAATAGTAAAAAACTAAAAAGGATAAAGTGAACTTGAAAATGTGAAACACTGAGAAATACTAATGTATAGAGAGATAAAGGAGTTTAACAACCACACATATAAATAAATGACTCCAAATGAGACAAAAATGTTTTCAAAGGTGAAAATTGGACATAGAATACAAAGAACTCAGTAAAAGTACTCATGCATATTTATGCATTTGGAGCGTCAAAGGGAGAACACAAAAGGAATATGACTAGTCATATCTGCAGAAATAATGTTCAGAAGCCTTCTTCTACTTTTGGTATCACTAACATACCTTCACAGAGTCCTATACAACTACTGTTCTAGAGATCATTAGTAACACAACAAATCTCAATAGGTATTCGAATTTGCAAGATGAGACAACTCCCACAAATCAAAGTAAGTGTGATGTATGAAAAGTAATGCTTAGAAGCTTTCTTACAGAATTAAATGTATATAAGGATTGGGAAAATCTGAAAAAAAAAAGATACCTAAGTATCCTGTGGAAATTAGTAAAAAATAGTTCACTAGATAAAGGAAAGTCGATGGTATAACACAGAAAAAGATCAGAATTAATGGACATATGTTTTACTTCATGATTTATCATATGCTGTAAAAAGTGACAAGGCAGATAAGTAGACATTGAAGAGAATCTGCAAAAACAGTGCGTTTTGTGTATTACTGTAATTCATAAATCTCTGCAAAGATAATTTTTAAAAAAAGAACAAAAAGTAGAAAAATAAAAATAACCTCAAGATAGAAGGGAAACAAACCTAGAGACTCTAGAAAGGTAACAGAATGATATAAAATTGTTATGATCCTTTATTGGAACATCTGAAGAAGTGGACTCGTTTTTAGTTAACTATAGCTGATGAAAGGAAGATTAAAATCAAAAGCTGAGTGATCAATTAATTTGAGTATACACTTAAACACATGTAAAACCTCCCAGTCATAAAGGGGTAAGTTTTACAGACACAATAGTATTTTTAAATGCATTTTCTGATATCAGATGAACTTGGCACTAAAAACTGATGAAGACATTAAATACAGGCTAGTTTTCATCACAAATTTTGACACAAAAATTCTAAGTGAAATTAGAATTCACAATTTTAATAGAATAAAAAAGTTTTATGTTCTGTTTAATAGAGAAGAAAACACTTTCAACTAAAGTCAGTATCAATTAATTAAAATAAAATAAAACCATTTGAAAACTAGGAATTAAATATCTTCTTAATATGATATCAGCATTGAAAGGACCATTATGAAATGTCATGATTAGGGAATATTAGCATATTTTAATTCAGTTGTGACTAAATTTTGATTATTTCTCTTTCTGGATAACATTCTTTTGAAAGTGTATAAATAGTAGTAACACAAGCAAAAGAAACCCAGCTGGATCAAGAACAGAGAGGGAGAACAAGGAATAAAAGACCATGATAAATGAAGACCACATGAGAATAGGAAGAAGCAAAGCTCTAGAGAGGCCCACAGAAATCCACAAAGATACCCCCACAATCGACTACTGGCAATGGTCGAGAGACAGCCCGAACTGACCTACTCTGGTGATAGGATGACCAAACACCCTAATTGTCGTGCTAGAAACCCCATCCAATGACTGAGGGAACCGGATGTAGAAATCCACGGCCAGGCCCCAGGTGGAGTTCCAGGAGTCCAATTGGTGAGAAAGAGGAGGGTTTGTATGAGCGAGAATTGTTGAGACCAATTTGGAAAAAGCACAGGGACAAATAGTCAAATGAATGGAAACACATGAACTATGAACCAATAGCTGAGGAGCCCCCAACTGGATCAGGCCCTCTGGATAAGTGAGACAGTTGATTGGCTTGATCTGTTTGGGAGGCATCCAGACAGTAGGACCAGGTCCTGTACTTAGTGCATAAGTTGGCTGTTTGAAACCTGGGGCTTATACAGGGACACTTGGCTCAGCCTGGGAGGAGGGGACTGGACCTGCCTGGACTGAATCTACCAGGTTGAACTCAATCTTCAGGGGAGTCTTTGCCCTGGAGGAGATGGGAATGGGTTGTGGGCTGGGGGGAAGGTGGGGGGGGGAAAGGAGGGGGGAGAACAAGGGAATCCGTGGCTGTTATGTAAAATTAAATTAAATTATAAAATTAAAAAATAGAAAGAACCCAAGAATAAGAAAGAAAACTATGTAACTGATAATTTTCTTATAATCATTGTATAAATGTAGACCTTAAAATAAGCTTAAGTATAATAATTACACTTAATTAATTAGTAATTGCATTTCCACAACAAAAAATAAAGTAACTGGACAATGAAATTAAAAGTCCTTTTTAAAAAAAATCTATTACTATTATATATATATATATATATATATATATATATATATATATATATATATATATATTACATGTATGTTTTTGTTTTCAGGTGTGCAAATGCTACACATTCATGCTGATGTCAGTTGACAGTCTTCAAGAGTCAGTTAACTCTTTTTGCCATGGGTCTCTGGGACTGATCTCCAGTTATCTGGTTTGTATGATAGTGTTTTTCCTGCTGAGCCATCTCGTAGGCAGTTTAGCTATATAATGTGAAGAATATTGGAATAAATTCATTAAAAGGTATGCAGGTCAGCTATTTAGAAAATTGAGAATAACAGTTGAGAAATAATAAAGATTGTATGTATGCATATAAGAAAATTAGTATTGATGAATTGAAACACTCAATAGTGAAAAGATTGAAGTAGTTCCAAACCAAGTCTTTCGTTTTCCTTCTTTGTTGATAATGATTATAAAACTTAGAGGAAAATAAGAATTCCAAAAGCAGCCAAGACCAGAGGCTTGTTCTCAAAGCTGTTGTGAATTAATAAAATATTTGTATAATCAACACACTAGTGTTTTCATGATTTTTGAAAAAAAATAGGTCAAAGGAAAGACTTCAAAAATAAAGAAAAAGAGGACCACTGTGTTGGCACAGCAGTAATAGACACTTGTGAGCAAGCCTGATGACCTGATCCTGGGAGCCGGCATGGTAGAAGGTGGGAATTGACTCTACATATGGTTTCTGACCTCCACATGTATTGGTTTCAATTGAATCCTCCCACACTCGTGCACACATGTATGCTTACAGGCACATATGCACATACACACACACACACACACACACACACACACGAATAAATGTAATTTTAAAAATCAAGGAAAAAAACATTTTTCATGAGCATAATTCATTCTTAAATATATTCCAAAACAATGGAGAAAGTTTACTCTTTACAATAATTGTGTTAAGACAACTATATTTACATAATAAAATTATGAAATCTGACACTAGTCCCTATAATAGTGAAGACTTTTAGGACTGAAATCTTTTAGAAGATATTATGAAACATGACCTTTGAGTAAAGGTGTGCTCTGCAGGTATAACTCATTTCCCTGCTATACTCAAAACCAGTTTATCCTGGTTGAACCTGCTTTGGCACTGACTAGTTGAAGAGGCTGACCTTTGTACAGATCTTACGTACCTACATACAATCCAGAGTTTCCTGCTAATTTCTCCCCCCCCAGGTATATTCATAAATAGAGGAGAATGATTGCATTTTGTTTTTCAACTTTTATTTTGCAATAAGACTACAAAAATTTATCAGTTAGCAAATCATTTGCTCCAATTTATATTCCATTAAGTTAATTTTCTGTAAAGAAAACTTAATCACGCTCAACTTCAAAGTTGTTTTCCTCTCATGATCCACATGTAGGTGCCTTCGCTTTTCTGCAGTGTAAACTGGCATAATGTAATTCTTTTGATAAAATTTATGTCAACATTTTTAAGGTTAATCTTAATTACATTTGAATACCAAAATCTGTATTTTGCTTCTAATTGTAGCTCACTTACCTAATTTAAAATGTCTGATTATTAAAAACAGATGAAGTTCAGAAATTTTATTTGCTTTATTTAACACATACATATGTGCATGCATCCGAAAGTAGTTAAGCCAGAAAGTGTGACATAAAATAATAAAACAGATAAATACTATGGTGCAAACCTGATCCCATGATAGATAATATAACCACCATGGATAATGCTCTTTGAAATTTGAAAGTTGAAACACGATAACATATTCCAAAGTTTTGAATTGTAAAAACATTAAAAGTAGAGTTTCTTATCTCAGAATTGACGTATGATTATAAATCCTACCTGATTCACTTAGAAGTCATCTATACATTCTGGTAACTCTGTAATCTTATATTTAATGATCTCTAGGAAATTACCAAGAAAAATATTTGCCATCTACAATTTTTTTCTTTCAGTTCCATCACTCATTTCTTTCCAAAGAAATACACTTGGTTATTTTTGTTAGGAAATGTACTCTAATTATTCAATAAATAAACTTTTATTATTCCAAAGTACTTGCACTTCAGTAGAGTTAAATATTCAATCTTAATGCATTCAGAAGCTGTGTTTTCCCTCTGGTACCTATATTCTAAGACATTTTGATGCTAACCTTCAATAGTTGTCACATTCCTAATTCCCGTCCCTGCAGTTCCTAATTAGTAAAGTATTTCATGGAATTTGAATGTTGCTTGTTAGGAATACAGGATATTTACCTACCCAGTGTGCATTAACTTAATCCAATATTTAATAGATTATTTTCCATATTTTACTAAAATAAACTATTTTTCCATACTAAATTGTGTTTAGACTGAAAATTTGATTATCATTAATCTTCCAAGAGGAGCTACTACTTTCTAAAGTATTTTAAATCTGCTGAAGTCAAATTCAGTACCAGGAATTAAATTAAAATTGACCAACAAACACAAAACAGTATGGTAGCCAGGATGATTTGGATCATTGGGCTGTAAAATGAAATGTAATGCTGGAAACCAAAGATTCTCCTTCAGAAAAGCAGTGGTTTCCTCTCCCCAATTGTACTTCAAATCTTGAACTGTGGGAAAGAAGGATAATAGGAATCACTTTCTCTAGCACTTTACTCCTACAGCACAGAACTTCAGTTCCCTTCCCATCAAATGTCATTCTGACGTCTTCACCTTTCTTGTTCCTTGGATCACAGAATCGGTTGGACTTCCTTCTCCCAAGGTGGATGTGACATTACCAAATGTCAGAGCTTCATGGAGGATGATCTCAGATCCTCTGTCTAGTTACTTTAAAAGCTAGAATGGTTCAGAGATATATTTTCATATCCCTTTGTGTTACCTGCCAATCATCTCTGTGCCTCCTTTTAAAATCTTTGAGGTTGTCTCACATCATACCCATGTAAAATACCTGCTTTGTGGTCACTACTTTCCTTGTCTCTCTGCCTTCATGCTTTATTTGTTTTCCAAGAGTGCTTTAGAGTATGAAAAGACTCTGCAATCCAGTTTATAGGAGTAGATTTGAGCAACTGATTAATAATTAGCAGTGATTTCTCTGCTAGGAATTAGAAAAAGTGTGCTGTTTATTTCTAAAATTCACCATCTCACTAAGCCTGCCTAGCAGTCTATTAAAGCAGAAATCCTAGCATGAAGAACACCCAGAATAATTTCTTCCTCTTCATTCTTCCTCTTTTCTTTTTTCTCCTCACAAGTCCATTTCTTTCAACTTGTGTTTCTGATACTGAGTCTCATGTAGCTTGGTGTGAATGAATTTTGACCATCTTGCTTATACCTATCAAATGTTCCACAGAGATTTTGTCATAGTTATAAGTATGTTCAAAGGCTTTCCAATTCCTGAGTGTGTGTGTGTGTGAATTTATATGTGTAGTAACATATATCTGAATGTTTATGGCTCCAGTTAGTGATATCAGAAACACAATCTCTGGTCCTTACCCTGATTTTAACAAGCTCACCATATTTTTATTTTTTAACTAACTTGAATGTACACTTCAAATGTTCTTGTGCTCTCAGACTTTAATTTTCTATTTTGTATCATATTACTTTATATATTTGGTCATTTGTTAAGTAAACATTAATTTTAAAGTATCTAGTTTCACAATGCATGAAATGTTATTAAAATTCTAAATAGTAAATTATCTCCTAAAATAATGAATAAATAATTTACTATGCAAAGTAATTTTTTGGGCAAAACTATGTATATATAATGATAAACACTATTTTGATTAATAGGTTAAATTGCCCTTTTCTTTTAATTCACATTTTGTATATTAAATTTATTAAGAAATACTTCAGAATTTAATTAATGTTTAACATGGAAAATTGTGTTTGGTAATTGACTTAATTTTTTTACTAATTGGTTACATATTAAATCCTCATTTTCATAGAGCACTGCTCATTACCAAGAGTAATAATTCTAGTCAAGAAAATATTCATCACTTTGGAGAGATTTTCTTCTTAACTTAACAATGAGAAGTTAATTTTTACTGAATTCTTTCTAGTTAGAGATATTAACTTTAACAGGCAAACTTCGTGTAAGTCCACCTTATAATTTGATGCTTTCAGTTTTAATATATTTTTCAAAACATCGAGAGCCATTCCATGTTCTTTCTGAGGTTGGATGACCATTCTGGAAATACATTTCTTTAGGACATATATTAAGGCTAAGAAAATAATAATTCAAACACCAATAATAGGTCATATTTCATGCAAATACCCTTACATATAACCTAGGAAAGAATCAACTGGACAGTTTCGTATTATTAATGGAATGTTGATCACAACTACAAAAATAAATATTCATAATACTTTAAATCTATACAAACTGTTCATGTCAGCCCATGTTTTAAGATGAAAATTAGTGGATTCAAATTATCTTATAGACATAAAAATTTATTCATAGTTCTCAGTGACAATTCTACTTTCTCCAAGTTTTCATTTGTTTATACAGTTTATGTGTTTATTAAAGACACCTTTGATAAGCCTAATACACACAGTACATCAGAAATCTATCTGAGGCAGAAGTTCTCATAACTTCACATGTACCAATGTTGACTAGTTTTAATATAAATATTATATATATTTATAAACTGTATGAATGTGAGAAATCCTTTTGCCCTTTGTTCTGTTGGATTTTATCTAGCCTAGTGGGTTAGTTCATTTGACTGTCAGTTCATTGCCAGACAACTGTGAGCAAAATTTTGAACTATTTTCTTTTTATTATTATTAAGAGATTTTCTATTCATTTTACATACCAACCACAGATTCCCCTCTCCTCCCACCTCCCATCCCCCAGCCTTCCCCCTTAACCCATGCCCCATTCCCACCTCCTTCAAGACATGGGGAGTCAGCAGAGCTGGTACATTCAGTTGAGGCAGGTCCAGGCCTCTCCTCCATATACCCAGGCTGCGCAAAGTGTCCCATCATAGGCACTAGGCTCCAAAAAACTGGTTCAAGCACAGGGACAGGTCCCTATCCCACTGCCTGAGGGCCCTCTAAACAGTTCAAGCTAAACAACTGTCTCGCCTATCCAGAGGGCCTATCTCTTACCATGGGGTCTCCTCATCTATTGGTCCACAGTTCATGCATTTCCACTAGTTTGGCTGGTTGTCTCTGTACATTTTCCCATCATGATCTCAATGTCTCTTGCTCATAGAATCCCTCCTCTCATCAGTTGGACTCCTGAAGCTCGGCCTGGCACCTGGCCGTGGATCTCTGCATCTGCTTCCATCAGTCATTGGATGAGGGCTCTGTGATGACAGTTAGGGTATTCAGCCATCTGATCACCAGGGTAGGCCAGCTCAGGCACCCTCTGGACTATTATTGCCTGTAGTCTAAGGTGGAGTCATCCTTGTGGATTCCTGGGAACTTCCCTAGCACTCTGTTTCTCCCCATTCCCATGATGTCTTCATTTATCATGGTATCTCTTTCGTTGCTCTTCCACTCTGTTTCTGTTCCAGCTCGAGCCTCCTGTTGCCCTATGTTCTCATCCCCCATCCCTTTTCGTCCATTTACCGCCTCTCCCCCAACCGCATTCCCAGTTTGCTCATGTAGATCTCATCTATTTCTCCTTTGCTGGGTGATTATTGCATCCTTCCTAGGGTCTTCGCTGCATTCATAAGATAGAATATTGTGTTGTTCAGCAGTAAAAAGTGCAGAGTTACAGCAGCAAGAATACAATCAAAAGAGACTATTACATAGATACAAACTCTTGCTTGCCAGGAATTTCCTTATATTGTTATTTTTTTCTATTACCAATTCATTATATTTAATTCACTTGCCTTTTATTCTGTAATTTTGTATGCTGTAGATGTTTGACCTCTGTATTCACTTATCTTTTCTTTTGTATTAAATATTTATATACATTCTTATCTTTATCTTTAAATTCCTATAATATTTTCTTCTTTATACATTACTGGTAACTGATTAATGAGAGTCTGGATAATTGGAGCAGTTCCTCTGTAGGTGTTCAGTTCATCTTTCTATTTTCAGCCTATTCTATAATGCTAGTCTGAACTGGGACAATGATATCAGTATGAAGATTCTCAAATTCAAAGAGAATAGGGCAGCTTGGCTTCCATTCAACACTATCAGCATTTAAATTTTAATTTCCTTTCCTACACTAAACCCATTTTTCACCTATTCATGATTTCTGTCTCCCCCCCTGCAAAAAAAAAATGGAAATAACTTATCTGTTTTTTTCTGTTCTCACATTAACTGTCCTTTAAAACCACTGAGCTTGATAAAGGAGGTGAGATCAATATGGCTAAGTGAGCACCCACATTTATAACCAGAATTATAATTTTTTTACTGTATTAACTGGATTGTACCCTCCACGCAGAGTGGATCTTTGATCACTGCGTTCACAGATCTCTATGACTGTGGATGAGTATTTTGTCAGGCACAAAGCTCACACTCAGTAAGTGTCACAATCGAGTAAGTGAAGGAAAGCTTCAAAAATAATCACCCAAACAGTTTGCATCACCTGCTAAGGAGTCCACAGATTTTCCATCAAGAGAGTAAGTTTGAGGTGAAATGACTGAGCAGGACAGACAGACAAATAGTACTTACAGACTCAGTTTCTTTGCCCCGTGAGTTGACAACAGATTTGCCAACTGTTTAATTGTAATCCATTCAAGGCAACATTCTCGTCTACTTCAAGGATACATAAATCATGTTGTCACAATTCTCCTATGAACTATGGGTTGAATCTTCCTCTTATTGTAACAGTGTGGAAAGTCAGAAGATTTTTTTTTTTTTTTTTTGGTTTTTAGATGTGTTCTGGCAAATTTAGGAGCACACTACAGACCCTGGCTGTGTAAAATCTGGTGTGCTTCAGTCCTAGAAGATGGTTAGCTAGGTTATATTTGAGTCAATCTCTTGTCAGCAAGCTCCATATCCTTGCATTCTTGAGAAACATACATGTATTAATATGAGATATTTGTCAAAGTGAAGAAAACAAGTCATGTAAATATATTCCTCTAGTTCCTCATTGTAAGATTAAAATTTCTCAGCACTTTTAATCTGATACTTGCATAAGACATTTGACATGATGAATGTACACTTATCAAAAACATACATTATATCATTTTGCTCTGTATTACTTTAAAAAATTTCTGATTCCTAACTTAATTCAGGACATTAGACTAATGCTCACATAACTCAGTATGATGTATAAAGTCTGATCTTCATTGCACATGTTAATTAATAAACATTTGAAGCATTAAAATATTTATTTGAGCAGGCAAATACTTTTCTGAGAAATGATACTACCATGGGTATTTCTCTCTGGATGTTACTAATTTGATAGGAAAATAACCTATCATATTATATTATATCATATCATATATTATATCATATCATCTATAATTTATATCAAAAATTTTTAAAAATGAATGTATTCCAGAGTAGAACATTTATTGGAATACATGCCAGGGATTGTGAACTATTACATAATCCATACTTTCTTTTTGCCTTGGAAATTTTAAAGTTTTCTTTTCTGTTGCATCTATAAAGGTGAATTTGAAATCAAATTCCTTCTCTAAAGGAAAGGGTACACAACTTCTATTTTCCTGAGAGAGCATCACCAAAGTCACAGTTTGTCGACTTCACTTCTCAGCCGTCTATTACGTAGGTCCTGAGGTATGGGTGTAACATTCTGTAAATAACCAGTTAGTTTTTTCTCTGCACACACAGTTGGCATTAGTATCGCTAGCATCCTGACTATGGCTATTCTTAATGACTCTTTCAATGCTTATGGGTAAAACCAATTCTCAATTATCACTCTGGTAATTGGAGCTTCATTTTTAGCATAAGTGAAAACAATAGGTGGTCTAATCCTCACTGTGCAGAAAACCCCAGAGCATCTTCACTGTGTCCTTTTTATTATTTGACCTTCATTTTATTTAAAAATCTTGTTTTGATATGAAAAATTTCTCTGATGCTAGAATAAATCTATTGAATATTCATTAATTTACTTCCACCTTCTCATTCATCACAAACCCTATCCTTAGTGTTGTGTATCTATCAATATTCCCTCTAAACTGAAGCTAGAGGAAAGACGGAAGCTTATAGGATCTGGGAAATTAATCAATGTTACAAGCCTCTTTCTAGGAACTTAGCAGACTCAGGAGGACCTCCTCCCTCACCAAGGGTATATAAGCAGTGAACAGTTGTAGTGAGACAATCTTTGGTGGTGGGAGGTTTGGGCAAAGTCCTTGAGGGTTGTAGATTTTATGTTATCATCCACATTTGGTATAGGCATTTTGGTTTTCACAATGCCCAAAGGAGCACTGATGATCTTGTCAGTAAATCTGTAAGCCACACTCCTGGTAGTAACCCCAATAAACTCTTTTTTTCCAACAAATTATAGATAGTTGCAATCATTTTTTTGGTCATCAGTGCCCTGAGGTGAATAGACTTTTTTTCATTTCATCCTTGGAAAAAATACCCAACATTGAACTATTAGTTCCTCCATATTTAATGCTATTCTGATAGTTGCTTATTCTTGTACTGTCCTTAGTAGCTCTACAAGTTTGTAACTTTGACATTCTGTATGACAGATATCAGGACTACATTTAAGTATTCGTCTGCCTGTGGACCATGAATGACTTCAAATTCTTTGACGGTAAATGATTCAATTATCTTGAAAATAATTTACCCTAATGCAGTATATCAAACCTACTCAACATTTATTATGTATTTTTATATAAATGAGTACAGTTGTTTGTAATTGTGCCACATTTTTGACTTCTAAATAAGAAAGATAACTTCTTTAGTCTACCTGGGAGGGTTTCTGTCTGAGTATTGCATCAGGCGTGGCTCATGTTTCATCAGGAGAGGAAATAATTTACTATGATTAGCAATGCCCTTACAGCAGTAACCACAGAAGTGCTTATAAATACTTCATTGCCCACGGAGCTATATGCAGGAGTACATAGGGGAAAGGAACCACAGAGCATTTAGAGAGCTTGACAGCCACTTGCAAAGTGGACTCAGACAAGCTAGACCAGAACCAACGTGGAAAGCCAGGATAATTTCTTGCCAGAATTCAGCCAAGCAAAAATTCCATCTTTGTACTACTACACAATTTAAATTTTCTTACACTACTTTATTGTAAAATTTTCAGAATTATTTTAATCTGAGGTGTCTATATAGTATGAGAAAGTATTACCAAATCCAAGCAACATAGCAGGAACACACAGCTTTTATGCACACAAACATACCTTGTCTGAAATGTTTTAAAATGGATACACATATCTAATAACCATAGATAAATTAGTAACTGAGCTAGTTTCAATACTAAAAAAAAATGATCTTTAACAGCAGGAAATTTCCATGCTCACCCCAGAGAGGATGTAATGCTTCATGTGTTACATTACCTTGTGTTTAAGATATTTAAGGGTATAAACTCTAATCATTTCCTATTAAACTAGGAGAAACATCTTTTGTAAAGTAAGATTTTTATGGTTGATAATGGATGTACTGACATCCTCCTAATTATTTGAACTGGCTGGTAATTGTCCTGTACAAGACAGCAGCACGGGCTTGTCCTTAAGATGCATATATTTTGTTAATGTTAAGATTAGCTGATTAATATTGATGGCAGCTGAGGCCAGTGGCTAATGTCTGACATCTGTTTGGGAAATCAGTGTTCCAATTCAGGAGGTTGGCATTTCTGTTGAGGTTAGAGTGAGGGGTTAGTGTGTAAGGAATCATGATTAGGGTTCTGTGTATGGATAAGGTTAGGAATGGGGACATGATCTCTTTCACTTATGTTCATCTCAGGGTAATCCTGGCATACAGTAGCTTGTTCCATTCTGTGTTAACAGAGAGGTCTTCCCCTCTGTTCCCTCGTGGCACACTCACAGTGGTGCATTATTTCGCTTGCTTTGTTCTATGTTAATTGACTGATTGATCTCTTTTTCCTCTGGGTGCAGGTTCTTTCCTTGTTCTTATAAAATGTGCTTTTTTTTTATTTGAGACAGACACAATTTATTTTTTTTTATCAAATGTTTCTTTCTGCCATGAGTAGATATTTTCACTTATTTAAAATGTGTGTGTGTGTGTGTGTGTGTGTGTGTGTGTGTGTGTGTGTGTCTGTGTCTGTGTCTGTGTCTGTGTGTTAGGTAGGGCATTCCATGAGCTGTTTCTAGATACTGAGTTAATATTGATAGAAAAACCACATCAAAAGAGAAGAATTATGTTTTAGATTTGAAAGGAAAAAAATGAGAATACATGGATTTGTCTAAAGTTTCAAATTTTAAACTCAAAAAGCTTTTGACTCAAAAGCTATAAACAGTAACCAAAATCAGAAATAAAATTCTCATCTTTTCGGGCAAGCATGCTACTGTAATTATTATTTTTTCTGTAGGGAATTCGTTTATGACTTAGTTTTCTGTTTTCCTGGGGAAGGAGACAGTGGTTGGGCAGTTTATACAAAATGACTGAGGCAAGTGTTTTAGCCACACATATTCAGAACACTGGACAGCCACAGAAGAGAAAACACCATACGGATTGAAGCTTAATTAAAATCAGTTTTCTTTTTATGTCTAGTTCATTTCAAATGCAAAACAAACAAATCAAAATCCAATAAGCACAAAATCTTCAAAACTTTGAAAATTCAAGAAAATGTCTCCGAAACACCTGAAGCTACATTTACAATAACCGTGTGCTTGATGTTCCTCCTTGAGTCATGGACTCACTGTGTCAATGTGGTGATAAAGACACCATGGGCAACAACTGCAAGTTGGAATTTCCAAATTGCTTAGAATAGTTTTTTTTTTCTTTTTTCAGGAAAAAAAAATACTGCTTTAAAAGCCAGAGCATTTTGTATTGAAAATTTCACTTAACAAAAGTTCTGAACAGAATAAGAAGACACTAAAATTAGCTATGGGTGCTCCACATTAAATGTGGGTAGAGTTGAATAAGAATGGAGTTTTCTTTTAGAATCTATAAGGAATGCAACTTAATTTTAAACAGGGACATTTTCTCCCTTTGTGCTATGATTTTTTAGTGTAGCTTAACAAGTTTTATCTTGAGCCAGCCCTGCTTATATTTTCTACATTTTAAAATGGGTTTAATGGCATTGATGCTATGCTCATCACTTAAGACTGCATACAATGTATTCGATCACAGGTCATGCATAGTACATGCACAGTAAGGATTGTTAGCACAGATACAGTCAGTGTAATATTGAGTTAGTATTGGGATCCTGTGCTCATGAAGTTAATGAACCAAAAATCTGTACATTGTTTTCCTAAAAACAGAATTCATAGAAATTAACTAACTTAGACTCAGGAGTTTTTATTTTTAGTAACTCTCTCACTCTTGACTGTAACTAGACCCCAAACTTTTTATCTGGTGAGAAGTAGTGAGATTTTATATGTAAGTACTATAGCTGCATTTCTAACTTTTCCTGGACTCCGTTGTGTAAATACTTGTGTTTTAGAAAGATATGTCTTAAATCTTAAATATACACCAAAAGTCTGAGTAAATCTTTCTAAGACACTGAATGAAGAAAAAGAGAGTCCTGTAAACTAAAAAAGAGGAGAGGCTTTAAGTACATTAGTTCATTCCATCCTCAATTCTGAGGCTGGTGCTGTTTCTATTTAAATTAATACATGGCATGCACTTTCTGGTCACATGAGAGTTATTAATGCACAAGAATTGACATTGTCACATTTGTGAATGCTATTTAATGTGGCCTTAGCATTTTAGAAAGTCCTGGTTATTATGGTCTGTAATTGAGCTCTTCCTGACTAAAGCACACACATCCATCAGGTTCATTATCCAGTGGGCATTCTGAGATTTGGTTTCTCTGTGACAAAGGCCTAAAGGCTAGGTCCTTAAGAAAATAATGCATAAGATTATTGCTCTAATGTGAATCTTTCCCTAGGAGATATTCTTGCTCAGTCTATACTAATTCACTTCTGGGACCCTACAGATACAGCCTTGGCTCTGCTGTCAACTCAAGAGAGTACCAAATAGCATGATGTGAGAGGAAGAAAGGAAAAAATTAAATTAAGAAGATTTAGCAGTTTGGTATTTTGATTAATAGTTGCACAGCCCACGACAAATAAAAGTCATTATTTAGACCACATTTATGTAATTACAGATTCAAATAATATGTTCATCAGTATATTTTATTCTTATAGTCTTTATCATTTTAATAATGCTAAATAATCAACTTACGTATCTTTGAAAGCAGAAATATAATAATCTAAAGCAGTTTTGTCATCCAATCCGAGTAAGTAGATCAAAAACACAGGTTATGAGAATGGGAGCTTCTATATCTGTTATATTCATTGTAAGGTAGTGTTTTGGATCTTTAATTTAATCTTGAAATTTAGCCGTCAAATCATACTTACAATTTCAAACTATGAAATGACTGGAATTTCAAAAGCAAACATATTTTTTAGATGAAGTCAAAATAAAGCATGACTTGAAAGAACCAACAAATGAAAAAGATGAGGATAATTAATACAAACAGAAAAGACTGCTCTGCAAACAAATGATGGCAGGTTCTGGGGATGTTGGTACATGGGATAATCTCTTTCAATAAAATGGATCGATTGTAATCAAATTACAAAATGATCTATTTTTTTATACATGAAGTTAATTTCACTGTAGATTTTTAATATAACAATATGTCATAGGCATATGATGCTTTTGTAATTTAGAAGTATAATCAAAGGGAAAAAATGTTTCTTAATCTATGTTTTATTAGCTACAAGAAAATTCTTATAGCAAGGTTTTATTTTCTCTTTGCCCAATTTAAATACACACACACACACACACACACACACACACACACACATACACACACACACACACACACACACACACCATGTGTGCATTATTTGCTTGAATTTAGTACAACTTGATCCATAAGATAAGGTAGGCAACTTAGCAGTCAAATTGACTATAGTTGGTTAAAATATGTACCACTTGTTTTTATTCCAGAAAAGTAACAGTTAAATTCTGGTAGCTTCCTGAAAATTATTTATTATGTCCCCTCAACAGAATTCAGTGTTATTTTTTTTTTAAATACTGTTGAATGACTGGTCATGAAAACATTTTAAATATTCCTCTTAGTGCTTTGGAGCTTCACCCAGTGGCTTCTGAGTCTTGCTTCTTACTCGCACAAGAGAAAGAGAAACAGCCAGGGCTGGAGCAGTTGCCTGCTTCGCAGATTCCAGGCATTAGAAGTTACAGAAATGAGCATTTAGCACAGATGGTTAAAAGGAAGTTAATGTTTCTGGAATTAGTTTAAATTGTTGGAATAACTATTGCATTTTAACAGCATTCTTTAATGATTCATATTTGAGATATATATGAATGTAGTGGCCAAATTGAGAAATCATTTGAATATTTATAGGAATATCAATTATCAGAATTCAATTCTTAAGACTAATGCAAATCACCACAAATGCCAAAACAACAACAAAAAAACACAACAAAATAAAAAACCCTCCCAGTCAATTTTTTAATTTCTGTGGTATGATTTTATTTTTAAAACCTATTTAAATATTCAGTCCTTGTGAGTTCCATACAGAGTGGCTGTCATCTTTAGCATATATAAGAATGGCATCATTATTCACTTTCCATTTTAGAATATTTTGTTGCTTGAGAAGCTATCAATGCAGTAGAATTTAATGATAGGGAAAAAAAAAAAACAATCCCAGTAACAGATTTTATCACCACAAGACTCATTATATTTCTCTCTCTCTCTCTTTGAACTCCTGGTGGGCAATTTAGAGATCTGTCCAGTCCTTTCTTCTTTGTTTAAGTATTTTTACATTCTAGTCATTGTGTGGTGAGAATTTGCAGGTGTTTCTCAAAGAACTTTCTCCCCTCTAGCTGGATGTGGAAAGGACAATGCAATTAATAACAGATGGCACGGGATGACCACGTCCTTGAGAGAATGCCTTATTGGCACCTCCTGCTAATTGTATCACATATAACACAACTAAAAGCATAATAAATCTGAACTGGGGACATTTTATGCAAGAGTTCCTCTCCTTTTCCAGACGGTAAATTGCTCAGCTCTTGAAATATCTATAACCTTGTGACACCCAACTTGCATTAGCTTAATTGCCTTTTTTCCATCTCCCTCCCCCTTTCCTCTTCTCTTTCTCTTCTCTCTTTCTCCCCTCCTCTCTCTCTCTCTCTCTCTCTCTCTCTCTCTCTCTCTCTCTCTCTCTCTCTCTCTCTCTCTCTCTCTCTCCTATTGATAATAGGGAGAAACTGAGTTTTTATTTTCCTGCATAGTTTGCTCTATCTGAAACAACCGTATTTTCTGACTTGTATAGAATTTATTTTGACCTGCTGTGGTTTACAGGAGGTATCTCTTTTAAAGGGCTTTTGAACATTTCCTTAAAAAAAACTTTAGGAAATAAAATGCTTATCTAACTGATAGTATACATTATTTAGCTTGTAGACGAGTAATTTCTTTAACCAGACAACAGCTAAATGATCATAAGTGTATATAACATACAGATAAGCAGGCAGGGACACATGCACAGGACTTCCTTCTTTGCACAATGGCCACAACACTAAATATCCCATGGCAACAGACAGGGTTGGGTCTTCATTCACTTAACACTGCTGTCATTAGCAGTTTGTAAGGTAAGAGTTTTGTGATCATTCTGAATGTAATCTCCAATAATTTTTTTCTTCTTTTACAAGGACATGCCAGAGTATTCTGAATTTAATCTTCTTGCATGCCTTTTCTTATTTTTGGTAGTTCAGCTATAAACACACACGGAAATTTAAATTATATTATTAATTATTCACCAACATAATGAAATAGGAGTTGGAACTGTGCCTTGATTGACCAGCATGAGAATACTTTCTCTGATCTAGAGATTCTGATTTTAGCCTAATAGCTAATTCTCAGAGGTGACAGTAACCTTAGTGCTTATGTCAGTTAGTTCAATATTTGTTAAAATTATCCTGTCAATAAGTAGCCCACATAAGAAATAATCTGAAGTAATGAAAAGGAGCATATTCTGGTATTCTGATAATACTTCAGGCACTGGTTTCATTTCATTAATGTATATACTCAAAACATGCATGAGTTAGGGCCTCAAGTGCAAACTTCTCATGCTTGTGAGCATTCCTTTGTTCTATGGGGAGAAAAAGAATAGTGTTGGTGAAATGTTTCACCAGTGAACAGTCGTCAACAGCATCATGTAAAGTCCAGTTCATTGTCTATAATATAAACTATGAGATATGTTAATTCACAATCTACATGTAGTGGAGAAAGGACCATCTATCTGTAAGTCCTACTATGTTTCTAATCAAGACTCTCAACCTTTATACAGTGGAAGTTGAAGGCTAGAATTAATAGTGTTCAAATTACCGCTTTGCACACTTGTTGTCATATGGATGGATCTTCACTTGGGTAGATGAGGAAAGGGGGTATGCGAAAAGAAGAGCCATGGGCCACTGTTCTCAGAAATTCCAGTATTACTTTTTAGCTTTATGTGTTTTTATAGGATATTTTTTGAACAATGACTACAATGAAATAATTACTGCCGGGGTTCTGTTCAAGTAGAATTTCAATGATACATGCACAACACACAAAGGCACATCTCACTTAATATGAACAAATATTAATGCTCTCAATGAGTTATCCTTGGTGTTTAAAACCACTTTCCTAGCTGCTTGTTCTCTGTGATCTTCAACCTGTGTGAATAATCAACAACATCGACATCAACATCAAATGCCTTTGTAGCAAATGCATTCAAGTGCTTAAATGTACATCAGTTTGTGTTTCTAGATTTTTGAAGCAACAGAGTTATCTCTATAGACTTAACAAATGATGGTGATTGTGACTGCATTTTTGCCTTGATTTCATGTTTGTTATCTTCTTTCATATATATGTATAATAAATATATATATGTATGAAAATTATATATTCCATAGGTTTGTGAAGTAATTGCAGATAAGTTGTTTCTCTATGGAATCATTATCATAGTTTTAGCATCATTTTGTTCAAATAATAAAACCATCATATGAATTATAGTGATATTTTGTTTCTATATCATCTCCTGCGTCCTCACCATAATCAAATGTTTTCTAGGTTCAAATCCTAATTTCTTGTTCAACAGTAAAACATATTTATTCCATGAGAAAGGAGGGGAAAAAGACTGCTGTGACACAAGAACTTATTCTTGACTCGGTTTCACTTGGTTGCTATGAGAATAAACGTAATTATAGCATGATAATATCTTAGAAAAATATAAAAGCCTCAAATGAATACAGTGGCCTTCTTGTGGTGTGAAAGAGGTCTTATTAACACTTTGAGCTTGGTACCTTAATAGACTTCCATACCTAATAGTCAAGGAGTATTGGAAGAGTACATACCTTGGAAAATACATAACTCTGTATTTGGTATACTTGATAGAGAAAAGGTTTCTACTCTCTGAAATGTTTATAATGAACATAAAATAGTGACCAACTGTATAATTTGCTTATCTGTGTGATTGTAGTACTAGAACACACGCAAAAAAAAATCAAAGCTAGTCAAAATAGGAGCCAGAAACTGAATATCTCTTATTTTGGCTACAATAACCTCCCTCTTTTCTGCAACCACTTATGAGTTTGTCTCTCATTTGTACCTAAAATTACCTTGGGTACATGCACATCTGGTGATATCTCACTTATATTATTGTAAATTATTTACATCTGAAATTCTGGGTCATGAAGCAAAGGTGATAGATTATTTTTACATACAAACACTGGAATCATGTTTTATTTTAAGATTCTTACACTGATCATTTTATTTACAGTGTAAGTATGTCCTACATTAGCTTCTAGATTTGAGCATCAGTGCAGCACATAGGGTCAGCTAAGCAGTCAAAATTCTAGCTCTCCTCAGGAGTGCCACATCTCAAACCTTTAAGAATGACTTACATATTAGGATATGCTTAGGATGGAACATTTCACTATGCTAACATATGTTAATTTTATTAAATCACTTGAAATTGCTTTTGTTATGGTTCTCTTTCAAAACAACAGTGGGTGTTCTTGGTGCTTGTCTATCAGAAAATAATGTTCTTGGTACAATATCTACATGCTTACTTGGGTGTTTGGTTACATGACATGGATTCAGCCTATGATATAACTTAATAGGCACATTGAAAGTTTCCATGTGTTTAAATGTAATTGCCTCAAGAGCACACTGGTGGAGTAATTAAGAACTGAAGCTCGTACTGACCTGATCATTATTCTGTGGTATGTCTTTCACGACTTTCCCATTTTCTTGTTTTCAGAAATTAGAAGAACTACACAGAATCAATGGTATAGTGTATGTCTACAATCACAATTAGCATTCAACAACTTTCTTCACTGATATGTATATTGAGTTTCATGCTATTATTACATAATCTGGTGAATTTTATTCATATAAATATCAAAAATAACATAGATGGTTGGTTTAGTTTGGGACACAGATGTGACAGAGTCTGAATTCCCTAACCCACAGCAATAGGATGTGTGTGTATGTGTGTGTGTTTGTTGTTCTTAGGATTGATGTTAATATGTTTTTGTTGTTATTGATGGGTGCAGACTTTAAATACAAAAGGAAGCAAAAAAGAAAAAAATTTCATTATGTTATTCACTAGTGTTCAAGTATCAACAATATTCCTAAAATGTTCATATACTATTTGAACAGGGACTTTTCACCCTTAATGAAAAATAAAACCATTTTGAACTTTACACTTGTGTGCTTTAGTTTTTCTGGGGTATACAACAACAACAACAACAAAGGCAGGCTGGGTTCCCAGAAAACATGCTTTTTGTCTCTCTCCATCCTTATCTGTGGATCTAAACTCAGAGTTTCCTTTCCATCATTTGTTTTCTTTCTTTTACCAAAGAAGGTAGCAGTACTTTTAGAAACTTCTTGCCATCAACACATGCCTGCTCTGTGTAGATTTGCATGTCTCTTGATTTTATTTCATTAGCTTTTGCAATCTTGTCTGCGGTGATTCATGTATGAATAATAAGCTCAAATAAAGTCACATCATCGCGTCAAACAGACAAACATTCTGAAGGAAGTGTGAGGGATATGTAATGTCATATTGACAAGCTGCACTAGAGGGCAAGAGAGAGAAGAATTCCAGCATCAGCCTGAGTACTGCAGCAAACACAAAGGCAAGCCAGCACACAGCACACTCACCCTTGGGAGGTTAGTAAGGAAAACCTGTTTAAGAGTCCTTAAAATGTATTTTTATTTCAAGAATGACAATGATTTCACCAAACATAAACAATATTTTCAAATCTGTCGCAAATGAGAATTCAACACTATACATGGAAAAACATCCTTTTTTTTTTTTAAATAAAGGAACTAAAATGTAACTTCGCTGGCCACAAACACACATGGAAAGGAGCTTCAGCAAAGGAAAGAACCTTTACAGAAAAAAAGCATAAGCAAGAAATGCTTAACTGTTCTGTCTGTGAAATCTATTAGTCATCTGTCTAACAGATCCTTGACTCTGACGAGATTTAGAATCAAGCAAACAATGCTGTGCTATGAGTAGCAGTGTCTTTGAGCCAAATAGTCTGATGTCTAGGAAATAGTATCCTTTTACGACAGGTATGAATTCACATGGACAGCAAGGGCACTTCCCTGGGAGATTTAAATACTTGCTAATTTCTCTGTCATTCCTCTACTGAACCTGCAAGGTGGAGGAGATGAACCTCCTAGGGAGCAAATCATCTGCTTGTTTGAAACTGCAGTTGGAATCAGGAGAAACTCTTCTTTTTTGGAGTAGTGAGATCTAAACACTTCCCTGCTATCCCATGTTTCTGTGTACTGTGTAATGGTTGGAAAGTACCCCTGTAATTGTAATTACAACTGGGAAAGAACTTTTGAAGAATTTCTGTTAGGCTTGGTTGAAATGCACTGTAGAAGCTCATCATGAGGACTCGAATTCAAATGACGATTGATTAATTTTTGTGTAAGATGTGTAAAAATGATGAATATTGTGTTGAAATACAGGGAGTAGCAAGTGTATTTGTCAAGGAAATTTCATTACTCCTAAGGCACAGTGTGAAGAAAATGGATGTTTATAGCCCCACATAAAGAGAGAGATGATTAGAATAAAAAAGGTTATTAAACATTAGACTTTTTAATCTAATAGAATGGTTGAAATCTACCCTTCGTATAATGTGCTGTTATACTTATGAAGAGAAGGAATGGATTTGCACTATTGTTTATTCTTATTTTGGTTTTCTGGACATATCGCCTGTTTGACATGTATACACATAAACAATAAGAAGTGAATCCTTAATAGTTTTTAAAAAGGAAAAAAAAATAAAAAATAAACCTTCTTCAAATTATAGCATTTAACCAATCTAACATGAAAAAGTGTGAAGTGAGTATGTTTGGAATGATATTGAATGTTTTTTCAATCATTGTTTTATAGAAATTATAGCTCTACAAAACGGAACTTACTTCTTAGAGGAAAAGCCCTCCTCAGTAACAGACAAGAAAATGGTTGCTCAAAGAAGTAGGAAACTCAAGTTCTATTTCTCTTTAACTACCAAGAACCCCTTTCTCTCCTGTAAATTACCTCTGGCAGTACGTGGAAACCTGAGGAAATCCTCAGGGAGTTGGGGGGCAGGGAATGTGTTGCTTTTAACAAATGACACTAGCTGAATTGACTTACAATGCAAATTAGCTTATGGGTATATTTACTGCTCCCATTGGCACCTGAGCTCCATTCTTTCTGAAGAAGAGAGGCACTGCAGAGCTTTGGCAGAGGAAATGAAACATTAGGAGTCCTAGAAGGTTTATGCCATCCCGAGAATGAGCTCTCTGGGGTAAATCTATGGGACTTGCACCAGGATGCCTTCCAAGCCATGAAAGACAACTACCATTTACCATGTTACAGAAATATTTAAATAATCTAAAAGTTGGTTTCTATCCTGGAAGAAAAGAATACAGGAGTAATTGAAAACCATAGTTAAAAAGAAAGAAGGAAATATCTTGCAAAATGCAGCAAACACTGTGTTTAGCCTTACAAGTCAAATACACAAAGGATGCAAAAGGCACTAGTATGTAGTTACACTGGAGGCCAGTGGGCGCCTAGGAAGTCTTGTGTACTACTCTTGTGATAGAGTGGAGCTGTACTCAGGCTGAATTCAGTGAGATTCAACATACATAAGTAATCTACAAGCAGGAATCAATTATACTTCTAGCCAGAAAAGTCAAGTCTAAAACTCAATCATCTCAGTAAAAGCAAGCCACTTGTCAAACGTGGCTTGGGAATAAAAAGTTCAAGTTTCCTGTTTCCCTGGTGGCCATGCTTTAGATTTGGAACATTAGACGCGAACTTACTCTGTTTGAAACTTAAAAATTGAGGGCTGGAGACACGGCTCAGCACTCAGGAGCACTTGCTATCCTTGCAACACATCTGGGTTCAATTTCTAGCACCCTTATGATGGCTCACAACTTTTTGTAATCCCAGATCCAGAGGATCCAGTGCCTTCTCCTAGCCTCTGCGGGCACCAGGCACACACCTGATACACATGCATACGTGCAGGCAAACACTCATACACATAAAATAAAAATAAATTTTAAAACAACAACAACAAAAAAATCCCAGTAAATTAGATATCCAGAGCATCTATGTTCTTCAATGAAGAATAAATTGTGCTTTAATATTTCTTTCTTTATATGTGTAGAGGTATGTTTATACATTAGATATATTTCATATATTTTACTCTCCTCCTTTTTAATGAAAATAATCAAGAGCCTGTTATCTACCAAGCAGAGTGAATAGAACTTTAGATACATCCTCTCATTCGATTCTCATCCACATACAGAGAAGAAATCACATCATCTACAATTTATAGCTGTGAAAGCTGAGGCTCAGAGAGTCAAAAGGTTTCATAAGTCACAACTGGCAGAAGTATAGATAGGCATTACCTGGTTTTCTTCTCATATTACAGTCCATGCTCTTGCCACCAGACCTATGTGAACCTCATTGTTATATATTGTGAGAGCCAGCTAACCAGTGTTCCTTTGCCATAATTAATTGTTTAATATGTTGAATGTTTTCACTAATGCTAGCAGGTCAAAAGTTAATTATGTGAAATTAGACTTTTTTTTTTTTACTTTGATCAGCAAAACAATCAACAAACTTTAGTTCTTTAGTCCAATGGATGCTATCTGATACTACTGATTTTTAAAAAGGAAGAAAAAAAAACCATATTTTCCCTCTTTACAAAAATCATAGAAACATAATTTTTTGAAATGCATATTATGGCAGAAAATTAACAAGTTAAAATGCTTGGGTATTGTTTGTTTTATCAAGTTTAGACATGCAGGATTAATAGTCTATTTAAGGCCTAACATGGAGCCCACAAGCAACCCAATAAGAGATTTTGGCTATTGTGTTAAAACCACTGAGAATCTTTTTACTATCCCCCACCCCAAACTGAGCAGGAGAAGATCTTGATTACAGCAATATAGAATTTAGGAATGGCTATCAATCTATGTTGAGACTCTTCCTGCTACCCAACTTAAACTATCCCCACCACCTGTAGAAATACCAGACAATGCAAAGCAAGGGGAGATGCCTGAATGGGACTTGTTACATGCTGGTGACTATGCAGAGTGCTCTCTGTACATTGTTTTGTTTGGACTCAAACAGTCAGATTATTTTTGCCCCAATGCTAAGGGAGTTAAAGATAAGGAAATCCACAGCCATGCTCAGCCTGCACTGATGGGAGAGAATAGAAGTCTCTGGTCTGTGCAAGGCTCTGTCTTTAGAGAATTAGCATCTTCCCATTGAGGCAGAAAACTAAGCTGAAACCATGGAGAAATGTCAGCCTGCGTTTTTATATGACCCAGGACTATCTGCCTCAGGGTGGCACCACTCACAGTGAGCTGAGCCATCCCACATCAGTCATTAATCAAGAAAAATGCCCAACAGAAATCCCCACAAGTCAGTCTGATGGAGACAAGGCAATAACTCAGTTGTGGTCTCTTCCCAGGGTTATTCTAGTTGTGTTAAATAGATTAAAGTCTAACCAGCACACTTCTCCATCCACCATCCACCTACCCAAGGTGTGTGTGTATGTGTGTGTGTGTGTGTGTGTGTGTCTTTCATTTTTACTTTAAAAGCCTTATTAATACCTTCTTAGTAAGAATCTTAAATCTTATTAGCTTGTTAAATATTTTGTTAATGTTTAACAATATTACAAATAATGAACCCCCCTTTAAATGCAGGTCTATTTTATTTAGACAAAACACTTGCCTTTTATGGCATAAGGAAATTACCATCTAGTCCTCAAAACTCATGTTGGAAAACACTGTCTTCTGTGCTCACCCTAAACCACTACAGGGATTTCTTGTGCCCATCTTGGAATGATGAGGGAACAGACAATCTGATTGGGTCAGAAGAACTTGATATAGTACAGGCAGGAAATTAGTAGAGCCCAAATTAAAGCCACAGAATATGGTAGATTTTATAAAACCCCGGCTAAGATTGTGTATTGGTCTGAATGGGTGACTTCTTGATGAGAAGAGAGAAGCTACTGCTACCAGATCTACCTTGTGTCCTGGTTTAAGTGGTGCTATTATTACATGAAAAAGGGGAAGTGAAAGAGAAACGCTTGGTAGGACAGGATACAAGTTCACTCTATGAATGTTAACTGAGAGACATTTGGAATTCATACTGGTCAGTAATTGCAGTAGAAGCTGATAGAGTTTGAAACATCAGAACACACACACACACACACACACACACACACACACACACACACACACATCCCAGGAAATATATAAATATTAGAGCGAAGCTCCTGTAATATGGAAGGGAATGTAGATGACTTAATCATTAACTGGTTCAACTACTTCACTAAATTAAAATGCTAAAAAGGCATGCTATGTTTTTCTTCCAAAAACCAAGTTTTGCAAGAGGGTATATCTATCCATACACACATATATTCATTTGCTGATTAAATATCTTAGTTGTGATGGGTGACAAGCATCTGTAATGCTAAAACTGCTGCAAAAACTAGGGAAACAGGCAACATTTAAGAAAGCTGGCTGCTGAGGTTGTTTTTAAATTTCTATTATGGGCTCATGCCAACAAAGATTGCATTAAGCTTATAAATATATTAATCAAGAAAAGAGGTGTTGGATAATGATTCATTCAGAACTCAATCCTGTGATTCATTTGAGACATACTGACAATATTATAGGAAATAGAAATGTATTTGCTCTTAAGCATTTTCTTGATTCATTTACTGTATTCCTCACTGCTGCATAATTATCCACTTTTATCTTACACTTATGCATGCATATTAACTTCAGTGATCAGTAGTGATACCCAGTCACAAATGGTGAGTTTGTGAAATGGGCGTGTGCTCAGGCTAATCCAGCCTTTTGTTGACCTCACCTGGCCTTTCAATCCTGGTGTGTGTCATCAAGACATTAATCTGCAACATTCAATAGAAACTTTACTTCTATACAAAGCAAATACTCTCTAATTGTCAAATCTGCTTGCAAGGTGACTTTACTATTTCCCTTCTATAGGCCTAGAAACTGAGGTTCTGAATCTTAAAATTATAAAGTCACTACAATACAGAGTGTGCTTTTGACTATGGGATTGTGTTGCAGTCATCTGTCTCATGCTTCCTTCTATAGCAAATGAGAAAACAAGAAAATGGGAAACAAAAGTTCACATCAATCAATTTAATGTGATATAGAGATGTAAATGCAATCGTTCATACTCTGCTTTCCTATAATTTTGTGATAACAGTTAACAGCAACTAAAACACACTAGAAAGATTACTAATTTTGGAAAATCCTACTGAACCATGATGTACACTGATAATAATACTGTAGAAGGTAAGGGCTGGATTGATAACAAAACATGATAAATATCAATTTCTCAAACTTAGAAACTAATTTTTATTCCAAGAAAGAAAATATGTCCAGTGCTACCTTTTTCAGAAATAATAAATAAATAATAAAGCTTCATACTTTTAATAAAAATAATCTGCAAAACCCATCTTGCTTTGCCTTAGAAGAAATCATAGGAGGAATGTAGCAGTCATGAGACCATTTATTCAAAATCCACTAAACCAACTAACCAGTCGTTGATTAGTTTCTCATAAACATGGGGAGTAGGGAGATAAACAACATCCTGAGAGCAGAGAAATACACACAAACTGCTTCCCTTTTCCCGTGAATATCCTCCACTCCCATTCTTGAGCTTTGCTGCATGAAATGAAATGTATTAAGCCTGTATTAGTTAGATATGTATTACATTTCTTAAAATAACTGAATAGTATGCTGGAGACTTGATACTAATAAAAACTTCCCTCAAAATTTACTGCTGTCAATAACTAACAGTCATTAACGTTGATGTGTTTTTCTTCAAATGCATGCTTTAAATGAATTCTCACAGATAAGTCTGGCAAGTGGAATTGACAACAAACTTAGCCAAAGGAAAGAGGATATGTGAAAACATTTACATGGAAATGCCTTAAATGGTGCTGACAGGCATTAGGAAATGTTCTTGAAAATCAACTTTTCTTATCTCCAAGTGGAATAGTTACAGTTTTGCTAAATGCTTTTCATACATTTTGACATTTGGAATAAAAGCTATTTTTACAAAACCACATTCCAGAAAAAAAAATATTGAACATTTAAAATGCTGTCTAATGTGATGAACACAATGTTGTTCTCACAGAGACTTCTGTCAAATGAGCTTGGTTGTGTATGATGAGAAACGCGATATCCAGAATAGGAAGAAGAGCTAAATACTAGCATGGTGGAGGGAGAGAGAATAAAGAAATAACAGGAATACATACACACTGCAAGCAAGCTCTCATTTTTAACATTTTTCTTAGTATTATAACAAGTTTATGTTTACTCGTTGTATTTGATCATAACTAAAATGGCTTTGTTTATTATCTTCTTTGAGAAAAAAATGGAGGCGTCTATAGTTGGAATAATTTTCCAGAGTGTATTATCTACTAATGATTATCTTTTTAACTTAAGACTCATCTGGAAAGCAAGTGCTAACATTGCTTAGCACCTTGATCATGCTTATGCTTTCAAATAATTCACTTAATTAAGCTTAATTAATCTTTACAACACCTCTGTGAGGTGGCAAATTGGTTAGAAGTGCTCCTCCATATTGACATAATTATGAAATATATATTTATATGTGAATTTAGAGAGAGAGAAAAGAGAGAGGGGGAAAGAGGTAAAGAGAGAAACAGAGAGATAGATATTGAAAACATAGTAGTAATATTTTACTTTCTAAATTTGTTTATTGCTTCAAGCAATAACACTTTGCATCACAAAGAAATACTAACAATGAGGAAAATTTAAAGTCATAATTACTGGTATTCACACTCAGGCTTTGTTTTTCCTATTTGTGTGTGGAGCACCCCTGAAGATGTAGAGTGCAGTGGGGAACATTTTAGTCTAGGGCCTAAGAGGTCTGAGATTCTGAGTTTTCGTCATTAACTACCAGTCTGACCCTGAGACTTATTTTTTTTTTCCTCACTGTAAAGCAGTACTGATGTTACCTGCTGAAACTGCACCAAAGAAATGGTGGAGGATTAAACTGCCATAGTGTATGTGAGAATACCTTAGTTCTTTAAAGCCTTTTCTTCAAATATAAATTATTTTGTAAAACCAAAAATAACTCATATCTTTCATTTTAATGCATTAACTTGCCATTCTAAATGTATTTATAATCTCCCAAGAGTATACACAGAGGTTGCAGATGAGCATGTATACAATGAGTGGGGTATAAATGGGATGACAGACTTCATGCAGACACTAACTGTGAGTTTGTTGTGACTGAGATGCCCTAGAAGTCATTTCCTGGTTTTGTACACTGAAAAAAAAAAAAAAAAAAAAAAAAAAAAAAAAAAGCACAGGATGAAACTTCCTTCTGCATGGAGGGGATGTACTGACAGATCTTGAGGGCTTTTCAAACATGCAGGTGTTGTCTCTTCCTCAGATCCACTGAACTGGATATTCTCTGTGTTTTAAGGTTGTTCTTCTATGCACAAGCATCTCAAAACCTCTGACGTAAACAATGTTTTGGGTCATATTGTGATACCCCGTTTCTGCCTCAGTCGAGTTCAAGTCATCAACCCTTGTCAATGCTCAGATAGCCTCACCTGCTGTCTTTGTCTTTTGCCCACATTAGCTGACTCTGAGTATCCCGACATGCCAATTAGCTTCTTCCGTATCTTGTGCTATTGCCAGTGTGTCTTCCAAGGAGGAAATGGTGGTCCCCAGGATCCAGTTGGCTTATCCCCTCCCTGCCTTTGGCTCTTTGTTCACCTTGTCACTGCCTTTGGCTCTTTGTTCACCCTGTTGTCAGTGACACTTGTTAGAATTTCCTCTCTCCCATCAAATATTTGGTCCTTTATTAACACATTTTACTTTTCTAGCGGGCACTTGACACCATCAGATATGCTATATATCAATTCAGTTGCTCGTTCATAATTTCTGCATCATAATTTCTTTTGGTATGTGTACTTTTTCTCGCTGGTTCATTCTGCTATGTCAAATGCCTAGAGCAGTGCCAGGCATGTAGACAGCATTGAGTATTTGTTGAATGAAACCTAAATACGGTTTCAAAACCTTTTTCTGAGTTTTCAATGGAAAATATGAAGACATGACAGTATTAATCTGTTATGGAAAGGACTGAACCTACATGCAGAGTACAGTGTTAAGATTTGACAAAGCAGGAACAACAGAAAACAGTCTCTCTCTCTCCATGACAATTTTACAGGTTTTTATTAAAAGTTTAATGTGTAATGATATGTAGGCTTTATCTGCAAGATAGATCGACTCTATTTTCATACTCTTATTTCTATGGTAAACTAAAATTATGGAAATTTACTAATGCATTACTGACTGCTTAAAATATATCCTATAAATGGTCCCAGCTGTGACTGCTTTTGGCTGAAGAATTTTAAATTAATGGTGATAATGTAGAGCAGTATGTACAGTTGGGAGGAAGAAGCCAGTGAGAACATGCAGCAGGACTGTGTGTTAGGACTGCCGTTATGTAACACCTGTGTTAATGGTCTGGAAGGAAGAGTGAAAAGCTCATTAATTATACTCACTGGTTTACTAAATTGGGAGGTGCCATTGACACCAGGAAGGAGAAGGAAAATATGCAGAGGGATTTAAAGGAATAAGACAGTGGAGAGACAGTGAGTTGGAATTCTTATTATAAGAAGTTCAGATTTAAGCATCAGGGTCCTATTTAAACAATTCTTCATATAGATAATACTGCTTTGGTGGTAATGCTAGCACAGATAAGACTGACTAGAGTATTTTATATGCCTGAGTTCAAGAATTTTGGTGTCCAGAATATCTGTCACTGCCATTATGTACATCAACTCCTTGTGATCAACAAATGAACACCATGTGAAGTAGGAACCAAATATCATTCCTAAAGTTTGATTATATTTCTATTGTAATATGTCCAAGGGGATTTGATGGTGATATTCATCATGAGAAAAAGGGCATTGCCTAGAAGTATCTCTTGCTATGAGAAGGCACATTCTGAAGTCAGTTAAAACAACAATCAGCTTTGTGATTCTGACCTCACATTTTTGACCCAAGTTTGATGGCTACTCTCTGAATCCCACTATTAATTGTTGATGAAATACTAGGCTAAAGCCTATATAATTAACCACAGTCAGATATTGGCAATTTTCTGTGACTGAACTAATCAGGTGTGTCACAAAAGACCCTGCCATCTTGAGGAAGGACCTCTTGTTTACCTCTGAGCTTCAGGGAAGATGTCAGAAGCCATAGTAGGAAGTGAATGCAATACTGATTTTGCTGAGCACTAGGAATAGCATTTCTTGTAAGAGTTAACAGCTGATAGTATAGGGAGGAAAAAACAATTTTTACCACTGTCCCAGAAAATTAATTTCTAGTTGAGAAAGATTTAAGGATTTCTAGAATCATTTGTGTTTCCAAAGTGAAGATATGTGAGGTCAGATATTCAATTTACAATTCTTATTTTCATGTTCATATTTTGCCTCAGGCTATTGTGACCCATAAAAAATAGTTATGTTTATGGTATAACAGGGGAAGAAATCTAAAGTATTCAGGAGCTCTGTGGTGTGCTTCAGTGAGAATTGTTCTGCTGTCCTGAATGCTACCTGTAGGAGATATGTAGGGAACAAATAAGGGTCTCACCATAGGAGCAGAAATTGGAGAATTCTGAATCAAGACAGAATTACGATATCCTTTATTTATAGTTGAACTAATATATGCACACATAGACATTTAGTAATTGTGCCTATATGTTTTGGAACTATACTTTCTGAAAACCTAGAGATTTGAGCACAGAGACCCAGTAAGCCAATCACTTTTGACATTCTGTTACCTTCATGTGTGGTGATATTTTATTTTTTCTGAAATGTGGTGACATTTTATTTGTATGTTAGTAAATAAAGTTTGCCTGGAGATTAGAGGTCAAAGCCAGGCATAAACAGAAGTCAGGTGGTGGTAGTACACACCCTTAATCTGATCACATGGCAGGCAGTGTCTCTGTGTGTTCAAGGACACAGCCAAGCATGGTGACACATGCCTTTAATCCCAGTACCAACTATAGAGACCTGGAGGTCTGTATAGACAGGCAGTGATAAGGAAGTGAGCTGGCTGGGCTAAGAGCCAACGAGAAGGCAGAACAGCAAGGCAATAAAAGCTCAGGTTAGAGGAAGAAGCTGGTTCTTTTGGGAAGCTAAGGGGACATGATGAGCTAAGGTTAGTTGGTGGCTCTCACTATTTCTCTGATCTCTATGGCTTTCACCTTTGTATTTGGCTCTGTGTTTCTTTTTTAATAAGACTGTTTAGAAATTTGTCTACATTCATGCCGCAAAGTAAAAGAGAAATGTATGCATACTTGGATGCCAAACTTCCATTTCAAATGTCAGTTTCTTTATACTACATGTGGGGTGCATCAATGAACACACCTGCCTTTCTCGTTCTCAGTGGCCTTACTTATAAAATAACAGAATTATATTAGATTCTCCCAACTGAATTTTCCTCATCTAATATTCTATTGCTGTAAGATATCAATATATTTAGTTCAATATTAGATATTCCTTACTTACTTCAATTCAACAAGTTTTGTAACTGCAATGGCACAAATACTGACCAATATGATTGCAAATAACTATTATTTAATGATAATAATTGAGTTTGGGAGGCCATGCATTGGGATAAGGAATTCCAATGATTTTATTTTTTAATCTTAAATATAAGGTTTATTTGGTGCCCCATCTCAAAAAGATGGGGAGGGGGATAGAATGACAAAAAGTAGATCCTGACTGGGAGGTTGAGAATTAGAATTCTAGCCTCCTAACACTTCTTTGATTTTTTAAAAAATTATATGTATTGGTGTTTGCCTTCCTATATATGTAGCTGGAGTTTTCTCCAGTCCCACCTGGGCCTGCAGCCACTCAGACCCAAATAAACACACAGAGGCTTATATTAATTAAAACTGTATGGCCTAATGGCTCAGGCTTTTTGCTAGCTAGATCTTACATCTTAAATTAACCCATTTCTATAAATCTATACCTTGGCACATGGCTCATGACTTACCAGTATCTTTACATCTTACTTTTCATGGCAGTAGCTGGTAGTGTCTCCTCTGCTCAGCCTTCCTCTTCCCAGGATTCTTCTCTCTGTTTATCCCACCTATACTATATTTCCTGCCTGGCTACTGGTCAATCATTGTTTTATTTATCACAGCATACAAAAAGACATCCCCAGGATATTTACATGTGCATTGTCCCTGGCTCATGCCCAAAGAGATCAGAAGAGGGTGTTGGATACCTTAGAGTAGAGTTACAAATAGTTAGGTGTTGCCATCTAGATGCATGGAACCAAAGCAGAATCCTCAGCAAATGCTGCAAGTGATGAGCTATCTCTGTACCCCCTCACTGAAATTTTTATCACCTCTCCCTTCCACCTAATTACATAAAATGGTTTATTTTCCCTCAGAGACATTCTCTTATCTTTAGATTAATAGATGATTTTAACAAACAGCGTGGAAATAAGGAAGATACATGTGCACAGTGTATCTGTACGAACAGTTTGAAGTTTGTGAATGTAAATTCTCATCTTGGGACTATCAGGTAGGAATATTTTCCATCTCCTAACTAGGAACAATGGCAATGTTATATATACCTCTTGTAGTCAATAATAAAATAGAATATAGGTGGACTTGGTCAAGATCCTTCATTGCTATTCTTTCAAGAAACATTGCTTACAAAGTTAAACATAATTGTATATTGGGATTTTGTATCATGTTTCAATTATTTAAAATAAAGCGCAAAGCTACACAGAGAAACCCTGTCTCGAAAAACCAAAAAAAAAAAAAAAAAAACCATCTAAAAGAAGCATTCTTTATTAAAATATTTTCTATTCTTTTAAAGCATCATGGAATTTTAGGATCCATTGTTTTTATCCAAGCATCTTATGTTTGCTGTTTCATAAACTTTATTCAGACAAAGTAATCATTATTTGTAGGTTCCTTCTTCTCACAGCTGCCACCCCGTACTCCAGTCTAGTCTAGTAAGTATCCTTAACAGGTGATTTATAACAGTGCCCAGCCGCTACTGGACACCTGGAGAGGGGAGTAAGTGCACTGTATTGAGCAGCTGAGAACATACCTTGATGGATTTTGTTTTAGGTAAAAAAAAAAAAAAAGTAAGACATTTTATTTTACAGGATTCTTTAAATATATATTGTAAGGGAAAGAAAATCCATATTATATTGATTTATTTAAATGTTTTAAAATTAGATATTGGGAAGACCTCTTATATTTGTATTTTTCTTAGAGAGGAAACACTTTATTTCATTGAAATAGAGGGGGGAAAAGGACTGAAAATTCATGTTTCTGTTCAAACTTGAAGTCAGAATTGACATAGTTTTTAAAACATGACCAAAGTAAGACTGTGACATGAAAGAATAATGGTAGCATTTGGAGAACGCAGGCAAGCTGATTTGCCAGTGGACTTCTCATTGCCTGAGTCAAAACAGCAGAAAACAAATAAACACAGTGTTCAGCTGAGACACCAAATGCTAGCTTGCTATATAACTCTACAGAATTTATAGCTTTCGTGTTATGGGACCGGGTGTCAATTCATGGTTTCTTTTCCCTTTGTGCTACAAAACAAAAGAACTCTGTTAAAAGGGGTAATGAATTGTGTGGGCTTTAATTGCTATCCTGTTGGTAGCTGCTGCTTGCCTACAGCTCTTCAGTGTGAGCTGGAAGGAGGTTGGACTGTGTACCCTACTACTTCATTCTTGTTTGAAAACAGAGTGAAAAAGAGAAAACAACCCTTCCTAAGTGTTTACTTTTAAAGTACCTTTAATCTAGACACATATCTGCAGCATTTTGTAATTTTACTGAGCTTTCAATCAATTCTGTAATAAAATTTATAAGCTTTAAAGACCATAATATAAGATTTCAAGCAGTGTTATATTAAACATAACAAATGAAATGTGTCATCAATGTGTCCATACACATGTACCTATTTATATGTGTTGTGCATTTAGTTAAGAATTGGGTTCATCTTCAGTTAGTGTGGATCTCAGAATTTAAGATGACTTACATTTCATCATCTACCAATATTTCTGAGCTTTTCTCACATTTTTTTTATTTAAATCAAGGAAATAATTTACCCCAGATTCATTTAGATATAATATTTAGGTGTAATATACATACACACACACACACACACATGAATTCATATATTCAAAACAAATGATTTGACAATTTAATACATACATAAAATGTAAAATTTTAGTATAATATTTAGTTAGTGAATATACAGTTTTCCACTCATTATGTGTACATGCGTGTCCCTATATGTACACTTTGTATCTAAATGTGTGCATGTATGTATATGTTTGCATTTAAACATAAATGTGAGTGCACACATGAGTGCACATGCTTGTCCATATGTGTGTGGGGGTGGGTGTGTGTGTATTCAGAACACTTAAGATTCCTTCTATCCATTCACTTTTTATGTTACTGGCCACACAGTCATATTTTCTTTCTTTTCTAAAAGGTCTTCTCCTCATTTAGCCTGGAAAGATCTTAAACTCTTGGGCTAAAGCAACCCTCCTGCTTCAGGTCTCTGACATAGGTGAGACAATACATCTGAACCCTGTTCTCTGTGCCAGGCTAAAGTTACCATACTTCACCTAGGGGAATTATTTAATACAGTATATCCATTAAAGTTAAAATATTTGCAGTTGATTTTCTTATTTATATCGGTGGCATTCCCTCTACAAATAAGAATGATATAGCCACTATTAGTACAACATTGTAATGCTCTGTTTTGGACTATGCATTTACTTCTACAAGAGATATGCATTTCCATGTTCTTGGTGTTTAACATCCTTTCATGATAGCTTAACTCTTGTTAGCAATCTGTAGATAGATCTAATGGTGATAAAATACCAAGCCCTGTCTGGAATGCCAATGTCTGGCTCTCATTTCTGAAGGACATCTTCAGCATGGATAATATGCTTGGTTTGCAAATCTATTTTCCCCCAGAACTTTAAATGAATATTCTTTTTCCTCCTTTGCTAGATTTCTGCTGAAATTGCTGCTGATCAAATTACGGAGGATCTCTTCTTCTCTGTGGCTAATCAGTTTTGATAGCTTTATTGTAACATGGTTTGAAATAACCTTTGGACTTACCTATCTTGGGATCCAAAGAGCTTCATAAGTCAAATTTCCGTTTTCTTTCAAAAAATTGGAAAGTTTTGGAATTATTATTTCACTTAAATCATTATAATTATAGTTGTTTGTGTAGGCTTGAGGCTTCATGGGCTTTTCTTTTCCAGTTTTGCAGGTTCATCCTTTTCAACTAACATTTGGGCTGTCATATTGGTGAGACTTTATAGCTATTGCTTCTGATATACCAGGAAACTTAGTCTCATAGCAAATTCCTTGATCTTCTAATTCTTACAATCTTTCCCCCACAATCTGCTGCAATATTCCCTAAGCCTTAGGTTTGGAAATGTTCTGTAGATGCCTCCACTTATTTTTATGTCTCTTTGGACTTTGTTGAGTGTTGCTAGAGTTTTCCTGCCTTGCTCACATTCAGGACAAATCTCTGTCTACTGCCAGTCCCACAGCCGCTCAGACCCAACCAAGTAAACACAGAGACTTATATTGCTTACAAACTGTATGGCCGTGGCAGGCTTCTTGCTAACTGTTCTTATAGCTTAAATTAATACATTTCCATAAATCTATACCTTGCCACGTGGCTCGTGGCTTACTGGCGTCTTCACATGCTGCTTGTCATGGCGGAGGCTGGCAATGTCTCCTCCACCTTCCTGTTCTCTCAATTCTCCTCTCTACTAGTCCCATCCTGCCTATACTTCCTGCCTGGCCACTGGCTAATCAGTGTTTTATTTATTGACCAATCAGAGCAACAGATTTGACATGCAGACCATCCCACAGCAGTTGAGGTAATTTCTTTGAATTATTCATTACACAGTTTGTATATTTCCATCTCTCTGGGAAAAAGTACTGGGGCCTTCTTAGTTCCTTTTGGTGGTGACATGTTTGCCTGTCAAGAGGTTATTTGTATAGCTATGCAGCCATGGTATATGTACTTTTGTAGGAACACTACTTTCATTTATTACATACTGTTTTTTCCCATTCCACCTGGGTCTGATAAATGATGTGATCACTGCAGTGTTGCAGTGGAGAAAGATGCAGGGGTGGTGGTGGAGGGAGGGGGTAGAGGTTAGAAGCTCCTGCTGAGTTTACTCTTAGTTGGGCAATCATCAGTGAATGAGATGTCTGAATGACCCACCCCAACCCAGAGCCTTGCTTAGAGGAGTTGGCAGAGAGACAAAGGTACAGCTTTGGATGTATAGTTACATTTCCAGGTGGAGGACATGTTTCCTGGTTTCTCCCTATCCCCATGATGTCTCCCTCATTGTTGAATGATACTTCATTCTATATATAGACATATTTTTCCACTAAGTGAAAATGTGCAGGTTGTATCCAATTTCAGTTATTATGAGGAAAGCTACTAATAATACTGTGTGTTTATGTTTGAATTGACATGCACTTTCATTTGTCTTGAATATATAACTAGATTGCAAAGTTCTATGTAATATGCATTTGGTTCACTTATAATTTTATTCAGCTCTATAATGTTTTTACAATGTTCAATACGTTTGTGAAATATATATATATATATATATATATAATTTATTTGGTCTAATAAAATTCTAGAGAATAAGGGAATGGATGGGAAAGCTGGAAGAGGGATAGAGTGGGAGAGCAAGGAAAGAGAAAGCATGATAGAGACATCAAGCGGACAGGGAGAAACAGAGTGCTAGGGAAGTTCCCAGGAATCCACAAGAATGACCTGAGCTAAGACTCCTAGCAATAGTGGAGAAGGTGCCTGAACTGGCCTACTCTGGTTATCAGATTGGTGAATACCCTAACTGTCATCATAGAGCCTCTTTCCAGTAACTGATGAAAACAGATGCAGAGATCCACAGCCAAGCACCAGGCAGAGCTCCAGGAGTCCAGTCAAAGAGAGACAAGAGTAATTCTAAGAGCAAGGGGCATCAAGATCATGATGGGGAAACATATAGAGACAACCAAACCAAACTAGAGGGAACTCATATACTGTGGACCAACAGCTATAGAGCATCCACGGGACTAGACTAGGTCCTCTGCATAGGTGAGGCAGTTGTTTAGCTTGACCTGCTTAAGGGACCCCTGGCAGTGGGATCAGGATTCATCCCTGCTGCATGAGCTAGCTTTTTGGAGCCCAGTGCCTATGGTGGGACACTTTACACAGCCTTAATGCAGGGGGAGGGGCTTGGACCTACCTCAACTGAATATACCAGTCTCTGCTGACTCCCCATGGGAGTCCTTGCCTTGGAGGAGGTGGGAATGGGGGGTGAATTGGGGAAGAAGTTTGAGGGGTTAGAGGAGGGAGGACAGGGGGATCAGGGATTGGTATGTAAAATGAACAAAAAATTTCTTAATAAAAAAAGAAAAAATCCTCTTTCTATACATACATACATACATAAATACATATATGCATATGTATGTATACATGTATGTGCACACACACATGTATATATATGTGTGTGTGTATACACACATACACACGCATATATATATATATATATATATATATATATATATATATATATATATATATATATACATACACATTCTAGCATTCTCTGAGTTCTGTTATTCTGGAGAACTCTGACTCTATTACAATGACATTCAGATGACATTCAGAAATCAAAGCACCAAACTATCATCTAGGTAATCTCATGTGTCCTTTCTACAGTCTGAAATTCCAGTGACTGTCAAAGACACTTTTTTTTTTAATTCCAGACTGCCTCCTGGGATGAACAGCACTGGCTCACACTACAGGAACTCTATTTTGCCCCCTTTTTCCTGACTTTTGTAGCCATCTTTCAAGCAGTAAGCCTCCACCAGACCATTCTTTAGTCAACCCTCAGTCACAAACACAGGCTGTGCACCTAACATCTTTTCTTTTTCTCTCCTGTTATCTGATTCCAACTTGAAATCCTTTGCCCAAATTTCAATCTCTGGGTCTCAGAGTAGGAGTGCTTTTATGGTGACATTTTTGTTTTTTGTGGATTGTACTTAAAAAACTGAAATCAGCATCCATCTTTAAACAAGAATTGATGTAGCACTAAACTCTTTTTCTAGAGACTTGTACGTTTATTAAGTCAATTTTGCTCACCTGAAAAAAATCAAATACTTTCTTTTTCTGTTTTTTCTTTTATCAACAGACTGCAAGAACCTCCAATATCAGCAATTAAAAATGGCAGACAGTATCTTTCATCAGGCGCACAATGGGTGACTGCTTAAGAACACAATATTCTATACTGTCTGTTGCTGACGACCGTGCTAACACAATTATAATATTTTATACTTCAGATTGGCAACTAAAGTGGTCCCAATGGGCACATGAAACCTTTTATGCATATCCATATCCTTTTGTTCACTGCTAGGTCATATCAGTTCCTTTCTAGAATATCCTCTAATTTAATTTCCCTTCAAATAATTGTTTACTAGATAAAAATCTTTTTTCCTCCAGAAGTCATTTTGACCTTTAAAGGAGAGTGGTCTTAAGCCGAAAATGATGCCAAGGGAAATGATAAGATTTGTTTTGATACTTTAGAAATTTGATGGAGGTAGAAAATAACCAAAACCTCTTTTTTACCCAGGAAGCTTATGTTTTTGGTTAAGGGAATGGTGGTGTCTTTTTATTTAAGCATTGTTTGTGAGTCTTTTGTTCATTTGTTTGTCTTAAATCATTTTTGGTAACCCTTAATATAATTGGTCAGCACTTTAATTTCTTCTTTCCGGTCAGAGTTAGTTGCTCAATAACTTATTTTATTCCCTTAGGCACTCATTACACTCATTGACTTAAATTTTGTATAAAAACAGTGTATAATAAAGACAAATTCACTTTTAAAGAAGAAACAGTGTGTATATTTAAAGTGAGATTATGTTGTTACAATCATGTTTTAAATTAAGCATTTTATGCGTGCACATTAAATATTTCAACATTATTTGATCATGTTGGAAGGACTATAAACTAAGCCTTCAGTTTCCTTTACAATGTGTGGTTCTACTCCAGCACTTTTCCAAATTATCTGACTTTTGGTGTGTTATGATGCTACTTCTCAATATTTGTGCATTTATAGTTTTATTAAAATACATTCTCTGTTATTTGGGCATGAAAATCCCCTCTTTTCCTTAAGTCTTAAGTTGTACTTAAACTATGAATCAATACTAATTGTGTGGTTAACCTCTTTACTGAACTACTATAATAACCATTCTTCAAAATGACTGGCAGCTTTATTATAATATTCATTAAAAATCCTTGAAGTTCTATTTAGATTGTACATATGGAAGTAAGGAAAAATGTTTTTATCTGTTTCACCTTCATTCTCCATTACAGAGAAGATACTGAATATGTGAGAGCATTTAAATCAATGATTACCTTTTGGTTATAATTAATGCTTGTACATAAGAATTAAGCTACAGAAAGTCGAGTAGCATAAAAGTATTACAATTAAAGGTAAAAAGACAATGAACATGTGGAAGTAATTCAGGCTCCAAGACCAGACTGAGGAAACATTCACTTAGCAGTGATTCAAAAGTGTTTGATCTACCCTTTCCTAAAAAGCCAGGCACGTGCTCGGTATTCTCAAGTCAGAGAGGCCAGCTGACCCAGTGACATGAGAGGTAGGTAGTAAAATACAGCACACAGCTGTACATATCTTGTTCATCAGTTCCCTGTGCACATTCTTTTACCCTTTGCTTTACTGATTTTGGAGAACAACAAACTGAAACATTGAATAGCAGATTTGAAAACCTATCTGTTGCTCTCTTTTCTATTTTTGAGTTGTCAAATTGTTGTGGTTGGCAACATCTCAGAAGCCTCAGAAGCTATAGCTGTGTCTGAAAGTTGTGTATATATTGCCCTCACACATCTAGTTCAGTTGTGTACCATAGAGAAGTCTCCTGTAATGTTGGAGAATTACTCTAAATGCACTTCTTGTTATTGAGTTGATAGAACACTGGGATTATCAGGTCGCATACTAAACATCAACACATGATGAGATTGTGTGAACCTTCAAGTAGAAACAAAAAAAATTAACTTCTCTGTAGGGTGATATAGCATAAGGGGATGCTAGTCATTTTTCCATGAAGTAACCATGCTGATGTTTGTATTATGATTTGTTTTGAACCACAATAATAAATACATTTTTCAGTCATCTCAATTATGCTAATATAAAATGAATTCAGCTATAGCATCTAACTCTGCTTTTCTCCTGGTGGCATCTCTACAAAGTTGAGTGGCTTCAACTTTATTCTTATCTTTATTCAGACATTAAAATATTCATGATCCTGGTGGTGAAGAATGGCCCCTTTTCCAGTACAGCTCATGAATTAATTCAATAGGTAGGTTCAGTAACCTGGAAGGTGTTGGCTTCTATTTCAGATAAATTATTGTGAGGAAAAAAACACAAAAGATTTATGACAGATCATAGGAATGATCCAGTATCTTTCCAGCATGCAGTAACAAAATAGCCAGCTCCTCCTAGGTAGATGCAATGTGTGTGCTGTTTAGTGTTTCTAAGTTTGCAAAATGCTTGCTGAACTGTCCCTAAGGAGATTTACTGTTAGGATTCAACTCCAGGATAAACAAGGGAGGGGGCACTTTTTGCTTCCTATAATTTATAAAGTAGCCTTGGATTATCACTCAAAGTCTGTAACTTTGGCAAAGTGCCTCAAATTCCTTTCCCTTTGTCTTCAAACACACAACTCAAAACATTACACACCATACAACAGTCTCTATTGAAGTAAATCAGAACTTTTATGAGGGTCTAGTTTTATCGTATATGTTATATTTCTGGGACTATTTCTTCCTTCCAAGACTAGTCATATATATATATATATATATATATATATATATATATATATATATATATATATATAAATTTATTTAATAGTATCTAGTATTTTGAGTCACACTGATGAATATTATCTTGCCTTCCTTATTTGGTAGCCTTGGAATAAAAGAGCTTTTCTCTCCTTATGAAGATGCATATTGTTGTGCCTGGGGTGAGCTGGAATTTTCTTTGTTCATGAACAGAGGTTTCCAAATGTTGAGATCAATATTTCTTTTCAGTTAATTCTCATGAACACAGCACAGTGAGTATCTTACTGTTGTAGTGCATTGCAGTGGCCATTTAGGGGACATGGTATTAGATTCCTTATTTTCTCCTGATATACACTTCACTGAAAGATGCTTGAAAAGAATGACAGAGGATCCCACTACCTGCATCATAGTGCTAAAGCACTGAAGGAATGGTCACATGACTAGCAAAGCTTCCTTGAAAACTATGTCCCTGTTACAGATTCTTACATTTTTATTTTAATTACCCAGCACAGAAGCCAGGAAGCATCGAGAAGCAGCTTTTTAACCTATACAATGGCATTTTCTTGGATACAGAGTCATGCAAGTAGTCTAAATAATGTAGAATTATAAGAATGCTTGTTTACTTGCTTGTTTACACATGAACTGGACATTGTTGAGAAACTCAAAGTCTTGTTATGTTTTTTCCAAAGTTCTTTGAATGAAAGATTTGGATGAAATGTAGAAGAGCTAAGAACACTATGGAAATCCTAACTTGACTTTTTTTTTTTTTTCTTTTTTGCCTCTTGATATTCTGATCTTCCTTTCTCCATTCTGCTATGGGCCCTATACACAGAGATCCAAGGACCACTGCAAGAGAAACCACTGACCTCTGGATTTCAGCTAGGCAGAGGGTAGCACCAGTCCACCAGAGGAAAGAAGGTGGGAAGACTCAAGGTGGACTATGATCTGAGATTCTTTTTCCTTACTTCCCACTCTCCCTCCCTTCCTCCTTCCTTTCCTCCCTCCCTCCTTCCTTTCCCCTCCCTCCATCCCTCCCTTCCTAACTTCCCTCTTTTCTGCTTTTCTTTTTTGTACTAGAGTCAAACCAGGAACATGCTACGGAAGCACAGTATCCATAAGCTGCATCTTAAATACTTTTGAGGATGTTGCTGTTCCTGTAATCATGGGTTACGGTGGGCCTGTACCTCTTTGCCTACTTCAAGTACATGTGGCAGTGGGGCCAGTGGCTTCCTACTCTTGATGTACTTGCACTGAAGAATATTTGCCTTCTTAATCCACTACTTTGTAAAATACTCTGCAGTACTGTCCCCTCTGTTTTCTAGTGTGTAATATTACTGCTAGAATCTTAAAGATTCAAACAATTTATTAATAATGACATGAATTATACTCCAGTATGAAGCCATATATATATATTTAAAATTTTTCTTCATTTAGAGATAACTTCAACACTCACTAACTTTTCCTAAATATAATTGGTATTTCTATAGAAGACATTTCAAAGTGTAGATTTAAGAGTTAGGTTAAGTTTTAAAGAACTTTGTGAATTTGTATTCACTTTTATTTTAACGTGCTTTTAGGTACTTGTTTTGATTTTTAATTATTACTATTATCACATTTACTTTGATCTTATGCTGGTATATGTATGTGAATCAACAGCAACATGTATGCAGTTCTAATATTTTTGATATACATGCATTGTATTTCACATATAAATGACAGAGAACCTTAAGTTGAGAGTCATCAATTTCATAATCTAAAACATTCCTCACAGTTATATACTTAGTTATTTTCACTCAAATGCTACAATGTTCAAGGTACAAAAGTGCTGAGAAACGGCTGAGTTGTAGAATTCAATGACATTTCTCCTTGAGGTTCACCTGCATTTTTTTCTTTCTCACACAAATACCATGCTTGTGAACAACCCCTAGCTTAGCAGCTGTGACTCTACCTCCAAGGAAGATTGCTTTCATTTTAAAAGTTTGATTATTCTCCAATCTATATCTATAAACATTATTGACAACCACCAACTCTGTGATTAGGGTTGGGCTCCACACAAAACCTTTCACTCAGCACCAGTGTTTTTAAATCTGAGTCTATATACCCTTGGGCATAGATAGTGGGAGTCCCTGTTTTAGAGAACTATGTCCCATTAATAATTGACTCTCCACTTCATCATTCAGATATATAACTCTAAAGCATCAAAAAGACACACTTTTTCACAATAAATTTACTTTAACCTGAAGTTGTTATACTGTTCTCTCCAACATCATCCTAATTCTCTTTCTAAAATGATTGTAACTATGTCTTACCTATTTGGAGATTTGGTATTAGCATGGGCAGAAACAAGTATAATTGCATAAATACTGAAATATATATGTTTTGCACATAACTACATCATAATTAAAATGTCCCTCATATAATACATAAAAGTATCTTATAATAACAATTTCTGTTCCTAGTTACTCCACTGCAATTGTTATCACAGTGGCCTTTGCTCTCAGTGACAATATCTTATGTATTTATGCTGACATGAAACCAGTTTTCGCGAAGATGACTTATTTTTGCTTTGGAATTCATCATCTAAGTTACTGTCAAAACTAAAGTGAAGGTTTGAATTGTTATGGAGTATTTCTACTTTTTGTTGTGGGCAATATTCTTATTAGGAGTCACAGAATTACATAAGTAATATGAAGAGAATAATGACAATAATAATGTTATTATGTTAATTATAATTATAACCATAATTTAACATAATATATGATTATAATTATATTTATATGATATAATATATAAATATAATAATAATAAAGAGAAACCTTTACATCTCTGCTCTTAGTAGATGTTTAACTTTGATAGATTTATAATTTGTGTGGGTGTGATCAATTTTATGTGAAGCTCATTGAATTTTCAAGGAGGTGATAGGTATCATTTTATTTTGACCTACTCAACGTAAGCCTTTTTGGTGTTGTAAAAATGCATTCATTTAAATTCTACAGAGAACTCCAATATGGGAAAATAGCACAAATCTCCCTAAATTTTATTGGAATACCAATTATGACACCACATGTATTCAGCCAGAAAACATCAATATTATATTTTATTGTCTTTAATTAAAATAAGAGATAATACTATCTACCATGACTAGTTCTGAGTACCTACTAAACAATTGTGTTTAATTCTCTCACTTCTTTGCTCCTCACACTTTCTTTTTATGGAAAAGCTGAGAAAAAGCTAACACAGAAGAGATACAATTCTCATCTCTTCTACCAGTGCAGCAAAATGTATACAATTTACAATTTTAACCATTTTTTAAGTGTGTGTACAAATGTATGTATGCATATGTACTCATGTACATATGTGCATGCATGTATTTAGCATACAGTGTATGTTAATGTGTATGGGGTCAAAGGTAGATAGGGTTTCTTCTTCATTTCTTCTCTACCTTGTTTTTCGGAGACATGGTAGCTCACTGTCACTGGAGTTTTTAGATTGTCCACCCTGGATTGTCAGTATGCTCTAGTAATCTGCCTTTCTCTCCATCCCCATTCCTTTGTTGCAAGCATACACAACTGTAACTGCCTTTCTACAGGAGTGATGTAGTTGGAAGTCAAGTCGTCATGATTACATGTAAGCACTTAAAAATTGAATCGCCCTTCTAGGTCCCTACTGACTTATAGTAGATCTACTAAATAACAATTCATCATCCCTCTAAATCCCCCCTTTATGTTAGTTTATTTTTTAATTATTAAATTTAGCTTGATAGAAGGCAGTCTCCAATTTGTGTGTCACATACAGGATTGATTGATGATACAAGTCAATTTTCTGGTAGTTTCTAGTGTAATATATTAGACTTCTTTCGCATACCAATTATTCATTAAATAAATTATTTGATGATATTTAATAGTATTTTAAATGTGGCAAACTAACTAATCAGAGTTGGGGATTATGTATCATGTTTTAACCATGGCTTTTCATTTTGAACACATAAGCATAATGTTTTTATGTAGGTACAGTGGGTAAGCCAATGTCCTCTTGAGTACACTGAATGTCTTAGGTCACTCCTGGACAATCCTGGCTGCAAAGGTGAATATTTTCACTAACCCTATACTCTACACTGAATCTGTTTAACACTAAAAAACAATTGAAAATACTGAATTTTGTTTTTATATCCACTGTTGTAACTCTAAATACTACTCATTCTTCATTATATGTGATTTCTTGACTTAAGAAATAAGTAGCAATTGACTCATAATCATGGAGGATGATGAGTTTTAACTACCATAATGTACATTTTTAAAGCCAGATATTTTTCTGTTTGATATCAAGAACATATTTGACCATTTGAAATTTTATACCTTCATTTTAAAGACTGAGGAAACTAATAAATATAAGGCACCTAAATAATCCTTGGTACGTAGAAAGTGTTAAAAATGTAAGTTCTTGGCAAGTAGAATGATCCTGAAGACAAAAGTACTAGCCGATCAAACCCAGCAACCTCTGTTTAACTCCTGGATCGCATGTGAAGGTGAAAAGAGAAAGCTGACCCCACAAAAATCGTTCTCTGACTTTCACATACATGTCATGGGAAAATCCTGCAGCTTGCGAACTCGCACACAACACAGTAGCAGCATATGTCACAATAATTTTTTTTTATCTGTGATAATCTCTCTTACTATTCTCACCATTTTGTGTTGGTATTGATTAAGTACCATGAATAAAGAGTAAGCTGAATTTTTACCGAACTTACAGTAGTAAATCTTCAGAGTTATATTTCACCCCAGGTAATTCTTTCATAAAGTATTTATCACCAAACAAACTTATACACAATAATAATCTGAGTGGCTTATTCTCTTTACAAACTGATGAGGGATTTTCAAACATAAAATACTATCTCTACATACTACTGAACCTTCCTGACTTCTTTCCAAAAGCAGCAACATGTTTATTTATTTTTATTTATCTTTAGCAAGGAGGATAGGAATGTTGTGTCCTTTTTACTATTACCAAATGGCTTTTGGTGGAGAGAATGGGTACTTGTTAGTCCATTTCTCAAAAACTATAAGCTCCCTTTAGCAAGCTACACCTTTAATTCCTTGTAAAATCCCAGTACAAATATGATACTGAACTCTAGACTGACGAAATCTCTACCCCCAACTTCTGTCCACAATATCATCTTCATTATAGTTAAAGATTATTTGCCTTAATAATAATTACTGCGCCAATTAATGTGATTCTAAAATAAAGTAGCTTCTATTTTTCTGCTAATTTGATATTCTTGGGGAGAAGTTGCTAAATCACTACCAGATGAGAATGTCCCAGTAGAGATATGCCAATTCTCACAGAGACAGTCATATCCACAGGGTTGAATCCCAGATATTTACATACTATTTAAATAATTTAATTTTACTTTTCCAGAGTCATTTCTCATCTCTAACAATACAGATTCAGGGATCAAGCTCAGGTCCTCAGCCTTGCTGCTATGCCCTTAATCAACTAAATAATCTCCCTACCCTCATATATGTATTTTCTATTGTTCAGCATACTGCATTCTAACACCCCAGGCCTTTGGATGTGGTGGTATTGTGTTCCCCAAAATATTGTGTATCCTAATAAACTTATCTGGGGTCAGAGAACAGAAAAGCCACTAGATACTTAGGATAGACAGTGGTAGCACATGTCTTTAATCCTAGCATTCCAGAGGCAGAAATCTATCTGTTCAAGGATATAGCCAAGCATGGTGACTCACACCTTTAATCCCAGAAAGCTAGCCTTTAATCCCAGGGAGTGATGGCAAAAGCAGAAAGATATATAAGGCGTGAAGACCACAAACTAGAAGCATTTGGCTGTTTAAGCTTTTGGCCTGGTTAAGCTTTTAGGTTTTGAGCAGCACAGTTCAGCTGAGAGCCATTTGGATATGAGGACACAGAGGCTTCCAGTCTGAGGAGACAAGATCAGCTGAGAAGTCAGCCCAGTGAGGTTAGCTGTGGCTTGTTCTGTCTCTCTGATCTTCCAGTGTTCACCCCAATATTTGGCTCAGGTTTGATTTTATTAATAAGAACTTTTAAGACTCCTGCTACATCTGGATCTCAAAAGTCAGGAATGAAAGTTGTGTAGTCATCTTCTCTTTGGTAGAACACACTGAGAAACTTGTCTGAACCCACAATTTGCTGTTATTTGCACTTATCAAACCCTCCCAAGAACCTGATAGAACATGAATTGATGAATTTTACCAGTGGGTTTTCTGACTCAGTTGTTCTGGTGAGAGACCTGAGAATTTAAACTTTTAACCAATTCATAGTCACAAAAGATTCAAGGTCTTCTCTTTCAGGAAAAATACCATTTGAAAAAAAAAATTGACTATAAGATAGGAGGCTTTGTGATGTGAAAAAGATCTTTATAAGCAGGAAATAAGGAAAAAAAAATAATGTCCCAGTGCATATCTTGTAGTATTATTATGCAATATTATAGGGGATGCATGCACAGTATTTAGAGCCAAATAGTGATTAAAATCCTGGCTCTGATATTAACTTAGAAAATTACCTTACAGAATTTCAGTTTTCTCACTCCACTAATCCTAACTTCCCAGTAGAGTGGTTTTAAGCATTCAGTAAAAGCAGTGAGGTGTCTGGCACACTCAGAAAATGCCAATCACTCTTAACAGGTCTTTGTGAGACATTAGCATGGGAAATGGAAATGGAATAGGCTTTGAAAGAAGATGGGCTGCAGGTCAAGTTTCTCTTCTATTACAGACAGACCAATTGATACTGAATATGTTACATAACCCCTGGGCCTTTGGTTTTTCATCTACAAAATGACTGTTGTGAGTATAAAATAAAACATATTTCAAAAACGAAATACATTTGTAGGTCCTCCATACTAGATGATACATCTATAATGTATTCTGTTCTGAAGAATAATGGACAGTGAGAGTTGGGGGAGTGTCATAAAAACACTCACAGGATAGAAATGCAATCTGAACATACAGCTATATTGTCCGTAAAATAATTTGATTTCAGAAAATCTTTGTCAGTCTAACATGGTTAAATGAAATATTTAGGAGAACAATTTTCATTAGTTCAAATCTATATTTTCCTTGTGGCCATTTTTAGATCAGTGATGCTCACTAAATTCTCTTTCTAAACAGGAATTCCAGGTTAAATTCTGCTCATTTTTAAATATAATATTAATTCTTTTAATTTTTGTTTGGAAAATTTGAATTAAGATTTTGCAAGAATACTGAGAAGTTCTAAATTCTTAAAAACAGTGTTTATATTTTCTTTGATGATTATTATTAGCCATTAGGCAAAATATATTAAAATTTATTCATTAAAATATATAATCCATGACATTAATTATGGTTATATTGTTGTGCAATCAGTATTTTTTACTCATTACTTTTTTTGTTTTACAATTTCTTGTAAGTATATAATATTCTTTCAGTCCTATGCTGAACTTTTCCTTTTCCCCACCCATTCCCTCATAGCCCTCTTCCTCCCTACAAGATCCTTTCCAACTTTCATGGCTCCTTGTTTTGTTTTGTGACCTGCTGAAGTCAACTAAGATCATCTGTTTGACCAAGGATTGGAAAATATCCACCACAGCCCAGTGGACTCAAGTGAGTTCATGTCAATGGCTACTCTTTTCATAGAATGCATCAGTAGCCAAGAATTCATCAAGGCCTCATGAGTCGCTCTTCCAATCCATGGTTGGTTGTTGTCCAGGGTCATGACAAGAAGCTTCAGCTGAGGTCAGATTTGCAGTGGTATGTCATTATTAGAAGATAGTATTTTACATCCCTTGCCCTTATGTTTTGGCTCTTGCATTCTTCTCACTCCCCACTTCAATGATGTTCCCTGAACCTAAGAAAGTAGAAAAAACAGTCTAAGTAGGGGTGAGGATTGGGGTGAGAAAAATGGAGAGTTCAGGAATGGAGGTTTAGTCAAAATGACATATGAAAAAGCCATGTGAAAATATGCTACCATGGGAACCTAACTGATTGGGAAGTCAATTGAAATATGTAGCTTAATTTAGTTAGAATGACATACCATGCATGTATGAGTAATACTGTTCTATGAAGCCATTGTTTATTAGACAATAATATCTGTTCCATGTATGAGGTACAACTTCTGAATTGTTGGTCACAGAGTCTCAGAGGGCCCAAGGCCTTGTTAGTGTGCTAGATAAGGTTTCCATATTATGGAGAAATCCTTAAAACCAATTAGGAAGTTGTTGGTTAACCCTATAACATTAATGCCACTATTGTAAGAGCAGACATATCATGTCAGATCAGCTGTTGTTGTAGTTTGCAGGGTTGACAAAAGTAAGGGTGAAGATGACTTTTCCTTCTACAATAGTATATAGAGTAACTTCCAGCACTTTGAAAACTAGCCCTAAGACATGAAGCCCAGGTACTTATGCACCTGATCTCTCCAAATTCTATGATGCAAGCATGTTATGTCTTCAAAAATTGGGTCTCACCACAAAGGTCCAAAGAAAACTGAAGAACATTTATTAATAGCCTGTGATGCATAGGGATGGGGGTTTTTGTTACCCCATTAACCAACAACTGAAAAGCAAGTAACATTTTTCTTGACTTTTTTTTAATTTGATAGTATATGGGTTATTGTCCCCCAGTTATAAGGTAGCTTCTCTTAAGCATTTTATACACATATGTGTATATATTTAAGATTAAATTATACTCTTATCCTTAGCCAGAGATCATTCTTATTGCAGAGAACAGTGGTACATTCAGAGACTCCTGGCTGCTCCAATACTGGGAAGAAATTACAATGAAATGAGTGTTTAGCCCTAAACTTCTTGAAATTTTTATATAAAATATCAAATTTAAATCTCAAAATTGGATAACGTATTAATTCATTTTATGTCAGTATGTAAATGTCTATCACATCATGTCAAAAATACACAAAAATCATAGAATAAATTTGTCGATATAATGACAGTAAAATCAGAAAAAAATGTATATATACATATAAACTGTAAACATAGTGAAAAGTCAGCTACAGTTTGGAAAGATATATCCATTATTTGTGGATAAGGATAGAATTAAAAGCAAAACACTACCTCAAAATAGCAGCAGAAGTCATGAACAGGACACACACCAAAGAGAAAGCATACGTATTTGTTGATGTGAAATGTTCTTCATTAATGATCAAGGGAACACAATGAAAATGGCAGTCGAGCACATTTAATTAAAGTTGTAGAATAAAACAGTGTCAAGTTCTGTCCAAGGTGGAGATCAAGAGGAATTCTCACAGTATTTGAGGTTCAAAAATTGAAAAACACTTCTGTGAAGTAGTTTTTATATAATAGCTTTGAGCAGGAATGTAGCCCAGAACCTATTACTTACAAGATGGTTTTGTTGGTAATTAGCAACATTAAAGCACTCATTTTTCAACTATGAAGAGGGTAAAATATGGGTAGAACACATATGCCAAAGAAAACATGCATAAGTCTCAAAATCATAGAATTCTAAGAAAACCTGACACTCAAATTTCATACTGTTTGAATCATTTGTAAAAACATTAAAGGCTAAAGAAGAAAACATTGAATATTATGTTGTCTATCTATCTATCTATCTATCTATCTATCTATCTATCTATCCATCTATCATCTACCTACCTATGATCTAGCTATTAAATGTTGACAGTTAAATAAATAAAACAAAGTACAAGATTAAATCAGAAATATGGGAGTGGTTACTTTCTCCCTATGAAATAAATGGCAAGAAAATTGAAGAAGTACTCAGAAGACTTCTTTAAATTTGGTAAATACATCATTAAACTGCTCTATTATCATTATTATTATTATTATTAAAATTATGCATGTATATTATATAATGTCCTTTGTAGTTTGGGAACATTTTATTTTGAAGTATAAAATAGAAACCTAGAAAAGAAGTTGAAACTAAGTGCTTGCTAAGATTCCTCATTTCAATAAATAAATGCATTTTACATTGTGATATGTAAATGATACTTTACAGTTTTAGACTAGAAAAATAACTACAGTAAGGTGATCATATCTGGGCTTCCTCAAGCTCACCTTCTAAGAGTGGCTCGCCCCCCATGAGTTATCTGCAACCATCTCCCACCCCTTCTTTGGTGAAACCGGAAAATTACTTTATTTCTTTCTAACAGTACTTCATCATTTTCATTGATTATTTTTTTCTTTCTGTGGGTAAAATATTCTTTGATTTCTTATGTCACTTTACTTTTCTCTTCAGGCTATCCATCTCTCGAGCCTCCCAAGCTCTGGGGGCTCTGTTTATCCATTGCTTGTTTCACTGAGAGATGATTTCCTTCTAAGTCTACTGGAGCGTTTTTCCTTTATCACCTCAACTATGAGTGTGTATTCCACTCTATCAATATCTGCCATAATGTGATGTATTCGAAACTCCCTTCTTTCTTGTCCCTGTCTATCATGGCAAGCAAGATACACAAAGGATCTATGTAATAAGCAATTTTCTTGCTGGACTGCTGTGGGCAGTGACTGGGACTTTTATAGTAAGTACTTTATGCTGTTAGTGCCAGGAAGATTTAGGAGATCATTATTCTCAGAACACCAAGCCTGGGACTGCACTTCCATTTCAGAGGGAATTATTGGAATGTGCATGGAAATACTACAGATGAAAAATTCTACAAGTTTTTTGCCTGAACCAGGTTAAACAGCACTAGTGACTGCTGGTAATCCATATAAATGATGTTTGTTACATCTTTACACCAGCCACTATTCTATGAGAAATATCTTATTTTGTCAATGGACTTTAGCCTCAGTCTGATAATGAGTGGAAAAAAGACAAGTGAATTGAAATTTTAAAATTTAGGAAAAAAGTAAATGGAGACTATGTGAAAACAGAAAAATAAATCCTCTTTAGTTAATACAACATGAATGAGTACAGTCTAGAAACAATACTTTTTTTCACAAGACAATAGACTTACATTCTATAGTTCTCTTATATGATTCACAAGGATGAAGAAATTTTTATCATATAATAATAATTGAGGATTGTAAATTGCATCTTAGATTAAGAAAGCTAAGACTTAACTACATTTTCATGATAAAAACCAGGAAGTGGATGTAATGTAAAAACCCTGGATATGGAGAGATTGCTCAGTGGTTAAGGAAACTGCCTGTTCTATCAGAGAAAAAAAAAGATTTTATTCCCAGTACCATGTGGCCCCTCACAACCATCTGTAACTCCAGTTCTGGGGAAGGTGATGTTCTCTTTTGGCCTCTATGGACTCTGCATGTAATTAGTATATAGACATATGCAGGTAAACACACAAATAAAATAAACCTAAATCAAAAGAAAACATTATGTATTGCTCTTAAAAATCAAACTATAACAGTAAAATATGCAAAATATTTTGTGTGTCACATTTAGGCTCCTTATACATTCACATATATACAATCAATTGAGTCATCATCCAGTTTAGATAAACACTCAAATACGTATGCACATGGCTGTGAAATAGTTGCAACATGACAACCATTTGAAGAAAACTTTTCACATGGTGCTCTAATCTATTGTTAACGTGACTTATGGAACACTTACACAATTCTCTGTGTATCTCACTACAAAAAAAATACTATAGGTATTGCTATCAGTTTAAACTCTTTGAGAAATATGTGAATGACTTTGCTTTTGCATCCTTAATTGTACAAAATCTTGTTAATTCTCTAAACTTGGTAATATGAATAACGCAAATGATAACTGTTTCTATAGGTGAAAATATTTACAAAATAGCCAAGATGTCCACTTGTATTAACTCCAGGAAACAGAACATGAATGTTGGATTTGTATGCAAAAAAAAATTAACTTGTAATTGCCTTCAGGAACAACTGAAAGACCTCACAAAGGTCAGGGTGATGCAAGTTAACCTCTCATCCATAAGCCTCCTGGAGACTTAGCAGCTAGAATGATCTTTATGGAGAGTTTTTGTTTGTTTGCTTGTTTTTTAATTAAGGTATAAGACATTCAATAAAAACCCCATGAGTTTATTTTTATTCAATGCTTGTTTAAACAAATTCTCAGAGATTCTTTTGAGAAAGAAATGGATTTCCATCATCATCATCATCATCAGATGAGGTTTTGAAAGAAAGGAAGGAATAGGGGGCGGCTATCAACACTTGTTTGGTGCTGCAAGACCACTCCTTCTGTAGGTTATGCCCTCCAGTCAACTTGTTCTAGTGCAGGTCAAAAATGGGGCAAGGGTCATGCTTGCATTGGTATACCTCATTCTCCTCTCTGTGTGTCCTTCATTCCTGAGTCATTTAACAGCAGAATCTTATTTCCTATTCATCAGTCTTGATCCTAAGGACGCTACAGTTCTGACTATCTCCATAGATCTAAAAAGGTCAAGCTTCTATAGAAAACTGTGGTGGTATTTTACTTGTACTGAAATGTGATTTTAATTGTATGTTAATAAATAAAGTTGCCTGGGGGTCAGAGTTATAGAGCCATAGCAAGTACGTGGCGGTGGTGGCGCATGCCTTTAAGGACCTGGAGGGCGGTACATACAGGCAATGACAAGGCCGTCACGTGTTTAGTTTACAACCAATGAGAAGGCAGAACATCTAGACTATTTAAAGATGTACACACAGGAAGTAGGCCTCTTTTTCAGAGAGCTCTCTTGGCTGAAGCAGGATAGCTGAAGCAGAAAGGGTAAGGCTCTTAGTTCTGACCTCTTGGCTTTCTTCTCTGAATCGGCTCTATGTTTCTTATTTAATAAGACGGTTGGTTACATCTACATTTGGCGCCCAACGTGACAAGAATCCATTAAAACCGCTTAACTTGGCTTGGCGGCAGGTCCGGGTTCCCGCCAGGGCGGCCGGCAGGTCTGGTTTCCCGCCAGGGCGGCCGGCTCCCTAGCCCGGGCACAGGTCGGCTTGGCCTCAGGCCGGACTAACCTTGAGCTACTTGCTTAAAGCCAGTGCTACAAACAACTCAGGCCTGCCCTGCCGAACAGGGCCCCTGCCTGTAAAACCAACCCACATGGTTGGAGCTTAAGGTAGCCAGAGCCAAGGCTTGACTAGGCTCAAGCGGGAACACGTGGCTGGATTCAAGCTCTTAGGCAGAACTTGTGGCTACGCTTGCTTGCTCTCTCTCTCTCTCTCTCTCTCTCTCTCTCTCTCTCTCTCTCTCTCTCTCTGGACTCACACCTCGGACACTAGGTGGCTGTTTGAAATTCCCTCGGATTGGTACTGTTCTACAAGGACTTGGTAAGTCACTTAACATATCAGATATTTTAAAGGAAACTATTTAAAAGAAAAACATTTTTTTCCACATTAAAAAAAAATTGAATCGGCTCTATGTTTCTTATTTAATAAGACGGTTGGTTACATCTACAGAAAACACTTTAAGACTTGCTGTTCAATGTATTAGAGAATTCCTGGTTTCTAAGAGATAGGTAATGCCCCCAGCCTCTATGTTTTCTGTATTCTGTTACTGTCCCTATCAAAGGGTGACATTTTTACATTAAATTTTACATATTAATATGACTGAAGTTTATGTATTTATGTGTAAAAATGGTACACATCTATATTTGGACAAAATGCTTGGTATGTTTTCAACATATGTAAGTATTTATTCTGTTATATAAGCCATTTTAAACAAAATTAGTTATTTTTTTACAACCTCATCCTCCTATTTCCAGGATAAAATGAATGTATCCGAACTGAACAAAACAGCTATAAAAATCTTCACTACAAAAGCAACATCAGTTGTTTTGTTCTTCATTACCAAAGCAGGCCAGTTTTGCACTGTCTTTTACTGCAAGTACATTTCCTATGAAGCAAATGATGCAACACACATGATTTGCTATTGAGGTATAGTTATGTTGTTATGCTAAATACCATCTGAATCAAGACACTTAAAAGGAATAAAGCCAAGAACTAGATAGACCTCAAATTTTTGATATAAAGGATAGCTTAATAGCATTTCTGAGACCTGAGAAATGGCTGCTTTGTCTGTGAATCACATTGACATAGGAGTCAATGTTTGTCTGGGCTCCAGTATACTTTGAATGTTTGTGACTTCCTGGATGAAGCACCTCTGCTTTCTCTTTGCCACAATGATATCCTTTCTCATGTCATAATGACCAAATTTGACATTTAAGATGCTTCCATATACACTGTGGTTCTTGCATCAGCAGTTTTATTTTCATAAAGTGAGAATATGAACACATCATTGTTAGCAACAGAAGTGCTCAGATGAGGCAAAGGTAAGATTTCAAAGCAAACATCTTTAACCACATTATGTATGTATAAAGCCCAGAGCTTTACAAAGGAAAGACTTTTTACATAAGTATTACCAGAGGTTATTTTTTTATGAAGTTGATATTCTTTTTCTTTTGTATTTTATGTATTTGTAGATACCAACTTTCAGAACACTAATATGTAATGGCTATATTTTGCATATGTGTGTATATACTCATACATATACAAAATAGAAATATATGTATACACTGAGCTTTAAAGTTTTTAACATTTGGCTGTAGTTGAATTAATAATTTATTCTTGCTTTTGTATTATTACATAACCATTTAAAATTATAGGAACTGTATTAATATTTAATTTACTAACTTTTTTAATGGCAATATCTTTAAATTTTTAACTTTATTAAGAAATTTTTATTCATTTTATATGCCAACCACAGATCCCCCTCTCTTCTCTTCTCCCTCAACCCTCCCCAAATCTTTTTCTCTCCAATCTACCCCCCATTCCCTCCTCCAAATAGGTAAGGCCTCCCATGGGAAGTCAGCAAAGCCTGGTACATTCAGTTGAGGCAGGTCCAAGCCCCTCTCCCTACATCAAGGCTATGTAAGGGTAATGGGCTCCAAAATGCCAACTCATGCACCAGGGATAGATCTTGATCCTACTGCCAGGGACCACTTCAGCAGACCAACCTACACAACTGACTTGCTTATGCATAGGGCCTAGTCTAGTACCATGCGTGCTCCACAGCTGTTGGTCTAAAGTTGGTCTAGAGTTCCCACCAGGGTTCGGTCGCCTCTATATGTTTTCCCATCATTGTCTTGATGCCCCTTGCTCATAGAATCTCTCTTCCTGTAGCTGGAGAGCTTTTCTCTCCGGGTCCCACCAAGTCCTGCCAGTCCCAGAGCCCACTTATAAAATAAACACACAGATGCTTATATTATTTAAACTGCTTAGCCATTAGCTCAGGCCTATCATTGTCTAGCTCTTACTCTTATATTTAGCCCATTTCTATTAATCTATACTTTGCCACGTGGCTCGTGGTTTATTGGTGCCTTACATCTTGCTTGTCCTGGCGGTGGCTCCAGGCAGTCTCTAGCTCCGCCTTTCTGTTCCCCTAGTTCTCCTCTCTGTTAGTCCCACCTATACTTCCTGTCTGGCTACCAGCCAATCAGTGTTTATTTATACAGAGCGATATCCACAGCACTTCCCCTTTTCTTCTTTTAAAAAAGGAAGGTTTTAAATTTAATATAGTAAAATTACATATAACAAAACAATTATTAAGCAAGAATTACAGTTACAATATTAAAGAAGATATCCTATCTATCTTATATTTGTGAATCTAAAGTTTTATATCTAAACCATCTTTTATCATAACTGAGGAAATTATAACTTTCTAGTCTTCAACCACATCAAAGACCTCAGAAGGATATAATACTACCTGAGAAATGGGAGAAGGATGCAAGCAACTTTGTGTATGGCTGACAAAAAATCTTTTTAGAAAATAAATCATTCATCCTGTATTATATTCTTCATCTGGATGTGTTACAGAGTTATTGAGAATATCCAAAAACAAGAAAGTAAATGAAATGAGAACAATATGAACCAACCCATTCAGACGAGTATAATTGGAGTATATGGGTAGGTTCTTTTTTTCCACTCTTTTTAACTTTGCATACTTGTCAAATTAAGAAAAGCCACTGGATAATACTGAATATTAAATTTGAAAGTGTGAAAAATAAGACAACTTGGAAAAAATTGTATAAAATTTGATATAAAACAATTAAAATAATAAACAAGTGTAATTTAATAATTATGATTTTTGTTTCATTAAAAAGTTACTGTGTAGTCAGTCAGATATTCCACACATACAGATGACTAAGGTTACCTGTCTTCTTTTATGTTGTAGACTACAATCAAGCCAAGGTTTGACATAAGCATCAACATTCAAATTATTTTCCCAACTAATCAGCCATTCAAATTTTACGTAAGTTAACTGACCAATTAAAGAAAATATTTTGATAAAATTCCAAAAACCATATTTATCTTTTATTTACTTTAAAAATATCTTTAAAAGTGGTGTTTCCATATGAGTTTTTCTTCTGTGTTTTATTTCAGTTGAATCACTGTTGCACTCCTTTCTGTTATATTCATTTGGAAGCCTGGCCAAATATCTATGTAGGAGAAAAGATTAAAAACAATTCAGGGAGATAAGAAATTGATAACACTGAGTGCTGGGTGTGGTGGTGCATGCCTTTAATCCCCAGCACTTGCGAGGCAGAGGCAGGTGGATCTCTGTGAGTTCCAGGCCAGCGTGGTCTACAAAGTGAGTTCCAGGACAGCCAAAGCTGCTACAGAGAAATCCTGTCTCCAGAAAAAAAAAGGAAAGAAATTAATTACATTGAGTAAAAACAACTTTCCAAATTAAAGACCAAGAATGGAGAGAGAGAAAGAAAGAATTTAATATTTATCAATAAGAAAACTGATTTGTAGTAAGAGAAATGGACACTAAAGTATTAACAGATTTTTGAAGGCTGTGTATAGTTTGAGATTGTATAGGAGACTTCTAATGGGAATGATGGAAAAGAGCAGATGTGCAGCAAATTAAATATCATAGTCTCCCCAAAGAAGAAATAGTACGACTATAAATAAATAGTTAAGAATTCTTCATGATAGAATCATTCACATAATCAATGAAGAATAAATCAGAACTTACAGAAACATAAAATCTGTATCAAAATTTAGCAAAACTAAAATGGATGAATGATGATTTAAACAGGGAGTGAAAAGTTACCATGGGAATATAGTCAACAGAAGAATCAAGGAATTCTAGGTAAGTCAGCAACATGTTATTTGCATCAAGAATGTATCCTCTAAACTGTTGAAATTATGTTGCCATTGGTCTTAATCCAAGCTAGTGAAATTAAAAAGTGTCATCAGTTAAGAAATATGAATGTGGAATGCAGGAAATGACTTGAAAGTTGGCATTGTGGTTAAGAGCTCTTTCTGTTCTTGCAGAGGTCCCACATTTGGTTCCCAGCACCTACATCTCATGACTCACAACGATCTGTAACTGAAGTTCTTGGGGATCTTATGACTCTTCTAGCCTCCACAGGCACCCACACTCACCTGCTATACATGCTGATGCTCATGAGATGATCATGGTTTTTTTTCTTTCAGTTTGTTTATATGGTGGATTGCATTGACAGATTTTTACATGATGAACCATTCCTGCATCTTTGGGATGAAGCCTATTTGATCATGGTGGAAGACTTTTTTTTTTTTTTACATGTTCTTGAATTCCATTTGCTAGTATTTTATTAAATATTTTTGCATCAATGTTCATGAGGTAGATTGGTCTGTAATTCTCTTTCCTACTTGTGTCTTTGTGTGTTTTGGGTATCAGGGTAATTGTAGACTTGTAAAAAGAATTTGGCAATGTTCCTTCTGTTCTGTTGTTCGGAACAATTTGAGGAGTATTGGTATTAACTTCTTTGAAATTCTGGTAGAATTCTGTGCTGAAACCATCTGGCTCTGGGCTTTTTTTTTTGGTTGAGATACTTTTGATGACTATTCCTATTTTCTTAGGGGTTATAGGTCTATTTAAATTGTTTATTTGATCTTGATTTAATTTTGGTTTGTGAAACCTATTCAGAAAATTGTCCATTTCTTTTACATTTTCCAATTTTGTGGAGTACAGGTTTTCAAAATATGATCCAATGATTCTCTGGATTTTCTCAATGTGTCTGATATTATGTCCCTCTTTTCATTTCTGATTTTGTTAATTTGGATATTCTGTCTCTGCCTTTTGGTTAGTTTGGGTAAGAGTTTGTCTATCTTATTGATTTTCTTGAAGTACCAACTCTTTGTTTCATTGATCCTTTGTGTTGTTATCTTTGTTTCTATTTTATTGATTTCAGCCCTCAATTTGATTATTTCCTGTCATCTACTCCTCTTGAGTGAGTTTGCTTCTTTTTGCTCTAGAGCTTTCAGTTGTGCTGTTAAGTCTCTAGTATGAGATTTCTCCACTCCTTTAGATAGGCACTTAGTGTTATGAACTTTCCTCTTAGTACTGATTTCATGGTGTTCCATAAGTTTGTGTATGTTGTTCATTCATTTTCATTGAATTCTAGGAAGTCTTTAATTAATTAATTAATTAACATTTCTTCCTTCACACTGTGGTGATTCTGTTGAGCATTGTTTAGGTTGCATGAGATTGTAGGCTTTCAGCAACTTACATTGTGTTAAATTCTAACTATAAGCCACGATAGTCCAATAAGATACAGGGGGTTGTGGTGATATTTTATTTGTGCTTTGATAAATAAAGCTTGCCTGGAGATCAAGGGGAAATGGCCAGCCATTTTAAGTAAACAAAGTCAGGCAGCACACGCCCTTAATCTGATCACTTAGCAGGCAGGGTCTCTGTGTGTTCAAGGCCATACTAGGGAACAGAGCCAAGCATGGTGACACACGCCTTTAATCCCATAGAGATTAAAATCATAGAGATCTGGAGGTCTGTACAGATAAGCAGTGACAAGGAAGTGAGGTAGTTGGGCTAAGTGCCAATGACATGGCAGAAAAGCAAGTCATATAAAGGCATGGGTAGACAGGAAGTAGCTCGCATTTGGAAGTTTCAGAGCTGGTGATGTAAGGTTGGCTGGTGGCTATTCCTATTTCCCTGATCTCTAAGGCTTTCACCCCTATATTTGGCTCCGTGTTTTTTTAATTTAATAAGACCATTTAGAAATTTGTCTACAGGGAGTTACTCCAATTTTTTTGTATCTGTTCAGACTTGCTTTGCTACAGAGTATGTGGTCAATTTTGGAGAAGGTTCCATGAGGTGCTGAGAAGAAGGTATATTCCTTGTGTTTGGGTGAAATGTTCTTTAGATGTCTGTTAAGTCCATTTGTGTCATGGCATCTGCTAGTTCCCTTATTTCTCTATCAAGTTTCTGTCCAACAGACCTGTCCATTGGTGAAAGTGGGGAGTTGAAGTCTCCCACTATTACTGTGTGGGGTATGATGTGTGATTTAAGCTATAATAATGTTTCTTTTACAAATGTAGGTGCCCTTGTATTTGAGACATAAGTGTTCAGAATTGAGATTTCATCTTAGTGGATTTTTCCTGTGATGAGTATAAAATGTCCTTCTCTTCTTTTGATTAATTTTAGTTTGAAGTCTATTTTGTAAGATATTTGGATAACTACACCAGCTTGTTTTTTAGGTCCCTTTGATTGGAAAATTTTTTTTTCCCAACCCTTTACTCTGAGGTAATGTCTGTCTTTTAGGTTGAAGTATGTTTCTTGTATGCAGCAGAAGTATGGATACTGTTTTTGTACCCATTCTGTTAGCATGTGTCTTTTTATAGGCAAACTGAGTCCATTGATATCAAGAGATATTAATGTCCAATGATTGTTCATTCTTGTTATTTTTGTTTTTGGTGATGGTGGTCATAGTATTTTTTGTGGGTTTCCTTTCTTTGGGATTTACTGGTATGAGGTTATCTAGTGCCTGTGTTTTAGTGGGTGCAGTTAACTTCCTTGCATTGGAGTTTTCCTTCCAGTACTTTCTGTAGGGCTAGATTTGTGGAAATGTATTGTTTAAGTCTGTTTTTTTCATGGAATATCTTGTTTTCTCCATTTATGGTGATTGAGAGCTTTGCTGGGTATAGTAGTCTGGTCTGGCATCCGTGGTCTCTTAGTGTCTGCAGAATGTCTTCCCAGGATCTTCTGGCTTTCAGACTTTCCATTGAGAAGTTGGCTGTAATTTTTTTTTATTCATTTTACATACCAACCACCTATCCCCCTCTTATCCCTTCTCCTGCTCCCCCCCACCTACTCCACCCCCACCCTCATCCTATCCTCCTCCCATGGGGGGACAGCAAAGCCTGGTATGTAATTCTTATAGGTCTGCCTTTATGTGTTACTTGGCCTTTTTCCTTTGCTGCTCTTAATATTCTGTCTTTATTCTGTATGTTTAGTGTTTTAATTATTATGTGATGAGGGGACTGTTTTTTTTTTTTTGTTTGTTTTTGTTTTTTGTTTTGGTCTGGTCTATTTGGTATTCTGTGTAGCAGGAATCTTAGAAGTTCTTATTAATAAAATCAAACCTGGAGCTTGGTATTGGGGTGAACACTGGAAAGTCAGAGAGGCAGAGCAAGCCACAGCTAACCTCACCTGGCCAACCTCTCAGCTGATCTTGTCTCCTCAGACTGGAAGCCTCTGAGTCCTCATATCCGAATGGCTCTCAGCTGAACTGTGCTGCTAGAAGCCTGAAAGCTTAACCAGCCAAATGCTTAACCAGCTAAATGCTTCTAGTTCCTGGTCCTCATGCCTTATATACCTTTCTGCTTTCTACCACCACTCCCTGGGATTAAAGGCTAGCTTTCTGGGATTAAGGCATGAGTCACCATGCTTGGCTGTATCCTTGAACAGATGGATTTCTGCCTCTGGAATGCTAGGATTAAAGGCGTGTGCTACCACTGCCTATCCTAAGTATCTAGTGGCTTTTCTGTTCTCTGACCCCAGATAAGTTTATTAGGGTACACAATATTTTAGAGAACACAATATCACCACAGTTCTGTAAGCTTCTTGTATCTTTTTATAGGCTTATCTTTCTTTAGTTTGGGAAATTTTTCTTCTACAATTTTGTTGAATATATTTTCTGTGCCTGTGAGCTGGAATTTTTCTCCTTCTTCTATCCCTATTATTCTTAGGTTTGGCCTTTTCATGGTGTCCCAGATTTCCTGGATGTTTTGTGTTAAAAATTTGCTGGATTTAACATTTTCTTTGACCAATGAGTCTACTTTCTGAATCGTATCTTCAATGCCTGAGATTCTCTCCTCCATCTCTTGTATTCTGATGGTTATACTTGCTTCTGTAGTTCCTGTTCATTTACTCCGATTTTTCTTTTCCAGCATTCCCTCAGTTTGTCTTTTTTTTATTGCCTCTGTTTCAGTTTTCAAGTCTTGAAAGGTTTTCTTCACTGGATTGATTGTTTTTTCTTGGGTTTCTTGGATTTCTTTAAGAGATTTATTGATTTCTTCCACTTTTTTGTTTGTCTTTTCATCCATTTCTTTACGGAAATTTTTTATTTCCTCTTTAAGGGCCTCTATCATCTTCATAAAGTTATTTTTAAGGGCGTTTTCTTCTGGTTCATTGTGTTGGGATGTTCAAGTCTTGCTGTTGTAGAACCACTGGTTTCTTGTAGTGCCATATTGCTCTTTATGTTGTTGAATATACCCTTGCACTGCCATCTACACATTTCTTCCTCCAATCTGTACAGGTGGAGCCTGTTCCTCTTCTGAGAGTCCCTCTTCCTCCAATCAGTACTCTTTTTTCCCAATTGGTACAGATGGAGTGCGCAGCTCTGGTGGTCAATGGTGCCATGCCTGGGGGAATGGTTGGTGAGGGAGCAGAGAGGATGGTGCTGCCCAGACTCTGGGGCTGTGATGGGTGGGTAGAGGGGCAGAATATATGCCCCCAGGGCCTAGGGGCTAGAGAACTGGCACATTTTAAGTACTTGATGCTGATAATAAAAGATTATAAACTTTTATACCGTATAGAAATGCTTTAATTACTTAACATGTAAAATAATAATTAAAACATAAAATCACCTTTAGAGGAAAAATCTAAAATAAGATTACTAATTTAATATGGAATAAGGTCTGGAAAGGAAGTAGGAATTGTTTATTTTTAACATTATATACAATACCTACTTCCACTGGTTTGTACAGAACAGTACGTTAATGAAAAAATCATGTTGAAAATATATTCCATATAATTGAGTAAGCAGGAGTCAAAATAATTCAATATTATTTAACATTTATTTGTATTTATATATATATTATAACTAACTATGCACAGATTTTCAGCAACTAAAAGGGCTGAATCAAAAGTATCAATTTTAAGTGTTAAATCAAAGTTGTCCTTTAAAGATACTAGTATGTGAAAATGAGCTCAAATACAAGAAACAAGGTTGATAAAGAAAGAAAGGAAACACAATTAAATTTTGTATACTTTTTTTCACAGAATTTCATACATTGCATACAACATTATTTGAACACTTCCTGTAAAGCATGGTGGTCTAAACTGTGCTGGTTGCAGTTACATTTTTGTACATTCTTGGAAAAATAAAATGGTTAATACTCAGTAATTTCTGTTTCTTCTTACAAACAATGGAATCTTATGAAACTGAAAAGCATCTGTAAGGCAAAGGACACCATCAATAAGACAAAACAGCTGCCTTTGGACTAAGAAAAGATCTTCACCAACTTAACAGAGGGCTCATCTCCAAAATATATAAATAACTCCAGAAACTAGACATCAAAAAGACAAACATTCCAACTAAAAAATAGGGTACGGACCTAAAAAGAGAATCTCAACACAAGAATATCAAATGACAGAAAAGAACTTAAGAAAATGTTCCATATTCTTAGCCATTGCATAAATGCCAGTCAAAACAACTCTGAGATTCCATCTTGCTCCTGTTAGAGTACCTAAGATCAAAAACACTGATGACAGCTTAAGCTGCAGAGGATGTGGAAGAAGGGGAACACTCTTCTACTGTTGATGGGAGAGTAAACTTTTACAGACATTTTGGAAATCAACATGGCAGTTACTTAGAAAACTGGTAGTCAATCTACCTCCAGACCCAGCTATACTACTCTTGGGCATATACCCAAAGGATGATCAACCATATCACAAACATACTTGCTTAAGTATGGTCATAGCAACTTTATTCTAATAGCTAGAATCTGAAAACTACCTAGATGTCCCTCACCTGAAGAATGGATTAAAAAAAATGTAGTACTTTTACAAAATGGAGTATCACTCAGTTGTTAAAAACAATGACATCAAGAAATTTGAAGGCAAGTAGACAAAACTAGAAAAAATTATCCTGAGTGAGGTAACCCAGACCCAGAAAGACAAACATGGTATATATTCATAAGTGGATATCAGCTGTAAAATAGAGGATAACCATGCTACAATTCACAGAACCAGAGAGACTTGGTAACAAGGAGGTGCACAAATCTCCCTGGGAAGGGGGAATAGAAGAGATCTCCTGGGTGGACTTGGGGGCAGGTAGGGACGGTAACTTGAGGGAATGGGTTGTTGGGTGGGTGGAGGGGGAGAGTACTGAAAGAGATGACTGGAAAGGGGTGCTTTTCAGTTCAGGTAGAAACGTGATGCAAGAGAAATTCCCAGGAATCTACAAGGATGACCATAGCTAAGACTCCTAGCAATAGTGGATACATAGCCTGAATTGGCCATCTCCTGTATCAGATTGATGAATCCCTCAATTGTCATTAGAGAGTTTCATCCAGTAACTTCCTGAAAAAGATGCAGAGACCCACAGCCAAACATTAGGCCAAGCTCCAGGAATCCTGCTGAGGAGAGGGAAGAAGGATTGTAGGAGCCAGAGAGATCAAGGACATCACAAGAAAACCCACATAGACAACTCATCTGGCTCATAGGAACTCACATAGTCTGAACCTACAGCCAGGGAGCCTGAAAGGGACCAACCTAGGCCTTCTACATACCTGTGACAGTTGTGAGGCTTGGTCTACTTGTGGGATACCTAATAATGTGAGCATGGGCTGTCCCTAATATGTTGGTTGGCTCTTGGGAACTTACTCCTCATACTGGATTGTGTTGCCCAGCCTTACTACAAGGGGAGGTGTTTAGTCTTACCACAATAGATAAGTCATGCTTTGTTGATACCCATGGGAGGCTTACCCCTTTCTGAACAGAAACAGAGGAGTGGATTGAGGGGGTGAGCAGAGAGGAAGGTGAGAGGGACTGGGATTAGAGGAGGAATGGAAAACCTCAGTCAGGATGTAAAATAAATACATTAAATAAATAATTGTTTATTCAGGTAAACGTGTCAATTTCTGTGAAAATCTTTAATATCATGACATTAGTAATTTTTTCCAAAGTACACTTTGATGAAATAAGCCAAAATTTATTATGTTCATATATGCTTATATTAGTCATACAAACATCACAGACTAATCACAGATCCTCCAGATAGCACCAAAGATAAAAACATGTGTTCTTAGAAATATAGTAACTTTGTTAGAAAACAAAAAACAAAACTACCCATGCTTTTTCTTATTTAAATCAACCTTATTTCCTATTGAAAAAATATTTGCTTATTTATCGTTTCTAATCATGCCTTTTAATTTTACCTTTAGGAATTTACTTGTTATGATATAATAAAAACATTTTCAACTGTTTATTATCCTTGATTACCTATTTTATTGTATCATGATTTATTTGGCTTTGTATTTCCTTTTCACAGTTATTCTGAAAGAAATATAATTGACAGGAATACTTACATATTTAAATTTTAAAACGGTATGTGATATATATATATATATATATATATATATATATATATATATGTTATTAAATAATCAATATAATCAAGCCGAGAACATATCCTGTAGTTCTTTATTTTATAATAAACAATGCTCCCTGTAAGTTTCAAGTACACAACATTGTTTTAGGCCCCGGCACTGAAAAGAAGTTCACACCTCATCTCCTTTTTGGTTTTATATGTACAGCTAATCATTTCATTTTCCAATTTGGTTAACTCACTTTCATATGTTATTTTAAGTAGAACATTTTCTCAAATATATACTTACTCTAATATTTAATATTTTAAGGTGATAAGATTTTGGGAAACCCAGCTGAGAGATCCAGCCCATTCTGTGTGATATTTGCATTTTATTCTAGGCACATCTATAATAATCTCTTCAGCAAATGGAATCTATACTCCCACATGAGTGGAGTGCTAAATTTAATAACTTCCTAAGGGTTTTGATTTTTGACTGTGATGATTTCAAAGATTATAGTATAATTTAGAAATGAGAAAATGTTGTGGGTTTCACTAGGAAGTATAAAACTATTGTCACTCTTTTTTGTCAGCCATCTGCACATTGATTTCCATATTTAAAAGGAAGTATGCTTTCAATACTATGCACTCAGTAAGACATCTTGATATTAATTTCCTCATTTTTGAAACAAAGGTAATGATGGTAGGTCCATTATAGCTTTTTGGTTAGGAGTAAATTAAATTTTCATACATATCAGATGTTGAAGTTCCTGGATCAAGTACTCAATGCATTTTAGTTATAATTATTAGATAGTAACACTGTGTATAATTTTTTTCTCTCTCCATCTCCTCTCTGTCTCTACATGTACATATACGCACATTGAAGATGGTCTAATAAAAATTTCATCATTAACTACTATCACAGACTCTTTTATAAGCAAATCAATATTCAGAGATGGAATGAAAGTATGTCAATAAAGGATTTAGTTTAATTTGAGTGTAGCATGGAAATTAACAATCAGTACCATCAATATAATATTTAGTAATTAAGTGTTTTATAAATGAATCAATTAAATATTTTATGTTAATTATTTAATACCTTCTACTTATGTCCAATGCATTTTACATAGTGTATACTACAGAGCACTAGAAAATCTGACTAAGAAAAAACAATAACCCAGATAATCTTTACATTTATAAAAGCTTTGTCATTCATCATTTTATTACTAAAATCCTTGTTCTTCATACTAATGTGATTTTAATTGATAATATTCATATGCTGGCTAATGATATTTACCTATCACACAGGTTTTGGCAATTTCAGTGTGCTATTACTCTTTTGTGTTTTCTTTCTTCATTTTGTTCTCCTCTTCTGCTTCCTCCTCCTTCTTCTGAGATAGTATCCCGCTCACTTCTTTGAGATGTTAAAAATAAACATGGGACATCTACGTGTAAACAAATGAAGAAAAAATTAATCTCTCTATAGATATACTTAATTTTCTTTCTCAAAGTAAAGAATTGTCTGTTAGGAAAAATATCCTAGCTTTCATAGGTTCAGAGATATTATATGTTCAGTCTATGTCAGCATAAAAAGAGAGCATTGTTTGCCCTCCCATTAACCTTCATATCAGAGTATTTGTTTGAAGAAAACATCCTTTTCTGCAGCCATTCATAAAGACACCAATAAAGCTGATGTTCATGGTGAAAACTGGCAGAGACCTTCCTAGAATTTTTCATGTGGCAGAATAGTTTTGATTACTGTTATCATATACAAAATGAGTTAGGTAATTTGTTCTCACCTTTGATATTTTGGGACTATTACTGTGTAAGCAGTAGCTTAATTGCCACCCAAAGGCAAAACATATTTTTGCATTTTGTGATTTAGCTGATGCTTGATACTTACCATGGCTCCCATGAAATCTGCTAGTCATTTGTTTTCTGTAACAAGTTCATTCAATTGTCTAAAAAATGAATTCAGATGAAAAGTCAGAGCACTAATCATTCATAAACACTTTGAGAGTAAATGGGCTAAATAAAAAAAATATAAAACTATGAACAATAAATAGAATGTCTTCCCCCAAACCTTGAAAAGACATAAGTATTAATTCATTTTGTCTTTACTGTTTTACCACTTAAATTAAGAAATAAAAATAAAATTTTAGAAAATTGTACACTATTGTTATTGTATTATAGGTAACACCAAGTCTATCTAAGAGAGAGTTATGGATATATAGATGATATATACATAGATATAGCTAATGATAGAAATGTAGATACTATTTATATACATACACACACACACACATATATACATATATATTGCATATACTTCTTACTTACCATCACTGGTCAGGAACCTTTGTTTAAAAAAATTGAAAAATTGGTGTTGAGAAGATGGTTCATTTTGTATGAGTGCTTCCCATGCAAATGTGAGTACATGAGTTCAGATTCCCAGATCTCAATTGAGAACATTAGTGGTCACAATTCTCTTACAGAGAGATAATGGGTACAAATATAAGCTCCTGGTACATCAAAGTCTGGCATATGCAGCACTTACAACAAAAACATACAAACAAAATCGTATCTCATGGGAAAGAGTGAACATATTGACAATAGTGTCATCTGACCTCCATACATGTACCAGCATTTACACTAACCATGCAATTTTTCACATACTTAGATAGGTATACACCCAACACTGTATACACACCAATAAAAAGGTAAAAAGAATAACTCAGTTTAAAAAATTATTACATATTTGTGAAAATTCAATCTTCACATATAATAGCAATTAAAACCCAATAAAATGCAATATAATATACAAAAGTGGAATGTTTACATAGAAATATGCTATGTCACTATCTCTGCTAAATAATATAAAATGCTAGTAAAAATACAAAAGACTACCAAAACAATTGGAGTGTTGCCTCATTTTATGTATTGGAAAGAAACCAATGTAGAAAATAAGTTAATTCTGCCTTGATTGATCTATATATTTAATCCATATCAGGCCATACCAAATCCCAGTAGGAGTGCTGCAGAGATAAACAAAATGAATCCAAAGTGTTCGTGGAAGAACAAAGGAATACATTCATGAGCAGCAGTAATTAGACTCAGTGGGTTATTACAAATGGAGGATATGAATGTGCTGTGGAGTAGGACTGGGGAGCTAGAGAGGGGTAATGGGGCAGATATGATGAATATAATTTTTATACATGTGAGACATTTTCAAATAATAAATATTATTATAAAGAAAAACAATTGTGAAAAGAACAAAATTGGAGGGATGGCATCCAATTGTAAGAATTATAAAATTGAACTATTTAAGAGTGTGGTTTGGTAAAGAGATAAACAATTAGCTCAAGGGAACATAATAGGGTCTAAAATATAGCTTTTCACACATTTCAGAATAACTGAAAGTATTCTGTTACTGATATAAAAAAGTACTGGCCTTATTGTTGGTGAGGGTGCCCAGCAGCTGTAAATCCTCTGTCTGGAAAAGCAAAGACTTCAGTATTCAGTGGCTTCTCTCAACATCTCAATCCAGCAATCCATTTCTTGAGTATCCAAGAGAAAGGAGAAATTTCATGAGCAGAAGCCTGAACATGAATACCTATAAGATCCCTATGCAAAATCTCCACAACTGAAGCTCAGTAGGTGAATAGATAAAGTGTGGGACTTGTATGCAATTCTAGGTTCTATAATTTACACAACAATTTAAATGGACATAATGATACTTTTTGGAGTCAAAGAACTTTAGTCTCAGATGTTTATATTTAATGATTAAATTCTAGGAATTATAAAATTGTGGTGATGATGAACTGGTTTGTGATAGTGATACATAGACTGGAGGTATGGCATAAACATGAATGAATAGTAGTGTTTTGGGCTGAGAGAATACTGACTTTTGACTTCAGTGTCTGCTAACACAAGTCTACTCTGCATGAAAATTTAACCATACACCAAACAGGAAGATCATTTCAGCATATGATAAATTTCTAAGCTTACACTCATGTGCAGAAGCATGAACATGAAGTGAGTAATAATCTTAGAGGACAGATGACATATAAAAGGATAAGTACATTTAAAAGGATAAGTACAGTGAAAAAGACAAAGTGAAATTGGAGAACTATTGCTCATATCTTTAAAAAAATGAAACAGTACTCAATAGTCATTATACCATAAAATACCCAATAATTAATTAAAACTGGAGAAATTGCTCAATAAAACACTTTTGAACTCTGAACAATGAAGTAGCTAACAATGAACATAGCAAACACAAGATTGAAATATATTTGTGAATGAATGCTGAACATAGCAGGTAGAGTAGGTAAAATAAATGAAATAATCAATCACAGTCCACTAAACTTAGGAGGACAGATTTGTCTGTTCAAAATTCAGAATCAAATTATGTAGATTAATGCTAGTTGTATTAGTAAATGTATACTATAGTGACTGTGGTGGGGATAGAATATACGAAGCTCTTCTGAATACAAAGAAGTCCACATTTTTGCATTTTGGTTTTGGTTTTCAGTGTGTGGCATGAAAACACCCTAGAGTTTTGATCAGTCCCACTTTAAAATTGCACTGTTTAGAAGCATACCCTATTTTTCTTTTCCTCTGATTGGTTCCACAAGGAGATGTTAAGCTGCATTAAATTCTTTCCAAAGAATATCCCTAGGAGCAATGATTTATTCAGGCTTGCTAAAGTGCATCAGAAACAGTAAACACAGACTTTTGCTTTGAATGTGCTAAGTGCTGTTATGTGACCTTCAGAATCCCTACAACCACCTCACTACCACAGCCCAGAATGTCTAAAACAACCTCACCACCAAAGCTCAGAATCCTTACAACCACCTCACCATGATGGCTTAGAATCCCTACAACCACCTCACTATGAAAGCTTAGAATCCTTACAACCCAGGTTCCAAACAGCCAGCTCATGCACTGAGGACAGGTCCCAGTCCCACTGCCTGGGGGCCTCTCAAACAGTTCAAGCTAACCAACTGTCTCACTTATCCAGAGGGCCTGATCCAGTTGCGGGCTCCTCAGCTATTGGTTCATAGTTCATGTGTTTCCACTAGTTTGGCTATTTGTCCCTGTGCTTTTTCCAATCTTGGTCTCAACAATTCTCGCTCATACAATACCTCCTCTTTCTTGCAGATTGGATTCCTGGAGCTCCACCTGGGGCCTGGCCATGGACCTCTGAATCTGCTTCATCAGTCATTGCATGAGATTTCTAGCACGACAGTTAGGGTGTTTCGCCATCTATCACCGGAGTAGGTCAGTTCAGGCTTTCTCTCAACCATTGCCAGTAGTTTATTGTGGAGGTATCTTTGTGGATTTCTGGGAATCTCTCTAGCACTTTGCTTCTTCCTATTCCTATGGGGTCTTCATTTATCATGGTCTCTTTTTCCTTGTTTTCCCTTTCTGTTCTTGATCCACCTGGGATCTCCTGCTCCCCTAAGCTCTCTTTCCCTTGACCCTTGCCCTTCATTATCCCTGTCATGTCCAGGTTGTTCATGTAGATCTCATCCATTTCTGTCATTGGGCAATCCCTGTGTCTTTCTTAGGGTCCTGTTTTCTAGGTAGCCTCCCTGGAGTTGTGAGTAGCAGTCTAGTTATCCTTTGTTTTACATCTAGTATCCTCCTAGGAGTGAGTACATACCATGTTTGTCTTTCTGAGTCTGGGTTACCTCACTCAGGATGATTTTTTTCTAGATTCATCCACTTGCCTGCAAACCTCATGATGTCATTGTTTTTCTCTGCTGAGTAGTACTCCATTGTGTATATGTACCACATTTTATTTATCCATTCATTCTTCAGTTGAAGGGCATCTAGGTTGTTTCCAGGTTCTGGCTATTACAAACAATGCTGCTATGAACATAGCTGAGCATGTGCCCTTGTGGTATGATTGAGCATTCCTTGGGTATATGCTGGGTCTTGGGAGAGATTGATTCCCAATTTTCTAAAAAAGCACCATATTGATTTCCAAAGTGGCTGTACAAGCTAGCATTCCCACCAACAGTGGAGGAGAGTTCCTCTTGCTCCACATCCTCTCCAGCATAAGCTGTCTTCAGTGTTTTTGATCTTAGCCATTCTGAAGGGTGTAAAGTGGTATCTCAGAGTCTTTTTGATTTGCATGTCCCTGATGATTAGGGATGTTGAGCAATTCCTTAAATGTCTTTCAGCCATTTGAGCTTCCTCTGTTGAGAATTCTGTTTAGCTCTATAGCCCATTTCTTAATTGGACTGTTGAGCATTTTGACGTCTAATTTCTTGATTTCTTTATATATTCTGGATATCAGCCCTCTGTCAGATGTGGGGTTGGTGAAGATCTTTTCCCAATCTGTAGGCTGTTGCTTTGTCTTGTTAACTGTGTCCTTTGCTCTATAAAAGCTTTTCAGTTTCAAGAGGTCCCATTGATTGATTGTTTCTCTCAGTGTCTGTGCTACACTTTGCTCAGCCTGGGAGGAGGGGACTGGAGCTGCCTGGACTGAATCTACCAGGTTGAGTTGAATCCCCAGGGGAGTCCTTGCCCTGGAGGAGAAGGGGGTGTGCTGGGGGGAGGGCAGGGGGCGGGGGGATGGAGGGCAGGGGAATCCATGGCTGATATGTAAAATTAAATCAAATTATAAAATTTTAAATAAATAAATAAATAAATAAATAAATAAATAAAAGAATACTTACAACCACTTCACCATGACAACTCAGAATCCCTACAACCACCCCAACAGCTCAGAATGTCTGCAACCCCCTCACCATGACAGCTCAGAATGTTTACAACCACTTCACCACCACAGTTCAGAATTCCTACACCACAGAAAGCCACAGACTCCTGTTGAATGTGAAGCTGTACCATAGTGATAGCAAGATCCTGCTGAAATGTTTAACACAAACAAGACTTTTCTGTGACAGTTTGGGACCATAAGCCAGTGCATTTTTGCACCATTTTTTTTTAAATTTTTTTGTTCAACTTTGATTTCCTCTTACATGTAATATAGTAAAACAGAGGGCTAAGCCTTTTAATTTTTGTTGTTATTAGTATTTCTCTGTTCCTTTCAATGTAAAATAGCAAAACCAACACACCATGTATCTTTTTCTTTCATACATTTCAGGATTCATAGTATTCACTATTAAGGTCACATATTTAATCAATGAGACATAATTCCATATTCTATAGCTAAAGGGTATTTCATTGTTTATATATCAAAATTAGTATGTCATCATTTCAGTTTTCTTTAGTATGTGTAGCAAACATACCCTGTAAACCTCGATGTGGCCATTATTTATTCCTTTATGGTATTTTGAAAATAAATTGCCCAACCTTGGCTGAAATATTCACACAAATGTTATTGTTACATATACATAGATTCAATTTCCAGATGATCCATTGACTATACTGTATTTCATAAGGAAAGGGACAACTAATAAGAAATCTTCAATTTATAGGATGTCTAAAATTTTACTCATAACTTTTTTGACTTTATCTACACATGGAAGTGTAAAAATGTACAAGATAACACCAAGTAATTGAAGATTACATGTTAGAAAGCAATGACATTATTAACAAGTTCATGATTGTTTAACATTAGGTAATCTGTCTACTGCAAATGATATCACCTATATTCACTAAAAGAAAAACTACACTAAAAATCAATAGTAGAAATGCTACAAGCTGAATAATTGTGCCACAATTTTAAGTATGTTTTTTCATTTGTGTTTGAATTTTTTAATTTTAATTTTAAAAAAAATGAGTGATCAAATCCAGCCTATCTTCTCCCTTGATTTACCTTTGTCTCTTGGCACCACAATTCACTCCCAACATCATGGCCTCTTTATTTTCATTTAAACCTGCTTTGTCCAGTTATTATTGCCAATGTGTGTATGTATGTAGGCCATCTTTCCAGCCTGGGATCAACAGCAATTTTAATTGTGTTTTTGTCTTAAATAAATTCAAGTAATACAATACAATACAAAGCAGACAAAATATAAAGCAATTGTAAATCATTAGACTGTTACTTAAATACATTATAAGCACAGCTAATACATCTTGATATAAAACATAAAAGTGCATTTTATTTTTTTACTATGTTCAATTGGATGAGTAACAAAAAAGCCACTGTTCAGAAAGTAACAAGAGGCATATGAGACTAACACCAGAGAGTTTGGTGTCTAGAATCATGGGTTTGTTTGAACTCATGATAAAATTATATTTCTACATTGTTGTAATATGATGGAAATTGAATTTGTGTTTCTGCATATTTCCCAATAGATAGACTTTGACAAGGAGACATCTGGGCCTGCTGGATGTCATCATAAACCACATTTCTACTGCAGTTATTTTACATCATAGACCAATATCACTCAGAATTCAAATGCCATGAAGGAGAAGAGAATATTTTAATCATCAGTGGTTGATCTGACATTGTGAATTTCTGAGTTATATAAAGATAAATGCTAAGTCATATATTGCAGATTTGAAGAACTTTTTGCCTGATCTGATTCTCTTCTTTTGTATAAGTAAGGCTTTACTTTCTCCTGTAAACTACAAAATGAAATGACTTTCCTAATCTTTGCTAGACTCTTCTTAATAAGTAGATCTCATCAAATGATCTAAATGTTTTATTTATATAAGTGTTCAAACACTTAAATAAAGCATATTGTATTCCTCAATAGACAACTCAGTAAAAACAAGATCTGTTTTTGTCTCTTAATTCCATTTTACTTAAAAATTATTTTACACAATGCATTTGTTACACCTAATTCTTCCATATACTTCCCATCTTTCTATTCATCCACCTTTGTTCTTTCTCTTTCTTTCAAATGAAACTCACATTTTAAAAAATGAGAACAAAGCAAGCAGACAAAACCAATAAGAACAAAATTTCCAAACTAAAATATATATATATATATATATATATATATATATATATATATACATAAAATCATGAAACTTGTTTTATGTTGCCTAACCACTCCTATTTATGGGATTTTCAAGGAGTGTTTTTGGTATACCCAGTGACATGCCACTGGAAAACGAATTTTACATTTGCCAACCTATATCAATTTCAGATAGCTTCTTGTTTAGCAGTGGAACCCCATTTCCACTTTCCTCATTCAGAGCTGGGATCCAGTCCAGCTTGTACCTGGGCAGATCTTAAGCACGATGCCACTATCTCTGAGTTCAAATGTGTATCAGTCCTGCTGTGTCGGAATGATGGTTTCCTTAGGGTGATCATTCATTACCACTGACTCTTTCTCAACCTTTCCACCTTCTCTTCCACAGAGTTCCCTGATCCCAAGGGGAGGAGGAGTTTGATTAAGGCATCCCATTTAGGACTGAATGCTCCAAAGTCTCTCACTCTCGCACAAAGTCTGGTGTGTATCTCTGTGTTAGTTCCCATATACTTTATAAATAAGCTTCTCTGATGATGTCTGAGTGAGGCACTGATTTAATGGAAATAAAAATGTCATTAAGAGTCATTTTATTGTTATGTTCCTTTAGCAGAGTAATAGTTTTAGGATTTTACATAGGTCCATGACATATCTAAGTCTCAGGTTCTTGGTCACTGTCACAGTGTCATGTGTGGGTTCTATCTCATGAGATGGGCCCTAAATCTAATGAAAAACTGATTGGTTACTTCTATAACTTTTGTGCCTCTGCTGTACCAATAGGTTCTGCGGGTAGATCTCTGCTTTAGGTTTTGTAAGTGGGTGATACTGATGATTTCCTTTCTCCTTGAGTAACATTCAGAATTCTTTCCAGCACCATGGGTGCTAGTCAGTAGGGGCAAAGTTTCTAGTTGAGTGCCTAAATGAATCTAATATTTAACATCTTGATATCATGGCTAAGATCTTTTTACTTGCAAATAATACTTCAGATATGATTTCTGTTTTATAGCACAAAATGTTTTCTTTTCTTTAAAGAAAAATATTTCCTATTAAAATATTTATATGATATTATGGACAATTTAGAAAACAAAGCAAAATATAATAATGAAAGAATGGATCATTTTTTTTCTATTACCTCTTAAGAAAATATCAGTTTAAAGTTTATGTAAAAACTAATTTTTTGGAAGCAAGTTAGTTTTTTTTTTTCACTGAAAATACTCTTTTATTAGTCAGTAGCTCTTGTGGAAATAATCATTATTCTAAGTCGTGTAACTTAATTTAAATTTTATATATATACACATAAATGTAGATATTTTCTTATTTCCATTTTTACTTATCAAATTTATAATTTTATTATTGTTTACAGATGAATGGAATTCCATTGTGTATGTATATGGCATTTCCATCATCCTTTCAACTCTTGAAGAATATTGAAGTTGTTTCCACATCCTAGCTGTTGTAAAAAGAATGGCAATGAACCAGTAGCTGAATCCTTTGGACATCTGCAAATGATTGCTCTAGAGTCATGTGGCTAATATATTTCTACACATTGATTCCCACAGTGGCTGCACCCGTTGCCTTTTTCACCACCAACAAGTAAATATTCTTCTTTTCTCTATGTCCTTGTTCTTACTCATTCTGACTAGAGTAAGATGAAATCTCAAGGTAGTTTTAATAGACATTTCACTAATTTCTTAAAGACATTGAACACTTTTAAAGAAATATCATAGCCATTTTTATTTCTTCTCTTGCACTTTATTGTTAAGATCCATAGCCCGTTATTATTTAGGGCATTTGATTTCTTAACTCATTGAATTTTTTGTTTCTTATACAAAAAGAGCTCCTCAACCTACACATTGATAAACAACTGTATGGAATCTAAAGATTAAAATAATCATTAGGAAATTTGCTTTTAAAATTATATATTTCTCTTCTAGTAAATGTTAATTCCTTATAAAATTTATTATTAAAAGCATATGCTAAAAGACATATGTATAGAGTTTTTTTTTTTTTCCCGAGACAGGGTTTCTCTGTGTAGTTTTGGTGCCTGTCCTGGATCTCGCTCTGTAGACCAGGCTGGCCTCGAACTCACAGAGATCCGCCTGGCTCTGCCTTCCGAGTGCTAGGATTAAAGGCATGTACCACCACCGCCCGACTTAGAGTTTTTAAATATACTTATAAGAATGCCTATATTTATAAAGTATTTTTAAAGATGTATAGCATCAATACTTAGTGAAATAATTTTCAAAAATGGCAGGAAGTTAAAATTATTTGATGTAGTGAAATAGTAGCATTGGAGTACTATATAGTAAGCACATTTCCTGAATTATTCTTATGATTCTTGGTGTGTTTTGTGTATGTGTCTTTGTGTATGCATGTCTTTGTGTACATATAGAGTTAAGAGAACATCAAGTGTCTTTTTGAGTGTCTTCTCTGCTGTGTTTTTTGAAACAAGGTCTTTCACTTAATTTGGAACTTTTATGAGCTTACTGTGCAGTGAACATCCTGTCTGCATCCTCTCAGCAATGAGTACTAGTGATTGTCCTGTTTGCACCTACTCAGCACTGGAATTACTGGCATGCAGCCACATCTACCTTTTTGTGTGGATAATGAAGACTGAAGTCATATCCTCATTCTTGTCTAAGCACATTACATCCAGAGACATTTCCCCAGCCCCCAGAATTATTACTATTATTATTATTACAAAATATGCTATAGTACCTATTTTATTCAGCTCATTTATTACTTTGCAGTATGTCTGCTTTAATTTTTGTAGTAGGTTTTCACTTTATAACTTCATTTCACTTCTATTGTGTGTATGTGTATGTGTGCTGGGGTGTATGCATATTAGGAAAACTAGAGCAGTGGATTTCTTCTTTTCTTGCTTTATACTACATGTCTTTAAGATAGAGTTTCTCACAGGACCCAGAGCTTGCTGCTGACAGGGTCGAGGCTGGTGGCCCACAAGCCCCAGTGATCCTCCTGCCTCTCCTCTACCTGATACTGGATTTACATTTGGAATCAGCCACACTCAGCTTTTTATTGCAGTGACAGAGATCCAAACTGAGGTCCTCATGCTTCCACAGCCAGAAATATGACCCACCAAGCCACTTACCTATCCCAATAACTTTAACATATATTTTCTGATGATGTTGAGAATTTAGCAGCATACACTACTCACACAGTTTACCCCGAAAGCATTTGGTAGAGCTTTAGGGACTATTAGTATTTTCTGGTATCCAGATAAATCTGGGTGAGTGTAGATACATTTGTAATTATGTTATGGTTACTAAATCATGAATCAGAATAAAATTCTAAGAAACAATTTTAAATTATTTTGGTTTATATCAGCTCTCTAAGTGTGTACCATCCTTAAAACCTTTTAAGCATGGAAAAATTGGCCAAAGCTAGGCAAGTATAAAACAAAATTTATATGATGTCTATAAATGACATGGCTTTAAATAATTCTTACTTATATTCCTACCTCATCTTGGGTAAACATTTCTAATTTCTGGGTAGAGCATTGTCTTTCCTGTAAATGTCATGTAATGCATAAAAGGTTCTTGGACGTGGCCAGATTTAGGATGAAATATGCTACATATAATTCACAAAGTGCTGGCTGTTTCATATCTACATGCCTAAATCATTTTATTATCCGCTTAATAGCAGAACAAATTAGTCATCCTCTCTGATTCTGGTGCACATTATGCTGAGACATGCCTACCCTAATATGCTTTCTGATAAAGTAAATGCTCACTCTGTCAGAGCACAAATCTTATTTGGGCTCCAGGAAAGTCAAGAGAGAGAGAGAGCTGAGTCTGCAGTAGGATTGCTTACTCGAGGAGAACTGAAGATTTATTATCAGACTTCATTAAATATATGAGAGACCCCCAGCACTCAAGGTTAGAAAATTAGGATGCAAACGTCAAGCTTCTACATGAAATGAAAACAGGTAGCAAAAACAAGAATGATCGCTCTTTGCACTTTACACAAGTGAGAAGGTGGTCCTTTATCAAAGTAAATGATTTAGCTAGTTGAATGAAGCTGTGCTTCTTCGTTATTTACTTCAATCAGTAATGCATGCCTATAAAATATTACTAATTAAACCTCAGAGATATGTATATAGCTACTGTTAATATAGAATGGCATCTGGATTTCTAATATGTATTGCTTTATTTAATAAAGTATACTTATAAATTTTGAATCATGTTTGCAAAAGTGAAATTTCACATTGCTGATGCTTCTGTACAAACTGGTTATGTGTACAATGGAACAGATTTTTAACTTGTGATTAAAAGGTATATAGAATATTTCAATGTATCATTAATAAAGACAGAAATTGTCTTGATATTTTAGAAATAGGGTCTTAGTTAAGAAGTTTAATATTGTTTTGTCTACTCCCTAATATATTTTAGAAGCTGAACTAATATTTTCATCATATTTGATAAAATAAGCATATACTTTTTATTTTATATTCCTTTACTAACCTGAAAATAAACACTTCCTACCATGTCACTTTCTCTTGGTCCTTTCTATAACACAGACCATGTCCATTTATTTTTTTCATCTATTCTTCACCTTAACCGTTTTCTTTATGTGATTCTTAATTTCCAGCATCTTAACATAATAAGTTCCTGACAGCTACACCTTTCTTTGCCTATTTTATATTTAGATATTACTTAGTAATAAAAAAAATAAGATTCGGTCATATTTGGAACATGTCAGCATGTGTGTGCTAAATAATGTCAAAATGCCTTCAAAAGCAGACATCCCAACGTGCAATGCACACCCTAACAGCTAAAGCCAGACTGCTTTTCTCTGACTACTTCACTCGTGATCACAAGAAGACCTTAGTAAATTGTATTTTGAGGATGAGACAATCAGAATCTCCCAAACTGAGAAGCCTGGCTTCTAATCACACAAAGTCTGCCTTTGCCTTGATGACCCCTGTGAGTCTAGACTCTTCAGTGAGCTGTGTCTGTTCAGGCAGGCAGCGAGCTGTGAGAAATCAGAGTGCTCAGATATGTCATCAGATTTGATCTTTGAAATATGGGAAATCTTGAGCAGTATGCCAAGGGAATAGTTTACCTCAAAAGAAACTAACATCTTATTAAGAAATCTTAAAAAATAAGTACCTGCCTCAAGCCTTTTCCTAATCTTATAATAAACCTTTATTGTTTTATCCACTTAAGTATGTTGCTATCAACTCCTCTTGCTGGGATTCTCTCTATTGGATGGCGTAAAAATGAAACTTTATTTCCATCACAGAAATATTCTGTTTACCTCAAAACTCTCTAGTTTTTAAAAGGTGTGGAGTTTAACTGTCTGTGACCTTAATGCTCTGTTCCATTTGTTTTAATGACAGACTGAAGAACAGTTCTCAATCTAGTGCTGTCTCTTTCTTATTCCATATTCTTTGTGGGTTCCATAAATACAGATTCCCACAGAATTGTGCCTGAGAATATGACTGTTCTGAGGGGAAAAAAAACTTCTAAGACATTCCAGATATATAAATAAGTTATGTTTCACAAAATTAAATATATTCTTAATAAGATTGCAAGATACGTGTGATAGAACATTACTGTTCCCATAATGATTATTATAATAGAATTTCCAAATATGTGGTCATCCTCCTTCTTTTCTTACAGTTCCAACTAGACAAAGTATTAATCCCTAAATACATGATGTGGTATTAGTAACTCAGGTGAATAGATCGGACAAAAGGTGTGTTGACTATAAACAAGAAACAGTTGGCTCATTGGAGGATTTTGTTTCTTGTTGAGCTTTCCTTAGGTGGTTTCTTTAGATCCAGAAAAAGTGTATGGAAACATTGGTCTATTAATCTCTAGCTTTGTTCCTTCTTATGAAGTAGAGTTCTAAAGTTATTCAAAGTCTCTCAATAATTTATAATATTAAACCTATTTCCTATAGGCATACACCAGGCCCTTTGGGAATTATATTATTCATCAATAAAAATGGAAATAATATAGGTTTATTTTACTATAAAATGTCATTGTTACACAAAGTCCAGTAATTATGATATAATCATTGCTGATATTATAGCTCAGAGCTGGGTCCATAGGTCACTGCATTATTGAGAATATCATATATGCATTTATATAATTTTCACCCCTGTGCCCATCCAATTGGTACCATAGTCCCTACCTCCTCTCAAATTCATAACTGCTTCTTCTATATTATTTTGAAACACATGTAATCTATTGAACCCATCTAGTATTGCTCTTATCTACATGTGTTTAGGGATGACTATTTTGGAATGAATAACTTATCAAGGAGTTCCACTGTGGGTATAATTGGTTCAGTTTTCTCAGTAGCTATTGAGTAAGTACAATTTTTCATCTAGGGATGGGCCTTGTGAAATGTCTGCTAGTTACCTATATCAACTGACATTGTCATTAAGCACATCTTGCTTTGACAACTATATTGTTAAGATTTCATAGGTACAGCATTCCTATTAGGCCTAGAAGATACTGGATATAGGCATCCTGATACTAGCTTTGCATCTTGGAGTATATAACATGAAGTAACCATAGCAGCCAGGAAATTAGAAGGAGTCTTCTCTCTCTCTCTCTCTCTCTCTCTCTCTCTCTCTCTCTCTCTCTCTCTCTGTGTGTGTGTGTGTGTATGTGTGTGTGTGTGTGTGTGTGTGTGTGTGTGTGTGTGTGTGTGTATGTGTGTGTGTTAGTACACAGGTTATATAAATGAGGACAAGGAGAAAAATGAAAAAATGGGAGGAATTGTAGCTATGGAGAATGGAGAGAGGTTACTACAAGGAAAGAGGAAGGAAGGGGAAATGATACTAAGGATATTTGAAAAGGTCATAGGAAGGATTATTTTGTAACCATATATATATATGTCACACGGGGTAGTAATAAGAATCACCTCTAAGAGCAACATACTCTATAACAAAAATTCCATTGCTGATAATGAACAACTGAGTTGTCATCAGCCACAAGGTCTAAGAGACTTTCCACCAAATATGTGCTATTGCTATTTCCTTTGTATGCTTGTGAGAACTTTAGAATATTTTGTAAAAAAAAGATCTTACTGATGAAGATACCAAGCATGTCTGGATAAGGGTTTGGAAGAAGTTAATGGGAACTGACCTTTAAGTCTGCTACAAAAATGACTGGATCTAAAAGATTTCCCCTGTTTTGTAAGATATATCCCAGGATGCAATTATCTTGTGGGTAACCAGCAGTATCAAATTGTACTGAAGGTCCGTTAAATAGTAGAAAATCCATACCTGGTACTTCAAACCTAGCCAACTCCCTGTGGTTACTGAGGTTATGGACCTTAGAAGAGAGCCTACTACTGCTACTTTCCTAAACCATGTAATTTCCATTCTAACTACCCACTCTTATATACACATATGAGTGCAGCTGCCACTCCTTATCAAATTAGCTTCTTTTTCCAGTAGATGGGGGCAACTACAGAGAACTATAATTGAACAAAATGCAGAGAAAAGCTGACCATGGGGTCCCCAGGCCCAATTAGTACATGTACAGTATACTTCCTACAACTAAGACCTGGGAAACAGCATAGAAGAGTGGCTGAAAGGTTTGCAACTGCATTCTGGTTACCAGTCATACTAGAGAGGCAATGATATTCGTTGTTTTCCAAATAGATACAGTCATTGTTACACATAGTTTACCTCAATTGCAATTTAGAAGGTACAGAAAAGACATAGACAAAGCACATCACATCAGAATAGGTTATGATGTGCTTCAAAAATGAGGAAATCTTAGAATTCAGCCAGTAGTTTCTCTATTTACAAGTGAAGATTCAAGTGGACTTGAAAGTCCATGTTGCTTGTGTAAGGCTGATGCTGAGCATTATGTAGATCATGACACTGCTTCTTTGGGTGGAGTTTAAAATTACAGTCATAGTCTACTAAGTCTACTGTCATAGTCTACTAAGGCATTAAATGTCCTTTGGTAATCACCTAGCCAATATCTATATTTTATAGATGAAATTATTTCATGGTTACTCAGCTGACTAGTAGGAAACATAAGAATTCGTATAGTCTTGTAGTGAGTCTAGACACTAAAGTTTTATATTTATAAACCTCACAGAGTTTCAATAAGCACCAGCTGTATGTATGAGACATTTTATTGTATTTTGCAAGAAATAAAATGGAACTTCTGATAGCTTAATTCCAGAAGAACAATAATCCACCCAAATTATTTTCAATAGACCCGTCAACAGTAAAATATTTTGATCAACTATTTAAAGCTCAATTATTACTCTAAAACACTTGAAGGCTAAGGACATTCTGATAACATGTCAAATGTTTGGATACTTCAATCAACCAATGTATTTACATTTTATGGATAGAGCACAAAAGTGAGTAAATTCATAATTTTTAAAAATTTTGTTTTTTTGAGACAAGTCTTCTCTGTGTAGCTTTGCTCCTTTACTGGAACTTGCTTTGGAGACCAGGTTGGCCTTGAACTCACAGAGATCGGCCAGTCTCTGCCTCCCGAATGCTGGGATTAAAGGCATGTGCCACCACCACCCAGCAATGGAGAGATGGCTCAGCCAGCCCTTAAAGGCTAGGCTCACAACCAAAAATTTTTAAAAAATTTAATGTGAGTATCTTAGTTAGCAGTTCTATTGTTGTGATTAAACACCATGACCAAAAGAAAGTTGGAGAGGAAATGGTTTATTTAACTTGTACTTCCACATCATAGTCCATCATTGATGGAAGTCAGGACAGGAACTAAAACTTGGCAGATGCTGTAGCATGCCCTTAATCCCAAACACTTGGGAGGCAGAGGCAGGTAGATCTCTGTGAGTTTGAGGCCAGTCTTGTCTACAGAGTGAGAACCAAGACAATCTAAAACATCCCTTGAAGGCAACTTCATAAATCAAGAGATGATGCTAAATCAACAAGAAGAGGAAATGATTCAGTTGTAAGCCAGAATGGCTCTCTGACAGTCTCAGTTGAGCTTGTATCCAGGGGACATAATCAAAGCTTCCATGCTTGACATTTTTAGAGATCCACTAAGAGAAATTGCCTTGGAGACAGCCATGACCCAGAGAAAATGGAGGAATTTCTTTGGCCCTGAGTTTGTGAAGATGACAATTGAGCCATTTATTTCTTTGGATTTGCCATGGTCTATTCTTAACAAGAAGGGGAAGAATAAGGACCACCACAGAAAAGTGAACATAATGCTCCTGAGGGGGAAGAGATTCGAGCTCACCTGTGATACCAAGACTGTGTGCAAAGATGTCTTTGATATGGTCGTGGCTCATGTTGGCTTAGTGGAGCATCATTTGTTTGTTATAGCTATCCTCAAAGATAATAAATATTTCTTTGTGGATCCTGACATAAAATTAACCAAAGTGGCCCCAGAGGGACGGAAAGAAGAATCAAAGAAAAAGGGCAAAGCCTCTGTTGATTTTACTTTGTTTTTCCAAATTGAATCTTTCATGAATAATGTTAGTTTGATACAACACAAACTAACCTGCCATCAGTATTACCTTCAGGTGTGAAAAGACATTCTGGAGGAGAGGACACACTGTGAAGATGAGATAGCCTTACTGCTTGACTTTCCAGGCAGAGTATGGAGATTACCAACCAGAGGTCTACAGTGTGTCCTATTTTCCTTTGGAGCATTGTTTGGCTGCCAGAATGATGGAGAAGCTTGACTTGTCCTACATTAAAGAGGAGTTGCCAGCCAGACATGGAGGAAGCAAGATGTGAAGGCAGAACTGAGAAAAGGTAGCAAGTCACGTGGCTAAACATAGATGGGAATTATGGGTTAATTTAAGTGTAAGAGCTAGTCAGTAATAAGACTGAGCTAATATCAAAGCAGTTATAACTAATATAAGCTTCTGTGTGTTTACTTGGGAGACATGAGTGGGAGAGATTTGTCCTGACCACTGGCCAGCAGGGACACAGGAAAACTTCCAGCTACAGGCAGGAACCTAGAGGCGGGAGCTGACGTAGAGGCCATGGACAGGAGCTGCTTACTGACTTGTTCCTCATGGCTTGCCTTTCTAAGAAACTGCCTTTGGCTGAAAGTAACTAAGACATGATAAGAAGATATCTGCACCATTATCTTCAGTAACAGAAGGGGTCATTTTACCTTCATGGCACACACTGAGATCAGTTAAAGACTATATTATAACTCCATGGAAGTTTATACTACTCAGTCTGCTTTCTATTTTTATGATTCTCACACTCACGAACATTCTAAGCCATGCTCTGCCTGATAAAAAATGAGGAAGCAACTCTTTATGGTCTGCTTAACAAGCCTTGAAAAAGCCATCAGCATTGCCCACGTTTCCTAAGAAGAACACTTGTGTCTGTTGGAAATAAGTTTGGTTAAAATGTGAAATAATAATAATGCATTGCATGATTTCAGGGTTTGATAGTTAGCAGTACCTTTCTGCTGACCTATTTGCCAGTAATAGTCATGCTATGATTTTAAAACAGCCAAGATGATTTCAAATGGTGTTAGTAAGTATAACACACCTTTTTGTATTAGTAACAAAGAGATTTTCATAGGCAAGGAATATTCAAAGAAATCTTTCTGAAGAAGTCATTTTTCCTAGAGATCACTTAGACAATTCCAGTGTACATGGATTTGCTTAGCATTTTACTGTAGACTAGAGACTTGAAAATTGACATCAAGCGCTTTAAAAATGCAATAGAAAAAAATAGAGTAAAATCAATAACAGTGTGAGAAATGACTTGAACAGATTGTATTTTCTCAGTGGTCATCAAAAAGTAATTTTATATCCAATAATTTGTATTGATTGTTTGTGAAACTATAATGCATTATGCCATAAGCCTGCCTGTGCAGTTATAAATATATGTACCATTTGGTTGATGTTAGTTATTTTCTTTCTTGAGTTTTATTTTCTCTGAAAGTAATCTTATTTTTTTTACTGTTCATACATAGAGGTAAGATTCAAAACTATTTGTATTAATTAAAAATAACACCCTTAATCAGGCATTTGGCACACTTCTGGTTGGGTCAAGAAAAGCAAGAGTAAAACATATGAACTACTTGAGAAACATATATTACTTAAGAAAAAAAGCTTTTGGGATCAATCACACTGTGACCATCAACTGCCATGATGTTCCTAAGGTTGTACAGTGGAGAATAGTTATATATCCATCACTTAATCATGGAAGGACATCCAGAGAAATGCATCCTTAGGTGACTCTGCATTGTTTGAAGACCATAGAGTACAATTTTTAAGGCTGACAGCACAAAATGTTTGTTTATACCAGAATTACTACTAAATAGATATAATGGCTTACACTGTTATGCTAGAAGACTAGACAGTAAGTGAGAGGTCAACCTTTTTTTTTTTGTAGTAACTTTAGGGAAACACTTTCACAGCCCACCATTGTAGTGAATGCATCTGTAGTATTTTATTGACTTAAAAAATATTATAGGGTTTGTATTAATGTTCTATAAAGGAACAGAATTGATGGAGTGTGTGTGTGTGTGTGTGTGTGTGTGTGTGTGTGTGTGTGTGCATGTGTTTAGCATTTATTAGACTGGCTTACAAGCTGTGTCTGGGTAATTAAACAATGGCTTTTTCACAACAAATGTGCTGAGAATATAGTATTCATTCAGTCTATGAGGCTGAACATCTCAGCATTCCCAGTGTAGCACTGGAGTGCTGGGAGATTCCTGGAGAGCTAATGATCTTTAGTCTTCCTTGGAATAGCTAAGAATTTGGTTATGATACTGGTTAGGAAAGTTTTAATTTTAGGAGAGATGTACTTGCCAGGGAGAGTGAGGGCAACCAGGCAAAAACAAAACTTCTGTATCCTTTTCTGTGGGTTTCCATCAAATGCTGTGGCCTAGATTTAGGATGGGTTTTTCAGTTTCAAACAATCTAATTAAGAAAATTCCTCACAGGAGTGCTCAGAAACTTCATTCTAGTTAATCCCAAATATAGTTGTCTTAGTCATTTTATATTGCTATTATAAAACATAATAACCCAGGTAACTTATAAAAGAAAGCATTTGAGCTTATGGTTTCAAAATATTAGAGTCCATGGTGGCAGAACAAAGGCACAGTGTCAAGAAGAGATGTGGGCTTACATCTTGATTCATGGCAAGTAGGAGGCACAGACAAAGACACTGGATTGTGCAAGTCCTTGGAAACCTCAAAACACACTCTCAGTGACACACTTCCTCCAACAAAACCACTCCCACCAATCCTTCTCAAAAAGTTTCATCAACTGGGGACCAAATGCTCAAATATATGAGCTTATGGGGCCATTCTCATTCCAACCACCACAGTAGCCAAGCTGATAACCAAAACTAGCTACATCGAGCCCACCCAACAACTGTTTTTCATGGAACTTCTAACTGTGTCAGTTATAAGCCCCTATGAGGCCTACTTTATATAAATTCCCATCATGAAGAGACAGTAAATTTCCAAGCTTTTTGCTGCTTACGGTTTCTAAGTAATGGACCTGTTTCATAGTAGGATTCCTTTCTAATTCTACTTTTTGCTCTTTCAGTCATCACACTTTCCAGAATGGATATTTAATGAAAACTATTGGCTCATGTACTTAGAGGTGTGCAGGAAGACAGACCTGATGTCTTGCTGGGAATCCTCAAGTTGACTTAAATTTGGTGGTCATTTTTTTTCTAGACAGCTGTTAACTGATTTCTTTTTTTTTTTTTTTTTTTTTTTAATTTTTATTTTGCAATACAATTCAGTTCTACATATCAGCCACAGATTCCCTTGTTCTCCCCCCTCCCGCCCCCCCTCACCTTCCCCCCAGCCCGCCCCCCATTCCAATCTCCTCCAGGGCAAAGCCTTCCCCACAGACTGAGATCAACCTGGTGGACTCAGTCCAGGTAGGTCCAGTCCCCTCCTCCCATGCTGAGCCAAGGGACCCTGCATAGGCCCCAGGTTTCAAACAGCCAACTCATGCAATGAGCACAGGACCCGGTCCCACTGCCTGGATGCCTCCCAAACAGATCAGGCCAATCAACTGTCTCACCCACTCAGAGGGCCTGATCCAGTTGGTGACCCCTCAGCCATTGGTTCATATTTCATGTGTTTCCGTTTGTTTGGCTATTTGTCTCTGCGCTTTATCCGACCTTGGTCTCAACAATTCTCTCTCATATAAACCCTCCTCATTCTCGCTAATTGGACTCCCAGAGGTCCACCTGGGGCCTAGTCATGGATCTCTGCCTCCAGGTCCATCAGTAGTTGGATGAGGTTTCTAGCACGACAATTAGGGTGTTTGGCCATCCCATCACCAGAGTAGGTCAGTTCGGATTGTCGCTCGACCATTGCCAGCAGTCTGTTGTGGGGGTATCTTTGTGGATTTCTGTGGAATACTACTCAGCAGAGAAAAACAATGACATCATGAGGTTTGCAGACAAATGGATGGATCTAGAAAAAATCATCCTGAGTGAGGTATCCCAGACTCAGAAAGACAAACATGGTATGTACTCACTCATAACAGGATACTAGATGTGGAACAAGGATGACTGGACTGCTACTCACATCACCAGGCAGGCTACCTGGAAAACAGAACCCCAAGAAAGACACAGGGATCGCCCAACGACAGAGAAATGGAATGAGATCTACATGAACAGCCTGGACAGGAGTGGGGGTAGTGAAGGGCGAGGGTCGAGGGAAAGAGAGCTTGGGTGAGTGGGAGATCCCAGCTGGATCAAAAACAGAGAGGGAGAACAAGGAATAGGAGACCATGGTAAATGTTAACTGATTTCTACATTGGATAATTACACCAGTTGGGAGGGAGAAAACACAAAGTTCTAAATTACTATGAAAAGCCTTGATGGGAAAAAAAAGATGGTATTTTATTAAGTGCAGAAGAAGCCAACTATCCACTCAAAATTCATTTGTCTCCGGATGTGAGAGCATAGCTCTTTCCTCTGACTCAGTACATTCCTCAATCCTGGTGTCAGTGACAGTGGGATCTTTCTGGGGAACTCATGAAGGCTGCCAGTTCTGACTCTGTGTCTCAGCCCAAAGAACAGAGTAATAGCATTGCATATAGGAAGCTGAAATCCAATTTCCAGAAAGACAGAAGATACTGAAGTGTGGGTTTAATTCAGTAAGACTCTGACATATAGCTCAAGCACTTGTCATTGGTATGACTTTGGGAAAATTCTTAATTCCTCTGAACCTCAGTGTCTTACCTAAAATCAATATGTCTATTTGAATGTTGATAGGGTTTAATGGAATATTTATTCATTTATTCGAAAAATATGTCACTAGAAATATGTGTGCCTCAGTCAATACAAAACAGAATTTACCTACCTTAAGGAAGGGGGAAACAGGCAATATATTCATTAACAAATACATAAATAGTATAATTACAGATTGAACTTGAATGCATGTGCTTAGGGCAATAGATCCACAGTAACATGTTAACTGTTTTTTTTTTTTTTTGCACTGTAGAGGTGTGTGTGTGTGTGTGTGTGTGTGTGTGTGTGTGTGTGTGTGTGTTTGCATGCGCATTTAACTGACTTGATCAGAAGTGCCTTTCCTGAGGACATAGCATTTTATATTAAAAGTGACTCGTGACCAGCCACTGAAGGAACAAAAAGTCATTACAGACAGAATTAATAGTAAATGCAAAGCACACAGAATGCAAATAAGCTGAATGTAAATGAAAATAGCATTATTAGAGCATGGTCAGAGATGTAGAACGTGGGCTCAGAAAAGATTTATTCCCAGCACACAGCAGCATCAGCTGTCGGAATGTTAAGCTATGTGTTTAAGTTCTAAAACTATTTTTATTAAAATCTATTGGAGAATTGATCTAATGTTGGCAAGGCATTATTATACTTAGTAGTGAGTAGTTTAATGAGTATATTGGTAGACTAGCAGGCAGACTATTGAATTTTAATTCACTAACTTGCTACAGACTTCCTATATAAACTTGTGAACATTGTATAACCTCAGCCTCAATATCAACAGTTCTCTACTTTCATTCCCTGTAGCTTTCACAGGCTTCAAAATGGCCATAACAGCAAGATTTCTATAGCTACATATGTGGAGTAGTTTTATAGTGTGTATGAATGCATGTGTATGTGCATGCATGTGTGTATGTGTGTGTAATATCTGATAACACTGACCTATAAAATATGATTATCAGTGTGAATGCTTGACAAATTGTAATTAATTAGAAATGTTCTGAATACTTAAATACCTTTATATTTATAATTTTATATGATATTGTCTAAATATAATTATTCCTAGTATTTGGAATGGATAACATGATTGTGTAAACTACCCATAACACACACACACACACACACACACACACACACACACACACACACACACACCAGTTGAAAATGAAAAGAGTTATTGGATAATTACTGGGATGTTTTGAGACATGCACAAATGCTAACAGCTCCGCAGGTCCTGAAATAGTACCTGTGTTGTGAATTGAGTTTTCTTACTGTCAAATTGACCTGTGGAACTCCTTTCTTCCAGGATGGCTGTGTTTGAGAAAAGGGGCTTTTAAGGAGTCGATTATGGTTAGGTGAGATACAGTGTTCCTTAATCTAATATGAATAACACTCACATACTGAGAAGACACAATTGCAGACACACACTATCTAGACAATCCTCACCAAATATCATGAAACCTCAACTAATCTTAGTTTTTTTTTAAAAAACTGATTTTTTATTGATAAATTTGACTTATGATCATATCTGTAAATTAGGAAGGCATAATAGTTATCAAATGGGCCTTGTACTGACAGAGGTTTACAGCTCGGAGGATGAAAACCTTATCTATAATATTTCACTTTTTAATTATGTACATTGTGGCTTATCAGCTTCAATGACTTCAAGGAGTCTTTAAGATTTGCAAGAGATCCTTCCCCTTGTTACCTTCCTAAGGATGGTTTTCCTAGAAATGCATTAGTATACTGATTCATTTTTTAATGTGCTTCATAAGAGTTCCATGAACAGGGACTATTTTAAAGTCAGTTTTCCATTATAGATCTCTTATTTAACTCTGAAGTATTGCTGATTAAATATCATATTTGTTAACTCGAATGATTTTCAAAATCTTCAATGAATGTTAATGGTCTTTAAAATTATACTTTCTAGAATTCAAGAATTAACTCAAGCACTCTTTTATTCTGTTTCACAATAAGCTCTGCCATGGTGAGTCTTCCTTGATTGTTCATGAAGTCCTGCTTTCAGGAATGGTTGCTCACACAGCTTTAATGGTGGAACTAACATTTGTTCTCTCCTAAAGTATGTCACAGTGCTACTTGTGGTGACTCACAGAAAATGCACGTTATACCTTTACACCATCCTTATGATAGTTTACAAAATTTTTAGCTGAATTCTTCACATTTAAAATAAAGATGAATACACTCCCAGAAGAAAAGAAAACCCATTTGTATGGGACTAGGATTTTGCTCAGTGGTAGAGCACTTGTCTAGGAAGTGTAAGGCCCTGTGTTTATTCCCTAGAATCCAAAATGAAAACAAAAGCAAAATAAATACATACTACATACCTAAATAAATGAGGAAAACCTACTTGGCTCATAGCCTCTTACCTAATTCTCCCTGACCTCTTTTTGAAAATAGATTCTGTGAAAGATTTTGTGGGACTTCTAACAGTGAGAGTGGGGTGTCTCTGACAATTTTGCTTGCTCTTTAGACCCTTTTTTCCTACTGGGTTGCGTCATCCAGCTTTGATATGGATTTGTGCCTAGCCTTATTCCATCTTGTTGTGCTGTGTTTGGTTTATATCACTGTGAGGCCTGCTCTTGGGGAATGGAAGAGGAACAGTGGATCCTGGGAAGAAGGGAGGTAGGGGACTGGAAGGAGTGGAGGGAGGGGAGGCTGTAGGATGTAATTGTATTAGAGAATAACTAAAAGAAAAAAATGAAAATAGATTTCTTTCTCATACAGTATATATATCCTGACCACATTTCCCACTCTTTTGACCCCTCCCAACCCTTGCTTCAATCCAGATACACTACCTTTCTGTCTCCCATCAAAAAAGAACAGGCTTCTAAGAGATGGCCACAAAACAATAAAACATAAAATGTAAAAAGATAAAACAAAAATCATCACACTGAAATTGAAATAGGTAAACCAACAGGAGGAAAAGAGACCAAGAAAATTCAAAAGAATCAGAAACACACTTGTTCACACACTAGGGAATCTCACAAAAGAAACACTAAACTTAAAGCTATAATATATGCAAAGAGAACCTGATGCAGACCCATGCAGGCTCTGTGATTGGGGCTTCAGTCTCTGTGAGTTCATATGTAACAGGAATCTTAAAGAATCTTATTAATAAAATCAAACCTGAGGCCAGTTATTGGGATGAACACTGGAAAATCAGAGAGCCAGAACAAGCCACAGCTACCTCACCTTGTCAGTTTCTCAGCTGGTCTTGTTTCCTCAGACTGGAAGCCTCTGAGTCCTCATATCCGAATGGCTCTCAGCTGAACTGCTGCTCCAAAGCCTGAAAGCTTAATCAGCCAAATGCTTAACCAGCCAAATGCTTCTAGTTTCTGGTCCTCACACCTTATATACCTTTCTGCTTTCTACCACCACTCCCTGGGATTAAAGGCTCGCTTTCTGGGATTAAAGGTGTGATGAGTCACCATGCCTGGCTGTATCCTTGAACACATGAATTTCTGCCTCTGGAATGCTAGGATTAAAGGTGTGTGCTACCACTGCCTATGCTTTATGTTTAACATTGTGGCTGTTCTGTCTCTGACCCCAGAGAAGTTTATTAGCATGCACAATATTTGGGGGAACACAATACCACATTCATATGAGCCTTTCTCAGTTGAGTCTGGCTCTTACACTCTTTCTGTCTCTGTCTCCTCCTCTGTGGGGCTTCGTGAGTTGAGTGGAGGAATTTTATTTTATTTTATTAGTCCAGTTGTATTTGGTTTTATCCCAGTTCTTTGGGCTATCTAGCCTCAGGCTCTTGGTCACCAAAGCATGTTGGGTGTGGGTTTTCTCTCCTGGAGTGGGCCTTAAGTCCTATCAGATATTGGTTGGTTACTTCCACAATAATGTTACCACCATAGACTTGGCATATTTTTTCTGGCCGGACAGCATTGTAGATCAAATATTTGGAGCTGGATTGTTGTTTATATTTCTTTTTTTTTGTAGCCAACAGAGTACCTTCCCAGATACTATAACATAGGGGTGATGGTTATTTATAGGCACCAACTCGACTTCTCCATCTTCAGTGAGTTGTTTGAGTGTTGTCTTCAGAAATGTGGCCTTTGTGGAAAGTAGCACATTGTTTTGGCAACATTTTGGGTTGTTTGGAGATTTCCATGGGACTCCTTTGGCCCACAACTCAATTGGATGTAACCCATCCCAGTACTGGAAGTTTTGTTTGGTGACTAGAGATTGCCAGCTGGGACTGTGTGTCCCCTATTATTTGGAGATTTCATTAGAATCACCTTGATATATTTTAAGAGGTTTCCACTGTAATAGGTTTCCATAGCAACCCTCAAATGCCCCTCAAGTCTAGCTGTTTTTTACTGCATTCCATCTACAGCTTCTCTACACTGCTGGTTAACCAGAAGTCTTTTTTATTACATTTTTATTTGTTCTCTCTCTCTCTCTCTCTCTCTCTCTCTCTCTCTCTCTCTCTCTCTCTCTCTGTGTGTGTGTGTGTGTGTGTGTGTGTGTGTTCATGTGAGTCACATTTGTGTGTGTTCTCCAAAAGACCAGAAGAGGGAATCAGTTTCCTTGATACTGGATTGAATGTGTCCTGGAACCCCAAGTCTGGTCCTTCATAAGAGCAGCAATTACTCTTAGCCACTGAGTCAACTCTCCAACCCACAAATCTTTGCTAAGTTAATATTTCAGCTTTCACTAAATTCACAGTTTAGGTTCAGACACCGATTTCTTTTAAACCATGCCACTTAAGACCTTAAATATTTTAATCTGTAATAAAAGGCATTTTTAAATATGTAAAGCTTCAAAGTTCCCTAGCTTCTACATCACTTCTCTGAGAGAAACTTTAAATGTGTTAGTTTTGATGATTGTTATGTATCATTTGTTTTCATTTAGTAATCAGTTTGGTAATGAGACATTATCTTAGATAAAAGTTTATCATTCAGAAAGGTTAAATGCCCAAAAGACGAAGGTCAATTTACCAACAGTAAGTCCTCTCAGGTCATTATTATTCTACCACTTCAAAAAACAAAGAACATATATAAAGAAATGATCCTGAATACTTTATGTAAAATAGAAAGTATAAATATGACTGACCACTTATCTGTCTCCATGACATGTCAGTTAGGTATACACTTACATATATCTGCAAACCCTTTTATGGTTTAAAATTTTCTCTATTAGCCTTCTTAAAACTCCTAATTGTTGAATATAGGACCCCAATATTTCATTTTCAGTAGAACTCTTAATTTAGATTATGTTTCTATATTTTATGATACATCTATTATTTCATTTCCATCATAATTTATTTCCACATATCCACTAAGCACCAGATCATCAAGGTGCTTTTCCCAAGTGCTAGAATACTTTTCTTTGTTGGTGTGGGTTTTTTGTTGTTGTTGTTGTTGTTGTTGTTTTGAGGCTTGTCTCAATTTTAGTGCAGTCATAAGAAATTCATTCCTAATCTCTAATTTTATATTTAAATTTAGTCAAAGGAAATTTCCCCTGATCTAAGACAGGAGTCAGTCACAATATTCTGTAAAATCACCATTTTTCTAGTAACAATGTAAGAATACAGACATGTGAACTGTCAACTTTAAGAGAGCAACAGCAAATGTGGGATTTGTGTGCAACAAAGAGAACAAAAAAGGAAAATGAATGTGGAGTCTAAAATGCATTGTCACACTTTGACAGAAAAATCCCAAATTAGAAAAATCAACACAGATGTTAACTGTTCAGGGAGGAAAAGATTCATTCAGAGGTAAATGATCCTAAAATGTAATGTGAGATTCTGACTGGGCCTGCAGCTTATGTCTGCACATCATTGGTACTTGGGAAATATATAATACAGTTTCATTTTTGTTTGTTTGTTTGTATCACATTTTTTGATGTTTGCCTGCTTTGTTTTGTTTTAAGCTTGAAAAGTGAAGTGTTTCCTGCAATAGGCATAAAAGCTTTCTCTTCCCCGAGTACGCCATGGTTGATGAGGGGTCAAGAATCTAGGCTTTGATGTTGCTTTGTGTTGTTCTCCATACCCCTAATGACTGACTGCCTGAGCTTTCTGCCATACTCAGCATCCATAAAAACTCAGATGGCAAGGAACTAGAGGCTTAGAGATGATTAAACTTTAATGTCTTAGCGCTTAATTCTCATTAGCCCCATCCTGAATTCATTAAGGTGTCAGCACATGGACCACTACTTGTTTATGTAACGTGTCTGGTATCCTGTTTGAAGATTCAAAAGTAGATTAAAAAAATGACCCTAAAGATTCCTTCTAGGTCTACCATTGTATTTACTATTTAATTGATAAAATTGCAACCTTCGGGACAAAAATACCTTCTCACTCAGAAAGAAGGTAAAACACTTTCTTAAAATGCATATGTTGGCATAACATCTGTTATCAGCATGTATTAAATTGTATGGAGTTTTAGAATTGTCAGGGTAGTTCTTGGCTCTTGTTTAATGACAATGCTATGTACAGGAAAGACAATTTCAAAGATAATAAAGCATGCAGACATGTATGGCTTTAATGAACAAATATTTTCATTTACTTCACAGAAAAATAATACAAACATTTTGGGCAGTAGTAAAAGTATCATAATAATTAGTTTGCATGCAAGTGCTGCAGCAGAATAAAAATATCTCTGATGTCATCAATACTAATTAAACATTTTGGAGATAAGTTTATCTAAACACTCCTTCAAAAATAATCCTTTTCAGTAATTGAAGGCCTATATACATGCAATGTTTGTGTCAATATATAAATTTTCATGTATTAAATTGCATAAATTTTAAGTTAAACATTGGCGTAAACATATAAAACAGCTAGACCCCATCCCTGGGCACCAGCCACTCCGGGGAAGACCTGCCCAACTTGGCCCCAGGTTCTGGTCACCAGGCAGGTTCCCTTCTAGCCCTACCAGGAAGGCTTTCCTTCTCCAAGACCCCTGGCAGATCCTGCAATCTCCACGCCCTGTCCCCACGCCCATCCGCCCGAGACCCCAGCCACTTCCTGAGACTTAGAGATCGGTCCCCAGCTCCCATCCTGCCCCAGACTTCCCATCTGGACAAGAGCTCCCATCCTGTCCCGGACTTCCCTTCTGGACAAGAGCTCCCATCCTGCCCCGGACTTCCCATCTGGACAAGAGAGCTCCCATCCTGCCCCGGACTTCCCATCTGGACAAGAGAGCTCCCATCTGGACAAGAGACAGAGACTTCCTGAATCTGTCAGCTCTGTCTGGACCAAGTACGCTGATAAGACCAAGAATGAACCACAAGGAGATGGGCAGACGTCAAGGCAGAAGTACATCCAACAAAATGAAGAACAATACAGCATCACCAGAACCTAGCCCTCCTCCAACATCTAGACCTGAACATCAAAAATTGGAAGAAGCAGAAGAAAACAGCCTTATGACTAACATCATGAAGAAGGTAGAGGCTTATATAGAGGAAAAGACAAAAAAATGGGAAGAACGCTATAAAAAACTAGAGGAAAGGACAAATAAAGTAGAAGAAAACAATAAAGTCCTGAAAGAAAACAATAAAGCACTGAAAGAAAATCATGAAAAAGCAACAAAACAAATGAAGGAAATAGTCCAAGACCTGAAAAAGGAAATAGAAAAAATGAAGAAGACACAAACAGAGGGAATGCTGGAAATAGAAAATCTGAGTAAATCATCGGGAACTTCAGATGCAGGTATAATCAACAGAATCCAAGAGATGGAAGAGAGGATCTCTGGCATTAAAGATACAGTAGAAGAAATAGATTCATCAAAGAAAACACTAAAGCCAGTGAAGTCATGAACCAAAATGTCCAAGAAATTTGGGACACCATGAAAAGATCAAACCTACAAATAATAGGGATAGAAGAAGGAGAAGAATACCAACTCAAAGGCACAGAAAATATATTCAACAAGATCATAGAAGAAAACTTTCCCAACTTAAAGAAGGAAATGTCTATGAAGATACAAGAAGCCTATAGAACACCAAACAGACTAGACCCCCCCAAAAAGTCCCCTTGCCACATAATAATTAAACAACTAAATGTACAGAATAAAGAAAGAATATTAAGGGCAGCAAAGGAAAAAGGCCAAGTGACTTATAAAGGCAAACCCATCAGAATAACACCCGATTTCTCAATGGAGACTTTGAAAGCCATAAAGTCCTGGACAGATGTAATGCAGACACTAAGAGACCATGGATGTCAGCCTAGACTAATATACCCAGCAAAACTTTCAATCATCATAGATGGAGTGAACAAGACATTCCAAGACAAAGCCAGATTTAAAAAATACTTATCCACAAAGCCAGCCCTACAGAAAGCACTAGAAGGAAAATTCCAACCTAAGGCAGTCAGATACACCCTCGAAAAAAGAGGCAATAGATAAAGCCACAGCAGTAAATCCCATAGAAGAGAAGTACACACACACTACCACCAAAAAATAACAGGAATGAACAATCACTGGTCATTAATATCCCTTAATATCAATGGACTTAATTCACCTATAAAAAGACATAGGCTTACAGAATGGATACAAAAGCAAAACCCATCTTTCTGCTGCATACAAGAAACACATCTCAAATTTAAAGATAGACAATACCTAAGAATAAAAGGCTGGGAAAAGACTTTCCAATCAAACGGTCTTAAGAAACAAGCAGGTGTAGCCATCCTGATATCCAGCAAAGTAGACTTCAAACTAAAATCAAACAAAAGAGATCAAGAAGGGCATTGCATACTCATCACAGGAAAGATCCACCAAGATGAAGTTTCAATTCTGAACATTTGTGCCCCAAACACAAGGGCACCCACATATGTAAAAGAAACATTACGAAAGCATAAACCACACATAAAACACTACACATTAATAGTGGGAGACCTCAACACCCCACTTTAACCACTGGACAGATCTCCCAAATTGAAACATAACAGAGAAATAAAGGATTTAACTGATGTCATGACTCCAATGGACTTAATCGATATCTACAGAACATTCCATCCGAACAAAAAAGAATATACCTTTTTCTCAGCACCCCATGGAACCTTCTCTAAAATCGGTTACATGCTTGGCCACAAAGCAAATCTCAACAGATACAAAACAATTGGAATAACCTCCTGTGTTCTATCAGACCACCATGCTTTAAAGTTAGATTTCAACAACAACAAAAACTACAGAAAACCTACAATTTCATGGAAACTGAATAATGCTCAACTGAATCACCAATGGGTTAAGGAAGAAATAAAGAAAGAAATTAAAGACTTCCTAGAGATCAATGAAAATGAAGACACCACATACCCAAACTTATGGGACACTATGAAAGCAGTGCTAAGAGGGAAATTCATATCACTAAATGCCCACATAAAGAAGTTGGAGAAATCTCACACTAGTGACTTAAAAGCACACTTGAAAGCTCTAGAAAAAGAAGAAGCAAAGTCTCCCAGGAAGAACAGACGCCAGGAAATTATCAAATTGAGAGCTGAAATCAATAAAATAGAAACAAAGAGAACAATACAAAAAATTAATGAAACAAAGAGTTGGTTCTTTGAGAAAATCAACGAGATAGACAAGCCTTTATCCAAACTAACCAAAAGACAGAGAGAGAGAATCCAAATCAACAAAATCAGGAATGAAAAGGGGGACATAACAACAGATATTGAGGAAATCCAGAGAATCATCAGGTCATACTTCAAAAATCTCTACTCCACAAAACTGGAAAATCTAAAAGAAATGGATAATTTTCTGGATAGCTACCACATACCTAAGTTAAATCAACTAGATAAACTATTTAAATAGTCCTATAACACCTAAGGAAATAGAAACAGTTATTAAAAGTCTCCCAACCAAAAAAGCCCAGGACCAGATGGTTTCAGTGCAGAATTCTATCAGATCTTCAAAGAAGAGTTAATACCAATACTCTCTAAATTGTTCCACACAATAGAAACAGAAGGAACATTACCAAACTCCTTCTATGAAGCTACAATTACCTTGATTCCTAAACCAAACAAGGATACAACAAAGAAAGAGAACTACAGACCGATCTCCCTCATGAACATCGATGCAAAAATACTCAATAAAATACTGGCAAACAGACTCCAAGAACACATCAAAACAATTATCCACCATGATCAAGTAGGCTTCATCCCAGGGATGCAAGGGTGGTTCAACATACGAAAGTCCGTCAATGTAATACACCATATAAACAAACTCAAAGAAAAAAAAAAAAAAACACATGATCATCTCACTAGATGCAGAAAAGACATTTGACAAAATACAACACCCCTTCATGATAAAGGTCTTGGAGCGATCAGGAATACAGGGAACATACCTAAACCTAATAAAGGCAATTTACAGCAAGCCAACCACCAACATCAAATTAAATGGAGAGAAACTCAAAGCAATTCCACTAAAATCAGGAATGAGGCAAGGCTGTCCGCTCTCCCCATACTTATACAATATAGTACTTGAAGTTCTAGCCAGAGCAATAAGACAACATAAAGAGATTAGGGGATACAAGTTGGAAAGGAAGAAGTCAAGTTTTCCCTATTTGCAGATGACATGATAGTATACTTGAGTGACCCCAAAGATTCAACCAAGGAACTGATACAGCTTATAAACACCTTCAGCAACATAGCAGGATACAAGATCAACTCAAAAAAATCAGTAGCCCTCCTATATACAAATGACAAACAGGCTGAGAAGGAAATCAGAGATACATCACCCTTTACAATAGCCACAAATGACATAAAATACCTTGGGGTAACACTAAACAAGCAAGTGAAGGACCTATATGACAAGAACTCTTTTTTTTTCTGTTGTTGTTTGTTTTATTTTTTTTTTTATCTTTTTTTTATTTTGCAATACAATTCAGTTCTACATATCAGTCACAGATTCCCTTGTTCTCCCCACTCCTGCCCCCCTCACCATCCCCCCAGCCCGCCTCCCATTCCAATCTCCTCCAGGGCAAAGCCTTCCCCACAGACTGAGATCAACCTGGTAGACTCAGTCCAGGCAGGTCCAGTCCCCTCCTCCCAGGCTGAGCCAAGGGACCCCGCATAGGCCCCAGGTTTCAAACAGCCGACTCATGCAATGAGCACAGGACCCGGTGCCACTGCCTGGATGCCTCCCAAACAGATCAGGCCAATCAACTGTCTCACCCACTCAGAGGGCCTGATCCAGTTGGTGACCCCTCAGCCATTGGTTCATATTTCATGTGTTTCCGTTCGTTTGGCTATTTGTCTCTGTGCTTTATCCAACCTTGGTCTCAACAATTCTCGCTCATATAAACCCTCCTCATTCTCGCTAATTGGACTCCCAGAGATCCACCCGGGGCCTAGTCATGGATCTCTGCATCCAGATCCCTCAGTAGTTGGATGAGGTTTCTAGCTCGACAATTAGGGTGTTTGGCCATCCCATCACCAGAGTAGGTCAGTTCGGACTGTCTCTCGACCATTGCCAGCAGTCTGTTGTGGGGGTATCTTTGTGGATTTCTGTGGGCCTCTCTAGCACTTGGCTTCTTCCTATTCTCATGTGCTCTTCATTTACCATGGTCTCCTATTCCTTGTTCTCCCTCTCTGTTGTTGATCCAGCTGGGATCTCCCGCTCACCCAAGCTCTCTTTCCCTTGACCTTCGCCCTTCACTACCCCCACTCATGTCCAGGCTGTTCATGTAGATCTCATTCCATTTCTCTGTCATTGGGCGATCCCTGTGTCTTTCTTGGGGTCCTGTTTTCCAGGTAGCCTCCCTGGTGATGTGAGTAGCAGTCCAGTCATCCTTGTTCCACATCTAGTATCCTGCTATGAGTGAGTACATACCATGTTTGTCTTTCTGAGTCTGGGATACCTCACTCAGGATGATTTTTTCTAGATCCATCCATTTGTCTGCAAACCTCATGAGATTAAGGGGATACAAATTGGAAAGGAAGAAGTCAAGCTTTCCCTATTTGCAGATGACATGATAGTATACTTGAGCAACCCCAAAGATTCCACCAAGGAACTGATACAGCTTATAAACACCTTCAGCAACATAGCAGGATACAAGATCAACTCAAAAAAATCAGTAGCCCTTCTATATACAATGGACAAAGAAGCAGAGAAGGAAATCAGAGATACATCACCCTTTACTGTAGCCACAAATGACATAAAATACCTTGGGGTAACACTAAACAAGCAAGTGAAGGACCTATATGACAAGAACTTTAAGTCCCTGAAAAAAGAAATTGAAGAAGATGTCAGAAAATGGAAAGATCTCCCATGCTCATGGATAGGCAGAACTAACATAGTAAAAATGGCAATCTTACCAAAAGCAATCTACAGATTCAATGCAATCCCCATCAAAATACCAACACAATTCTTCACAGACCTGGAAAGAATAATACTCAACTTCATATGGAAAAACAAAAAACCCAGGATAGCCAAAAGAATCCTGTACAATAACACAACCTCTGGAGGCATCACTATCCCTGACTTCAAGCTCTACTATAGAGCTACAGTAATAAAAACAGCTTGGTACTGGCATAAAAACTGACATGTGGACCAATGGAATCCAATTAAAGACCCTGACATTAATCCCCACACCTATGAACAAATAATTTTTGACAAAGAAGCCAAAAGTGCACAATGGAAAAAAGAAAGCATCTTCAACAAATGGTGCTGGCAAAACTGGATATCAACATGTAGAAGGCTGCAAATAGATCCATATCTATCACCGTGCACAAAACTTAAGTCCAAGTGGATTAAGGACCTCAACATAAATCCAGCTACTCTGAACCTCCTAGAAGAGAAAGTAGGAAGTAGTCTTGAACACATTGGCATAGGAGACCACTTCCTAAATATAACACCAGTGGCACAGACACTGAGAGAAACAATCAATCAATGGGACCTCTTGAAACTGAAAAGCTTTTGTAGAGCAAAGGATATGGTCAACAAGGCAAAGCAAGAGCCTACAGAATGGGAAAAGTTCTTCACCAACCCCACATCTGACAGAGGACTGATATCCAGAATATATAAGGAACTCAAGAAATTAGACATCAAAATGCTCAACAGTCCAATTAAGAAATGGGCTATAGAACTAAACAAAGAATTCTCAACAGAGGAAGCTCAAATGACTGAAAGACATTTAAGGAATTGCTCAACATCCCTAATCATCAGGGACATGCAAATCAAAGCAACTCTGAGATACCGCCTTATGTCTGTCAGAATGGCTAAGATCAAAAACACTGAAGACATCTTATGCTGGAGAGGATGTGGAGCTAGGGGAACTCTCCTCCACTGCTGGTGGGAATGCAACTTGTACAACCCCTTTGGAAGTCAATATGGCGCTTTCTTAGAAAATTGGGAATCCATCTCCCCCAAGATCCAGCTATACCACTCTTGGGCATATACCCAAGGAACGCTCAATCATACCACAAGAGCACTTGCTTAGCTATGTTCATATCAGCATTATTTGTAGTAGCCAGAACCTGGAAACAACCTAGATGCCCTTCAACTGAAGAATGGATAAATAAAATGTGGTACATATACACAATGGAATACTACTCAGCAGAGAAAAACAATGACATCATGAGGTTTGCAAGCAAATGGATGGATCTAGAAAAAATCATCCTGAGTGAGGTAACCCAGACTCAGAAAGACAAACATGGTATGTACTCACTCATAGCAGGATACTAGATGTGGAACAAGGATGACTGCACTGCTACTCACATAACCAGGGAGGCTACCCTGGAAACAGGACCTCAAGAAAGACACGGGGATCGCCCAGTGAAGGAGAAATGGATCAGAGCTACACGAACAGCCTGGACATGAGTGAGGGTAATGAAGGGCGAGGGTCGAGGGAAAGAGAGCTTGAGGGAGTGGGAGATCCCAGCTGGATCAAGAACAGAGAGTGAGAACAAGGAATAGGAGACCATGGTAAATGAAGACCACATGAGAATAGGAAGAAGCAAAGTGCTAGAGAGGCACACAGAAATCCACAATGATACCCCCACAATAGACTGCTGGCAATGGACGAGAGACAGCCCGAACTGACCTACTCTGGTGATGGGATGGCCAAACACCCTAATTGTCCTGCTAGAAACCCCATCCAACGATTGAGGGATCTGGATGCAGAGATCCATAGCTAGGTCCGGGGTCGATCTCTGGGAGTCCAATTAGTGAGAATAAGAAGGGTTTATATGAGTGAGATTTGTTGAGACCAAGGTTGGATAAAGCACAGGGACAAATAGCCAAACAAATGGAAACACATGAACTATGAACCAATGGCTGAGGGGTCCCCAACTGGATCAGGCCCTCTGAATGGGTGAGACAGTTGATTGGCTTGATCTGTTTGGGAGGCATCCAGGCAGTTGGACCGGGTCCTGTGCTCATTGCATGAGTTGGCTGTTTGAAACCTGGGGCTTAGGTAGGGTTGTTTGCTCGCCTGGGAGGAGGGAACTGGACCTGCCTGGACTGAGTCTACCTGGTTGATCTCAGTCCTCAGGGGAGGCTTTGCCCTGGAGGAGGTGTGAATGGGGGGTAGGCTGGGGGGAATGCGGGGGTTGGGGGGGTGGGGGTGAGGGGTGGGGGAGGAAGGGGGAGAACAAGGGAATCCATGGCTGATATGTAGAACTGAATTGTAATGTAAAAACAAACAAACAAACAACAAAAAAAACATATAAAACAACATACAAAGAATCTTTGTCATGAAATGGTTTTTGATCTTTCCAGGTCTTAGCTTCCCAACCTCTATGAATACAAGTTGGACAAAAAGTATCATTTTCTTCTTAAGTGTTTTATCAGTCTGCCTTGGCAAAGTCCTGTACAAGGTATTAATTGTTCATAACTTGTCTTTGAAAATCCTAGTTATATTACTTTATTCATGTTTTCATTTTATGTTACAAAGTTCATTTTATTATAGTCAAATAGTGTCCTCACTATTGGGGAACAATGGTAAAAGAATGAAATAAGGGATGAAGGATGTATTTTCTGATCTTTTATTAGCTTAGAGTCTAGTGAGTACAAGCAATGTTAATAAAAGAATAACAGAAACATGTGGTTCACAGCTATGTTGACTATAGACCTGAAGGGATTACAGGCAGTTAGAAGTGTTTCTAGCCTGGTCAAGTTCTCTGTGATAGAACTAAGTATGACAAAAGAAGCATTCAGTGATATGAGAAGGTTGAAGTCAGGACTGAAAAGGGGAAAGGACCAATTTCAGTAGAAAACAATGTGATTTAATAAAAGAAAACATGATTTATCATTGAAATTTGAGGAATTTACAGGCTTTGTGGCCCAAAACCAGGGTCCTCGAATTATTTAAACTTGCATATAAGTTAAAACTTACTCTTACTTTCGCTCCTATTTTGATGCGCTGAGGAAATGAATGCTCACCCAAACACCACGTGCCTTAACACTGGCTGGGGACAAAGCAGTCCTACTATCTTAAATTGATTAGTATGCCATAAGTCAAACACATAATGATGTGTTATGTGTTGTTTGTATTTTGTGCATATGAAAAAATGAAGAAACTGATTCAGAGATTCATTATTGTAGGCATAGATACTGGCTTATATCTGAGGTGGTCAACAGTGCTCTCAGTGGTAGTGAGATGCATTCAGTGAAACCCAGTCTAAGAAAAAAGTCTCTGAGTAACTTAAGATACATGTGTATACAATACACACCATATAAAATTAGATTCTTCCACTTTCTAATAGTGCTATAGAGAGGTTACTATGATTTTGTGTATCTTTTTTATTTCACTGTTCTTTAAATTAAACTAATTCCACTGTGCTTTTAAAGTTTTAGCCAGGACAAATTTAAAATTTGAATATCCAAAATCAAAACTTAGTCACCATAATGCTTCAGTGGAAAAGAAAGGCATACAGTTTTATTCTGAATTTAAAAGTGTTGTTTACATTTTTGTGCTCAAAACGATAGAAGACAAACTCAGGAAGATTCTGATTATGTGGAGAGATAATGATCTTACAATAATGCATTTCCCAGAATGACAGCCAGTGATGTCTGTAAATGGCTTTTGGTAGAAGAAAGAAAACACACTGCACCAATCAATACACAGATAGTCTGTAATGTAAAGATTAAGATCAGAATATTTAAAAATTTAATACTTTGCCTCTCCATATAGCACTTTGGAAGTCAATATCTTTGGAAACCTGGCCCATTTCCCTTCTTTGAAAGCATTAATATATTTAAAGTTTTTAATTATTTATCTAGTTCATGTGATTAAAAATGGAAAAAGTTACTTCATCCATTATGTTCTGCAGCTGCTGTCTGGATGTTAGACTTTATTTTTCTTCTTTCTCTCACCTTTTGTATCTTTGTTTTTTTCTTGTTATCCTGTTAAGAAAACTCAATACAAACACTAAGAGAACAAAAGGAAACTCATCTACTTACTAACAAGGATGTTATAGCTGGTGTTGGGAGCAGAAGCAGCTGCACAGAAAACAGGGCATTTGCACATTTTCCTCAACTCTGTGACTTTCAGGTCTGATGATTAAACACATGAAGCAAAACTGACAGAAAGTGCAGCGATTTTCCCAGGTAATTGTGGATGGTGGGCTTACCTATTAAAAATATTATCAAAATATTTTCAAGGCAACTGTTTTCATATAAGAAATCTTTTCTTATGTATTAATATTTTGCTTGCATACATATTTGTATACCATGAGCATGGAATATTCCTGCAGAGTCCCAGTGAAGATATTAGGGACCCTGGAAGTACAGCTGTAAGCACTTGTAAGCAACCTTGTAGGTGCTGGGAATTGACTTCTGGTCCTCCAGAAAAACAGCCAGTCCTCTTAATCACTGAACCATTTCTCCAGCCAACACAAGAATATATATATGTATATGTTATGTATTTTAGTTTTCCAGAGTACAATATAACTGCATTACCCACCCCCTTTCCTCTACTTTCTCTGAACCCTTCCCATATACCTCTCCTTGCTCTCTTTCAAGTTCATGGCCTACTTTTTTTCCATTAATTGTTCTCACATGCATGAATGTATATGTATATTAATTGACCTGTTTTCATTCCTTGTGTTCAGACTTCTCATTGTAATAAGAGTCATATTAAAATAAAGTGAAAAAATACTTAAATATACTAATTTAATGTGATTTTTCATATCAGTACAACTTTTTGGTTGTTATTCATTTTATTTTTAAATGATTGTATTTTTTCAGGTATTTTCTGAAGACTTTACTGAGATTAGAATTATTAGCATTGCAAATGTGACATGCAGTTTGGATTAAAAATTGTTCTTTTGAGGATTTCTAATGTTAATAGAGACCATTTTCATTTTTTAATTAACTTTTATTGATTCTTTGTGGATTTTACCTCATGCATTCTGATTCTACTCATCTCCCTGTCTCCTTGCATCTGCCCTCTGCCCTTCGAACTTCCTCCCTTGAAATCAAAACCAAATTTAAGCATTCCTTGCTACATGAGTCGGCTGTTTGAAACCTGGGGCCTATGCAGGGTCGCTTGGCTCGGCCTGGGAGGAGGGGACTGGACCTACCTGGACTGAGTCCACCAGGTTGATCTCAGTTTGTGGGGAAGGCTTTGCCCTGGAGGAGATTGGAATGAGGGGCGGGCTGGGGGGAAGGTGAGGGGGGCGGGAGGGGGGAGAACAAGGGAATCTGTGCCTGTATGTAGAATTTAATTGTATTGCAAAATAAAAATTAAAAAAAAAAAAAACAAATTTAAAAGAAAAAACAAAAATCAAACCAACCAACCAAACAAACAAACAAACAACAACAAACACCAAAACAATAACAAAAAGGAATGTCTGTGGAAGCTGTAATGTGGCCCATTGATTCACACACTTTACCCTTTAGTTCATTCATCTTTACTTGCAAACGTTCATTGCCAAGAGTCATTGGTCTAGCTTGAGGCCTCTGGCTTCTGCTATACCACCAATAATGGGCTCTCATGAGGGCTCCTCTTGAATATTGTGCTGTGTCATGGAGATTCTGCTGTTTTGGATCTGTAGGTTTGTTCCCTTCACATGCTCCGATAGTTCATAGATTAAAGGCATGTTGGGGTGGGTCAACTCATAGCCCTGGGCCTGGGCCTGGGCAGTAGCTGGGTTGGTCAGCTTGGTAGTTTTCCTTCATCGTCACTATCTGGGCAAGCTCTCCAGCACTGCCTCAACTATTTCACTCAATACAGTCTACAGCAGGGAGAGGGAACAGATCTCAGGCTGCTGATCTCAGGCTGTTGATCTCAGGTCCTCAATTCCTGGTACCCCACATTCACATCATCAGGGCCAGGTCTACTGTTTTGCCCAGGCAAAGTGCAGGGCCTTCTCTCCTGATTGCTATATGGAGAGTACTGGGGGTAGGGGGAAGCAGGGTCAGCTCTTCTGCTCTCATGCCCTCACGGCTGGCTCACTTGCGCCCCTCAACAACAGCGTCAGTTCTAGTGTGTTGCCCAGGTGCAGAACAGAGCCCGCTCTCCTGTGTGCTGCAGCTGGTGTGAGGCAGGGTTAGTTCTCTCACTCTCCTGACCCCAGGGCTAGCTCTCTCCCTTGCCATAGGTGCTAGTGGATGAGGAGGTAAGGACATTTTTCTTTCACCCATCCCATCACATGGCAGATGAGAGAGGACGGAGTCAGATCTCTTCTCTCATGCTCTCAGGGTTGGCTCACCTTTGTCCTCAACCACAGGGTCAGATCTAGCACCCTGCCATGTGAGGTGCATGCCAGTGGTGAGAGGTGGGGCTTTTTTTTCCCTGAATGCAGGGGCAAGCTCTTCCCTGAGAGTAGGACCTGCTGGCCTGCTGCAGTGTCAGCCAGGGACAAGGCTAGCCATCCCAGGGCCAGCGAAGGGCAGGGCCAGCTCAACACAGCAGGGTTCCGATGCTAACATGCTAACCTCCATGATTCCACAGTCCATTTGCATCACCACAGTCCCCAGGTGTCAGAACAGGCCACTCAGATAAGCATGGCCCCATGCATGGCAAGATACTCAGACACCAACATGGTCCAAGGTGGCTAAGCATTCCCTGATCATCTGCGTGGCCCTCAGTGGCAACAGGAGCTCCAGGCATAAACTCGGACCATGACTGCTGTAGGGCCATGGCCCCAGACATGGTGCCCAGGTGACAGCACAGGCTACTTAGATCAGGATGTCCTTGGTGGCAGCACAGCCTTCAGATGCCCTCACAGCCACAGGTTCTGGCACAGTCCCTGAGCATCTATGTGGCCTTCGGTGGCAATGTGGACCACGGACATCAATACAGACCCTGGTTGTAGTAGGACCTTGGACTCAGACATGGTCCTAGGTAGCAGCCTGGGCCAGGATGCCACCATGGCCCTAGGTAGACAAGCCACCCAGAATGTCATGGTCTCTGTGGCAGCCCAGACCACAGGCCCTTGCATGGTCCCCAGTGGTGACATGAGCCCCAGACATCAACACAGGGCTCTTGGCTGCTCCAGAGCCCTGGACCAGGACCTGTCCCTTGGGCATAGCCCAGGCCCAGGCATCTACCTGTGGCCAGCTGGCCATTCATGTCAGCCGATCCTCCCCACCTCACCTCTCCATATCTGCCTCTCTCTCCCCAGCCCATGAACCATGCCATTCACTTTTCCACCTCCCCACCCTGTACTTTCTCATCAACACCAGGGCTCTTGGTTAGGTTCCAGGTGGCACCCAGTTGGGCACTGCCTACCCCAGCCACAAGGAATGACAGTGGAGCTGCTGCCTTTCCTTTCTCCCATGCCTTGTTTAAAACCATAAATAAAGTAAGGTGGTATAAAGGAGAATGGCTTAGAGGGTACCAGGACACACACTAAAGTAAGGTGAAGCTGTGAGGATTTGTGTTCCCAGCACTAAGGGTCCAGAAACATCATGATTCCAGAGTATCAACATGCGAGACAGTGGAGCCAAAATCCTAAACTTCACACTAATTGAGAGTTACCCTGTCTTGAAACATAGGTTGAGATGCTATTTAAGAAGACACCTTACACAGCCTTGGTGCAGGGGGAGGGGCTTAGACCTGCCTCAGCTGAGTGTGTCAGGCTCTGCTGACTCCCAGTGGGAGCCTTGCCTTGGAGGAGGAGGGAATGGAGGGTGGGTTGGGGAGAAAGGTTGGGAGGTAGGAGGAGGGAGGGGAGGGGTACTGTGGTTGGTATGTAAAATGAATAGAAATTTTCTTAATAATAAGAAAAGAAGAAGCCGGGCGGTGGTGGCGCACGCCTTTAATCCCAGCACTCGGTAGGCGGAGGCAGGCGGATCTCTGTGAGTTCGAGGCCAGCCTGGGCTACCAAGTGAGTCCCAGGAAAGGCGCAAAGCTACACAGAGAAACCCTGTCTCGAAAAACCAAAAAAAAAAAAAGAAAAGAAGAAGAAGAAGAAGAAAAGAAGACACTGATACTAACTTCTGACCTTCCCATGTACCTGCATGAGTAAGTCCACTCACACACATGTAAACCCACACAATTTTCATTTTTTTTGAGACAGAATATTACTATGTATCCCTAGCTGGCCTGGAGCTCATATCATAGATTAAGATGGCCTCAAACCCACAGAGATGCACTTGTCTCTGTCCCCCAAATGCTGGGAATAAAGATATATGCCACTTTGCCTGGACACAAATGAAACGTAAAGGAATTCTAGACTGAACAAGGATGACACACATTCATAGCTTCTGTCTTTCCCACAGACACACACTCACATGCACAGGTATCCAGCACATGCACATATACACACAGAATGAAATCAACATTTCTACATAAATGGTATTCAACATGTATCAAAGAAAATATAAAATTTAAAGATATCAGAAAGCCTTCAAAGATGAGGAAGGGAAAATCAGAGATAAACATCATCTATTTCCCCTATCCTTCATGCTACAGGAGTTTGGAAAGAAAGCCCATAGAAAGTTCCCTATGTCCTTTCATTGCAAAGAGATTCTGTGAATCTTCAATATTGCGATTTCAATATGAATTTCATGTTTTGTTTGTTTAGGTCCTACATGTTACAAACAACAGTTTTCTTCTATTTCATTTTTTATTTCAAGTGATAAAATCAAGGTCAGAAGATGATTTCATCAAGATTATTGTTATTTCCATTGGCTATGAGCTGAGTACTTAGGAAGAATAGTCTTTGTTTTCCTTTGGGAATGATAGTTCTGAAATGAGTGAATCTGTGGAACTTAATTCTTGTTACAAAATGAGTCACAGCAATCTTAATGATACTAGACCAATAAAATTTAGCTACTTTTATTAATTCTTTATTCTAACTTTCAGTGAGTGGGAAATGATAGTTTATCTTCTCATAATCCATTTTTGGCCACTGAGATGAGACAGCATGTGGAATTACCCAAAAACATCACAGTCCCTAGAAAGTGTTGAATATCAAGGAATTAATATTTATCCAATCAAACTGAAGAAAGCTCTCTCTCTCTCTCTCTCTCTCTCTCTCTCTCTCTCTCTCTCTGCATTTCATTGGTTCAACCTAACTATGATGGCATCCTCAATTGTGTAGAAGTATAGTTATCATGATAACTCCTTTATAAAATGGTTAAACATTTCTTTCTTTCCTCTCCTGTCTACTGCATGTGTGTATATATATATATATATATATATATATATATATATAGAGAGAGAGAGAGAGAGAGAGAGAGAGAGAGAGAGAGAGAGAGAGAGAGAGAGAGACGGAGTTTATAACAGTGGTACATTTTCCCCCAAACAAAGGTTGTAAGTAAATAATTAAGAAATACCTAGACAAATTTTAAATGTATACTTTACAAAAGTTAAAAAAAAAAATCAGGGCTAGCAAGATGCGTCAGCCTGCCTGCAATTTATTATGTAGCTGAGGATGGCCTGGGAATTCTATCTCCTGCCTTGACTCCTTCAGTTCTGGGATTACACACAAGCCTGTACCACCATTCTGAGCTTATGTAGTAGTAGAGGTCAAAGGGCAGGCTTTGTGTATGCGAAGCAAGCACTCTACCACTAGATTTGCCTTCCCAGCCCCAAGACCCTAAGAAAGATCACTAGAACAAAGGGCTATAATCTAAGATCCTGAAATCAATTAATATTTATTAGAATATATTCTGAAGGCTGGTAACATGACCCATTAGGTAAAGGCACATGCTGATAAAACTGATGAGCTGATTTCAGTCCCCAGAACCCACATGGTAGGAGAGAATCAATCCCCTCGAGTTTTCCTTGGACTTCTATAAGAGTGCTACGGCAAACATAGTCTCCTCTTTCTGTTAATTAATTAATTAAATGTAATAAAATTTTCAAAATAAGGATGCATATTGAACCAATGTACAATTCATTAAAATTGAGTTCAACTGGATATTTAGGAATTATTTCGTGCTATTTAATTATTTATTGTTCTTGCTAAAGCATTTTGATTTCAAAAGTATTTGCTAGATGGACTACATGCTAATAAAAGGAAATAATTGTGAGAGAAAATCATTCCTTATTTTTAATGAAAATTGTCTGAACTCTCTTGGTTTCAGAGGGAGCATATTAAAATGTCATGTCAATGTTTAGCATTACATTTGCTTTGCTGCTTCATTTCCGTTCCTTCTCTCATTGGACACTCCGTACTAGAATATAATAATACCCTTAGGTCCTATTTAATTTTACCAACAATTCAAAGCTATTAACAGCTAGAAAAACAAACAATTTTAAATATGATGAAATTGCTTAATAAATATTTAGATAGGAACTCAAAGCACTTATCATATATGAATTACAAAAAGCTAAAACTTTTTCTATCTTCTTTATTGATGTTTACTATCTGGAATATCAGTATTACAAAATAATAATAAAGATTTCTTTCTTTACTGCTCTTAATGCATGTTTTTCCTGGTTCTATTGAAGGAAAATTTCAACTTTTACTTTCTCTATTCTCACATAAACTATTATGGTTTAATGTGGGATTCAGACATATGTGTCTCTCAGATTATCATTTTAGACAATGAGAGAGACTGAGAAAATTGGATATTACAAACTTTAACCTCTTCAGCCTATTTTCTATCCAGTAGTATGCACTTTGTATGTTCATTCTATTTTGCTAATAACACCATTTTTTTTTATTTCTTCAAGTCTCCTGAGAAAGTCTGTTACCTTAACAGAACAGGTTGGATAATTTTATCAAAAAGAAAACATGCTAGGCACAATGGTAACATTTTTGATTGTCCTATTAAAGAAGATAGTAGAGAATACTGAAGAGGATAATAGAACCTGACAGGTGGAAAAAAATGACTAAGAAATCAAACATGCAACCTAGCTCTGAGCTGGACCACAGAAGATAAGCAATGGGCAAAGTTTGGAAAACACAGTGCTGTTATCTCACATTTAATAAGGTGAGAATTACTTCACAGTAAAAATCATCGTATGAGATTAATAAGAATCAAGATCTCCATGAAAAAGTATATATAAAATACGTATATATAAAACTTATCTGGTTTTAATGGATCTATCATTACTTATTTAAACCATGTGGGTTTTTTTTGCACATGTGGCATTGATTTTGATTTCTTTATTCTAGAGTTTTCAAATGTTTAGATATTTTAACACATATAATATAACCATGAAAGAAGCTTCCAAATGGAAAATGTGGGCCATGCTATCTTCTCCCACATGCCTCCTCTAGTATTTCTCTCACTCTCTACCACATAGTGGGAGTGTCATTATGATTTTTAAAGCATTTTTTGAAAATGTTGCTGTTAAAGATTTATTGTAGCTGTAATTTAAACTTCAGCAAATGCCTAATGTAGCACCAATTCTAATTGGTCTTAATAATAAAAACCCAGAGTCAGATACCAGGGTAAAAGCTGAAAGATCAGAGAAGCAGAGCAGCCAGCTACTAGAAAGACTTCTTATCTCCAGGAATCCTCAGACTGAAAGGGGGCAGAGCTCCTCTCTCTACCCTACCTTATCACTTCCTCTCTTCACCCAGACATATCACTTCCTGTTTCCCCTTCCCAAGTGCTGGGATTAAAAGTGTGTGCTGCCGGGCGGTGGTGGCGCACGCCTTTAATCCCAGCACTCGGGAGGCAGAGCCAGGCGGATCTCTGTGAGTTCGAGGCCAGCCTGGGCTACCAAGTGAGTTCCAGGAGAGGCGCAAAGCTACACAGAGAAACCCTGTCTCGAAAAACCAAAAAAAAAAAAAAAAAGAAAAACCAAAAAAAAAAAAAAAATAAAAGTATGTGCTACCACTGCCTGACCTCAAATGGCTAGCTCTGCACTCTGATCTCCAGGCAAATTTTATTTGTTAGAGCACAAACAAAATATCACTACAAGCCAGTAAAGGAGACATGCATTAATACTGAACACTAATACAATAATATTAGCCAAAAGTTTGATATACATCTAGCTATTCTCTACCCAGAGTTTGACTGTGTAAAATATAGCACACTCAGAAAGAAAGAAATTATAATTCTTGGGTTCATATACTCATTCACATCAAGTCTTGCTCAATTGCACAGGGCAACTAACGATTTAATAACTAGTATTTCTTCAAGAGAATACTTTATGGATAAATTTAGATTAAATACATATCAATATCCTCTGTGTAACTTCAGGCTTCTCTTCTTGCATAAGTACAGACTAATACTTGTCATTCACCTTTTGTTTTGTGTGGACACTTATGCATTTATAGTGTGGCTTTCTTGGCCCTATTTTCTAAAGTAGCTTTCTCTCAGATCAACTCTATATCTTCCAAAAGAAAAAAAAAACCAACCAAATGAAACAAACAAAAAAACAAATCTTTGATTGAGTTATCTAGGTGTCAACATGTTAGAAAATGCATGTACAAAATACTTGGTAATAAGTAAATAAAATATATAAGACTCAGAACCTGATTTAAAAAGAGAAATGAAATATATTTAATTTCAAAATATCTTTATGTTTCCCAGATTCATGTGAAAATGAGAAATTAACCCTTATTTTTTATATATTAGTTTTATTTTCATTTGCTTTTCACTGAAAACCTTCTAAAATACCATGTGTACTAGTACAATTATATTAATGGTTGCATTATAAAACATAGACATATCATGGAATGCACACAGGTGCTCATGAGCACATGAAGATATAAGAATATAGTGTAGAAAGACAACTAATGCATTCAGATCAAATTTATGACATTGGCAGGAAAATGGGTGAAATTGAAGATCATGTTAAATTAAATAAGCAGACTTAGAAAAAATAGTATCTTGAGTTTTTCTCTTCACATATAAAAATTTAAATGAGAAGATAAGAAACTTCCTGAGTATAGATTCTCTGCTGTTTGAGACAATAACTCTAAGGGAGAAACATTGCCATGTAAATCTTGGCAGTAACCAACAACTCCTAATTGCATTTAAGAGTTTCTTAACAAGAGGATAATCATGTCTAGTACAAGAAACCTGGTGGTCAACTTGGGATTAATGAAGTCACAGGTCTTGGAAGTGAACCACAGATCTTGGAGGAGAACCTACCATCTTCAGTCTACTAAACCAGCACCATCCCTTACTGCATTCTAAATATTTATCATTTGGCCCACACATAAGTACAGTTACTATCCTAAATCAAAGAAGCTTCTCTTTATAGCCAATGGAATATATTATAGAAAGTTATAACCAATCATAACAAAAAGGCAGCCCTTAAAACATATACATGCAAATAATATATATATATATATATATATATATTGAACAAGTTTGTATTTTTCCTTTTATTAAGAAATTTTTTTCATTCATTTTACATACCAAAGATCCCCCTTTTCACTCCCCCTGCACCCCCAGCCTCCCCCTACCAACCCACCCCCACTCCCCGCCACAAGAAGGCAAGGCCTCCCTTGGGGAGGCATATCCAGTAGAGGCAAGTCTAAGCCCTTCCGCCTGCCTCAAGGCTGCACGAGGTGTCCCATCATATATATTGGGTTCCAAAAACCTGCTTATGCACCAGGGATGGATTCTGACTCTACTGCCAGGATATATGTGAGATATATATTTATATGTTTTTATACAACAACAATTTAAAAAGTGAGACCATGTATTTGATAAAGCAAGTGGAGGGAAGGTATATGAGAGGGATTTTAGGAAGGAAAGGGTAACAGGAAATGATGTAATTATGTTATAAACTCAAGAAATAAAAACATATATTACAAAAAGAAAAAGGACAAGAAAGTAGAAAGGGATATTTTAAGTTTTAAAAAAGAAAACCAAGGTTGGGAAGTGAAAAAAAATCATCATATAGATTTCTTATGTAGAAGTTTCCTCTGAGATTGAAACATTTCATCTCCCAGGGAAGCTCCTGAAGAAAAAGGTTAACAACTTAAAATAGTTTCAGGATGTCCCTGAAATTGACCAGATTCACTGGTTCCCTTCACCCCAGCATAAGCAATAAGGATTGCTAAAAGTCATTCTCATACAAGCCAAGCTGCAGAGAAAACACTTGAGGCCAGACTAGCTGCTTCAAAGAAGGGGAAACCAGCGAAGTTGCCTAGAAGAGGTTTAGACAAACTAAATAACTTAGTAATAATACTCTCCAACTTGTTGAGCTGCCTACAGTGTGCTCCAGGATCCCAGATTTTGTGAGCTTTGGTTGAGTCATTTCTGCTCTTGTAAGTAACCTCCTACCCATTTTCTTGTAACTCCAGTAAAACTTACTGGTTCATCCAGTTGGACTTCGGTAGTTTCTACTTTGGTCTGTCATGGGCTACACTTCTGGGGTGAGTAAACATCTGTATTGAGTCTCCCCAGGAAATGTCTTGTCACACAACAAGATGTGGTAATACGGAAAAGCTTAATAAAATCCATTACTTTGTATAATTAGTATGTGCTAATAAAATTAATTTCATTCTAGGTCAAAGCTCTTTTGTTTTGATATTATATATATATATGGAGACAGAGAGAGAGAGAGAGAGAGAGAGAGAGAGAGAGAGAGACAGAGAGACAGAGAGACAGAGAGACAGAGAGAGACAGAGAACAAATTTTGCTCCTATCTTTGGATTGAGCTGAACCTCTCATAGTATAAATATTCTAGAGTTCCACCTTGCATTCATTTGCTGAATGTCTAGGTCCATGTTGTGCATTTACCTTTTGAATGTGGATCCTAGAGTGACATTGTTCCTGCTCCTTCAAATCTGTCTCTATTCCTTACAATGTAATTTATCCAAAATTCTTAGCTTCAGTAATACTTCCTGAGCCCCAGCTGCAGAAGTTGTATTGTAAATGTATCTATCTCTTAGGTCTAGGTGCCTTATGAGCTCTTGATCTCTGCATTGTTCCAAGTTGTGGTTTACTATGATGGTCTCCGTTTGCTGTAAAGAGAAACTTCTTTTATGAGGGGTGGTTGCTATACTTGTCTGTGGGTGTAGGAGAAGATTTAGACTGCAGTAAGAAAATGTGCTGGTCGAGTAAAGTAGCATTAATAATTAATTAATCTCTGACCTCACTAGCCCATGTAAATTGTCTGAGTTTATGGTACCAGATATGACTTTCTTTCTGTTGATGGGACTTCAGTCAAATTAGACTGCTTTTGATTGCTGCTGTGTGAGGGCTACTTCTTCACTTTTATGTGGATCTTCCCATGCTGTTTATCATTGTGGCTCATGGCGGTTGCATGGGTAGGATTATTTAATAGCTCCCTTCTCTCAACAGTTTTATGTGTATTTATTTGATCCTTATCTCCTCATTTTATCTCTTACTTACCCCACCATGACTCTGAGCAATGCCTCCTGTCTCTGAATATGAACCTATCTTGCTCAATGTTGCAAATAATTAAATCTCCATTTGTTCACAAACTTGGAATGGTCTCATTCTTTGAGCCAGGAAGGGAAGAGAAAACCAAATTGTCTAAGTTGATGCTATCAATTATCTCACCAGAAACACAAGCTTATGTACTTAGATTCGATTTATATTTGATAGCTCACCTCTGTCAATATTTATTCATACTCTCTTAACTCACAAACATAAATAAGTGCATGTATAAGTATATATGTGTTTACTTACCTATGTGTAAACATACATAGAGGCAGTTAGGATTGAATTCTTACACATAATTTGAATACATTGTCAGCAATTCACTCAAATTTTCTTTCTGAAACTTTTATTAGTTCATTTCCCCTTTTAGTTATCCATTCAATTGTTTATTCAATAGTGTTCACTTACCACTTCCAATGAACCAAATTTGAAATCAGTGGTGTGAATACATACTAAACAAGAAAACAAATATTCCTCCATTGAGTCTATAATCTATACAGACAGACAAACGGTTATTGAATAAATATAAAACAAAAATGACTGATGTGGCTTACAGATTTTAGATGATATAATCAATGTTATTTTGAGATTATAAATATAGTATTTGACCTAAGAAGTAGGGAAATAATACATTATTGAAAAGAATATTTGCAGAAAAGAATATTCAAAGAGGAAAAGATATGATGCTAAAATACTATAACAATGATCTACTGATTAGTGTTCCACAAGGAAACTGAAATCTGAGGAAGTAGGGAAGGGCTGAATGGGGAGTGGCTACCATACTCTTAGATATAATGAAGTGTCTGTGTAGGGACTAGTAACAAAGATACTGACACTGAAAATATACCAAACCCACTCTTCCTAATCTCAATAACTTCATAGAGTATATCACTGTGACGAAACTTGCCCCCTTGGTTCAGTAGAATCATAGGTAGTTTTAAACACTGAGTATTTTTTTTGTATCATCAGATGAGTTTTCTCCTTTGTGGGGTTGCCTGCAACAGCACAGACACACGTACACAAAGTTGGGAGGGGAAATGAGATACAGAGAGATCATGTGGTAGTTTGAATGTAATTGACCCACACAATCTCATGGGGAGTGGCAATAATAGGTAATGTGGCTTTGATGGAGTGGGTATGGCCTTGATGGAGGAAGTGTGTCACTGTAGAGGCAGGCTTTGAGGTTTCTTATGCTCAGAATACCACCTAGTGCATCAGTTGACTTCTTGTTGCCTGCAAGCTGTAGCACTCTCAGCTCCAGTACCACATCTGCCTGCAGGCCGCCATGCTCCCCACCATGAGCATAATGGACTGAAACTCTGATAGTGTAAGTGAGCCACCACAATTAATTTTTTTCCTCATAAGAGTTACCAAGGTCATAGTGTCTCTTCACAGCAATAAAAACCCAAACTAAGACAGTTACACAAACTGAAAACATAGATCAAAAAGTGCAGAAACAGAACTCGACTTTTTGGGAACACAATTTAACAACAACATAAAAACATCAGAAAAACAACAAATACATACACCTTGTATTGAATTAAAACTTTATGTGGTACATATGCACAATGGAATACTACTCAGCAGAGAAAAACAATGATATCATGAGATTTGCAGACAAATGGATGGATTTAGAAAAAATCATCCTGAGTGAGGTAACCCAGACTCAGAAAGACAAACATGGTATGTACTCACTCATAGCAGGATACTAGATGTGGAACAAGGATGACTGGACTGCTACTCACATCACCAGGGAGGCTACCTGGAAAACAGGACCCCAAGAAAGACAAGGGGATCACCCAATGAAGGAGAAATGGAAGAGATCTGTATGAACAGCCTGGACATGAGTGGGGGTAATGAAGGGCGAGGGTCGAGGGAAAGAGAGCTTGGGGGAGCGGGAGATCCCAGCTAGATCAAGAACAGAGAGTAAGAACAAGGAATAGGAGACCATGGTAAATGAAGACCACATGAGAATAGGAAGAAGCAAAGTGCTAGAGAGGCCCACAGAAATCCACAAAGATACCCCCACAACAGACTCCTGACAATGGTCGAGAGACAGCCCGAACTGACCTACTCTGGTGATGGGATGGCCAAACACCCTAATTGTCATGCTAGAAACCCCGTCCAACTACTGAAGGATCTGGATGCAGAAATCCATGGTTAGGCCCCGGGTGGATCTCTGAGAGTCCAATTAGCAAGAAAGAGGAGGGTTTATATGAGCAAGAATTGTTGAGACCAAGGTTGGATAAAGCACAGGGACAAATAGCCAAACAAATGGAAACACATGAACTATGAACCAATGGCTGAGGGGCCCCCAACTGGATCAGGCCCTCTGAGTGGGTGAGACAGTTGATTGGCTTGATCTGTTTGGGAGGCATCCAGGCAGTGGGACTGGGTCCTGTGCTCATTGCATGAGTTGGCTGTTTGAAACCTGGGGCCTATGCAGGGTCACTTGGCTCGGCCTGGGAGGAGGGGACTGGACCTGCCTAGACTGAGTCTACCAGGTTGATCTTAATCCTCGGGGGAGGCTTTGCCCTGGAGGAGGTGGGAATGGAGGGTAGGCTGGGGGGAAGGTGAGGGGGACCGGAGGAGGGAGAACAAGGGAATCCATGGCTGATATGTAGAACTGAATTTTATTGCAAAATAAAAATTAAAAAAAAAGAAGAAAAAAAAAACTTTAAAAAATGGAATGTCTCAGAATAACGCTCCTGTCAATAGAGGTAAATACTAGGTAGACAGTTATTTCGTATTCATATATTATATTGCTATGAAGGGAGAAATACTAATTCAACATCATTAAACTTGAACCAGATAAACTCCAAAGCTACCCACATCTTTGAGCTTCTAAATTGGCTCTCCACTGACATCCCACATCATATCTCAACCACTTAAAAATCACTGTCTTTCTTTGCTAGCAGCCCAAGCAATCATTTTGACTGATTCTTGAGTTCTGAATGATCTGGGTGTTGATATTTTGCTTTTAGAAAATGTAAAATATGGTTTTGATTTGTAAATGTACTCAGAGGCACAGAAATGGGCACTGAAATTATTATTTTTTAAATGAAATAAAAATAGGACTGACAGGGTAATAACCTTCACAGCAGTTATTATTATGTGTTATTATTAGCCTCAGCATGTGGTGACATTTTAGACTCTAAATTCACAGAAATACATCTTAGATCTTGGGTACTCCAGATGCTAAAAGAAGAACACAGAAGTGCTGTTCTATGGATTAACATAAAATTTTCAATTTCTTTTCTTTTCTTTTTATTATTTTTCTGAAACAAGGTCTTACTATATAGCTTGATGTGTCCTGGAATTCACTATGTAGTATAGCCTGGCCTTGAACTCAAAGAGATCCACCTGCCTCTGCCTCCTATATACTGAGATTAAAAGCATGCACCGCCACACGAGACTATTAAAGAGTTTTTAAAAGAATGAATTAAGAAAGGTAATAAGTTTATAATTTGTGATGAAGAATGGAATACTCTTATCCTAAAGGTTAAAGCAGGGCTAAACTAGGGCTTTTTTTTTTTTTTAACAAAGTCTGTCATCAAGAATATTTTTGAGAAATTGTCAGGGAATATATTTGGATTGTGTTCCATTATTAATGGCGTCAAAAATATATGTGGAATCATTTTCTTTGAGTCTCTAACACATAGACAAAGAGTATGAATAAGAATAACATGATGACTTGCCTTTTAGAGGAAAACTTTTCTGAGCATTTAAATAACACCCAGATAAACATCCCAACTGTCTTCAAAAGAATCCTGATAATGCTATCCAAATATTTTGTAACACAAAACAAAACAAAACAAAACAAAACAAAACAAAACAAAAACAGTGACTATAGAGTCTACATGTGAAATCAAGGCAGCATGCTAGAGTGTAGATGAACAGTCTTATTAAATAAGAAACACAGAGCCAATTGCAGTGTTAAAAGCCCAAGAGGTCAGAGCAGTAGCTGAGAACTGAGCTTACCCTTCACTTCGCTGCTGCTGCTGTCTTTCCTCTCAGCAAGAGCACTACTTCCTGTGTATCTGTCTTTTTATAGACTTTCTGTTCTGCCTTCTCATTGGTTGTAAACCCAACCACATGACCTCCTCATCACTGCCCATCTATACAGACCTCCAGGTCTTCTATGGTTGATATTGAGATTAAAGGCATGTGTCTCCATGTTGGTGGTATCCTTGAACACACAGAGATCTGCCTGTCATGTGATCAGAATTAAGGGCGTGTGCTTCCACTGCCAGACTTCTGCTATGGCTTGCTATTAGCTCTGACCCCCAGGTAACTTTATTTATTAACTTACAAATAAAATCACATTTCAGTACAAATAAAATATCACCGTACTAGAGCAATTGCAAATGTGGATGTAGAACCAAATAGAAGGAAGTGTGTGAGTCTCTCTAAGCCTTTCATTCTTCATCTATAAAATGTGACAATAGAGGTCTTTACATCATATTTATTGTAAAGATATAATCATTTAATGTTTGATTATGACCTTAGATCCATGTTGGGCAAAGTCATCTACTCATCAAGGTGCAAAATACAGATTCTCAAATACAAGGACTAATTTACTCTCTACCCAAACATTAACCTTAGTACAGAGACTGACAAGTGCTAAGTCACTGACCTGGAGTATTTAATATATTATTTATTTATTTTTCTTATTCGAATTTTACTCAAACAATATTATCCAGGATGGATGGGGAAATCTTCAAATTGAATAAAATGAAGTAATTCTTTTAGATGTAATTTCTTTCTTGGATACAAAGGAAACATCAAGGAGTTAAGGACTTATCCCATTACATTTTATGAGGAAGTGAATGGCAGAGGGGCAGGTAGAGAGATTGCTTTATCCCTCAGCCACCCTTAGCATATAGCTGTACCCTTCATAGTTACAAGGTGCCTGTTCTACCTTTCTGTTCGGGTCTCAGACAGGAAGCATTGACAAGTAAAAAAATCCTACAAAACAAACTTTCCTTATCTGTCACTGACAAAAAAAAAAATCCTGTCAATCACCCCCTATTTTTCAGGCATATAGAAAAGTGTTAGTTTATACTTCCCTAAAAAATCAACATAATAGTTGGAAAAGATAATATGGAAGAGATCTATCTTCTTCTTTTTTTTTTTTTTTTTTTTGGTTTTTCAAGACAGGGTTTCTCTGTGTAGCTTTGCGCCTTTCCTGGAACTCACTTGGTAGCCCAGGCTGGCCTTGAACTCACAGAGATCCGCCTGCCTCTGCCTCCCAAGTGCTGGGATTAAAGGCGTGCGCCACCACCGCCCGGCTGAGATCTATCTTCTATAAACCTAATGGTATTATATAGTACAATGAGAGAAAGGAAAATGGGACTTGTTGTGAATTGCCTTCTATCATATATGTGATGTGATTTCTCAAAACAAACATTTTATATTACAGTGCCATTTTTATATGTAGCAATAAAGATTAGTACCCACTGGTGCTGGGAAAACAGTCAACATGTATCCAGCTGCAACGCCTGTGATTTTGTACTATATACTGTCTACCTAACAAAGATGATGCTACTCTTCTCAGTAATAAAATCTTAACAGTATATTCTGGCTGTATTGTCATCCTTTTGTCCTTTAGCTGTGATAAGTGATTGGTTAACTGTGTTTATGCTGATGAATCACATGTCTTAATTACTTGTGTATATCGCAAACCTGGTTATGTCATGGAACAAGATTATCTGATGACCAGAACAATGAGATCAGTTGTATGCAACCTATGATCTCATCTCAACTCTTCTTATCCTGAGTGCCTACGTTTGAGCAATGGAAAAGGTTGCTGGCACATTTTACCAGTTTCTATTCTTGTAAGGTTAAAATTAGATGATAGATGTGAAAGCATTCTTTGGAAGTGTAACTGCTTACTATGCAAATATGAAAAAGTTGTTATTATTGATCTAGTAGTCCAGAGTGGGAATCTCCTTGATATTCTATCAGAAGCTTAAATGAGCATTTTCAGCACCATTATTTCAGCTGGCAGAAAACTGATGGTTATCTTTGACAGAGTACAGGATCTACACAGACACTTTCCTTTCTTTGGTGCACTTCCTCAAAGAATGGCAAATCAGACAGACATCTTCAGAAGACAAATGTAAAAATTATCCCAGGAATTAAAAAAGTGTCAACCCGTAGAAGATTATTTGTGCAAATAGTTTGTTAGCACATTTTTTCCTTCCATTTATGCTTCAACTAATGTGGGGGTGATCACTTAATTAACTAGGTCACATTTCTTTATGAAGTTACTTTGTATTCCATACATTGCAGTAGTACCAGAGAATACAGCAAGGGACAGGAAAAATCTTGTTTCTACCTTTCTAAGTTTGCTAATCTATCAAATAAGAATAGCATTAAACACTTAATTAAGCATGTTCTGTATCATTAAGTAACTAAGTGTGTCACAAATCAGTACAAAATAGTGGAAGGAGGCAAGAGAAAGAAATACAGTGGAAAATGTCTGTATGAGGTGTACACAGACACACACACAGACACACACACACACACACACACACACACACACACACACCTTCTCAATTATAGGCATTGTGGACTTTAATGATTTAAATTCACAAACACATCAATTCTACTTTAACACCGTAATTTTATCTCTAAATTCAGAGAAAGTATGTATGGAAAAATAGCTGAACAGTTTAAAAATGGAATAATTTTATAAAAACTATACTGAAAAAATAAACTAAAATAATGAAATAAAACCATGTGTTATATTTGTTAATATAATAATCAATATCTGCACTTCTAAAGGTATGATTGGTGGACATACATAGCTATTTCAAATATTTCTCTTTATGTACACACATTTATAAATCAGTTGAAATATAGGCAAAGATGGACATAAATTCAGATCATCAAAAAAAAATAGGGAGCATTGGTCCACCTGTGGTCAGTTCCTTTCAATTGAACAATAGTTTGCACCATTAACTCTTGTCCAAAATACTTCAAAGCTGCATCAATATCTTTAAACATTTAAGGATGCCTCTGTGGTTTGACAAAACTTGCTTTTGGTAAAAAATATTGAATTAATTGTTTTTAACCAGTTAATTCTTAGCCTGCTAGCTATGTGGCACATACCTAGTAGACACCATACACATATTGAACAACTACTTCTCAGTATCTAAACTCAATGCTATCATATTTCTCACCTTTTTCTTTGAAATTTTAAAAGGTAGACATTTGAATTCTTGAATTGTATTACAGAAGTTGAATCGTATGAGTGAGCATAGTTACATTAATATAGAGAAAACCAGAAGTTGATGCCCACTACACTCTTGGATCCACTGAGAACAACCTCTGGTTTTGACTCTGTCAATGCTGAGAGTGTTTCTGACTGAATTTTGAGGAATAGCTTCACAAATGGCTTTAGAACCTTCTACAGAATATAATGCAATCTGAATGAATTCTCTAGAATATAAAATGTTTTTCAGTTGACTGATTGTTTACCAAACTGAATATTTTGTGAAATAGTATGAGGTAATGTTTAACAAACTCTACCCCCTCAGGTCAAACAAATCTTGCCAGCTGCTTGCTTTTAAAGTAAGGTTTTGATGGTAAAGCTGCATCCATTTCTTTCTGGCTGGCTGCCTTCATTCTCTAGAAGTATTTTCAGTAACTCTGTCAAAGACCATCTGGTTCACAAAGCTAAACATCTTTACTATGTGTCCTTCTATGGAAGGCTCATTTTGACTCATGATGTATAATGCAGGCTTTCATCCTAATAAAATGAGGAAACTACATTGACAACTTAGATACTTAATCACATAGTCCCATATTAACTCTATTGTGGATCCAGGCTTTAATGTTTGACATTTTGGGATTATTTGTTAAGTTGCTAGAAAACTGTGAGATTCTATTCTTTTTATGGGAAAAGAGCTAATATCCTGGGTATATTGTAGAGGTTATATAAAATAATATAGACAGTGTCTAACATACAATGATTTATATTTTTCTTCTTCTTATACTGGAAAAATGCATTAAATATATTCAGGGTATTAAAAACAGAGGTTTTAGGTCAGAATAAGGTATTGGCCTGTTGACATGATCCAGCCTCCTGGGAAGTGCTGATCTCAAACTACAGGTTGGGTTTTTCAGCCAAGAATGGATCCAGGCTATCTTTGCCTGGATTGTCTTGGGGATGGATCTTCTGTCTTTCTACATCATTAACAGATTAGAGCAGGATGTGTTCTTGTCTTTAGAAGATTAACATACAAGTTCACATTGTCATGTAAGTATTGGGAAATGTTCACCTTAATCTAAGGGCACTTAATCATCTGAGTCCACTTGTCTTAAATACCAACAATGAGAGAACAGTAGAAATAGATTTAAGTACAGTCTCAGTATTAATTTAGAAAAGAATAAATAAGCAAATTATCAAATTAAACAAAAGCTTATAGCTTATCTGAAATCTTCCTTCATTTTGATAATTACAGAGAGACTTTTTGATAATCTATCAGATCGTCCATACTAAGTGATAATGACAGTCATTCTTTCTTCCTTATATGGTTACATTATTTGAAAAATTGTGGTTGAATGCGTACAATCCCTCATTTAGCAGAAAAATAGTAGTAGGTTCTCCCGTAGGGCCTATGTCCTAAACAGTCACATGTTCTTTGTCTCATTAACAGTGCCATATATTGGTTCCACCTCATGGACTGAGACTTAAATCAGAAAGTGGTTAATTACTCTCCTAAAATTTGTGTCCATGTTTCATCAGTGGGTTTGTTGCATCAAGGCAGGCATTACTGTAGCTTACACAGCTCACAGCTGGATGAGATGACTGCTTTTCAATTTTGGTAGTGTACTCTGGTAGTTTGAATCAAAATGGCCCCTATAGACTCATAAGGAGTGGTATTATTAGGGTGTGTGGCCTTGTTAGAGAAAGTATGTCACTGTGAGTGGGCTTTGAGGTTTCAGATGCTACCTCCTCAGCACCATGTCTGCTGCATGCTGGTATGTATCCCACCATGATGATATTGGACTAAATCTCTGAACTGTAAGCTAGCCCCAATTAAATGTTTTACTTTCTCAAAGTTGCCATGCTCATGGTGTCTCTTCATGGTAATAGAAACTTAAGACACATACATAGTACCTTTCTGCACTATGAAAGTTAGTCAGGAAAGCCATTTGAGATGAAGCTTCTAGGCTAGTGCTCATAACATGCAAACAAGCAAATGAAAAACAAACAAACAATAAACAACAACCGTGTGTGTGTGTGTGTGTGTGTGTGTGTGTGTGTGTGTGAGAGAGAGAGAGAGAGAGAGAGACAGAGAGAGAGAGACAGAGACAGAGAGAGAGAGAGACAGAGAGACAGAGACAGACACACACACGCACATACAGAGAGAGAGAGAGAGAGAGAGAGAGAGAGAGAGAGAGAGAGAGAGAGAGAGAGAGAGAGACACTGTGGGTGCCCAAGTAGCATGGCATGGCATGCTTTGGAGGTGAAATGACAAACTCCTAAGTACTTGCCTTCTACCTGGTTAGAGATGTGGTCCCTTGCTTGTTTGGATGTTGTTGTTTTGTTGAATTTTTTATGCTGTGTTTGTAAGCCTAGATATTTCACAAACTTCTGGATATTTTCTTATCTCTGCCTTTTATCTCCACATAGAGGCACTAGGATTGAAGACACATGCTACTATTTCAACCTCTATATGGCATTAAGGAATTTCAACACGGGGCCTTCTATTTGTGCAATGAATGCTTTGCCCAGGGAGCCATTTTCCATTTTTCCATGCCCTGTAGAAGATTTTAATCCTGTTGGCTGTGTTTATATGAAATTTAGAGATTTGTTTTGTTTTGTTTTTCTGAATCTATTGTGAATGTTATTTTTCCTCCAATTTTCATGATTGCTATATAGTAAAGTATTTATTTTATATGTTGATTCTATATGCCACTATTTTTCCTAAAAGCATTTTTAATCAAGTATAAGAATTTTTTGTGTGTTATCATTAGGATCTTATGGAACTTTTCATCTAAAGATAGAGATAGTTTGACTCCTTTATTCCTATTAGTATCTCATTGCTTTCTCTTGCTTATTTATCTAGCTAAGACTTTAAGCACTATATTGAATAAATCTAGAGACATAAGTAAACTTTGTCTCATTATTAATATAATGGAAATGCTTTAAGTTCTTCCACATTTAGTATATTATTTGTCATAGCTAGCCTTTGTAATATTTGTACATATTATTTTTATTCTTACACTCTTCAAGTCTTTTATCATTTAATATGTTGAATTTTGTCCTAGGCCTGTTCAACATATATATGCATATTATATTGTAATTATTGTCCTTAGGTCTATATGTGTACTATATTATATTCATAAATTTACTTATTTTGAATCTTCATTCAGTTTCTAGAATCAAAACCCCTGGGTCATAGAAGTTGCTATTAATATTTGTGGGGTTTTTGTTTGTATTTTTTGAATGTGCTTGTTCATGTGTTTGGGTGTCTAAGAGTGAGAATGCACATCTGTGCTTGTGTTTGGAAGAAAAAAGTTGATGTCAGCTTTTTTCCCTACTGTTACATTTGATCTCATATTTTGAGGCAGTCTTTTCCATTGGACCTGGTACACAGTAGTTGTGTAGTATGGGTGGTTATAAAGGCCAAGTTATCTGCCTGTTTGTGCCCCTGCAATAATGTAATTACATTGTTAACATGGCAAGCGTTTAATCACTGAGCCATCAACCTGACTCCTGTTTTTGAATTTGGCTAATAAGTATTTCACTCAGATTCTTTGCATGTATATTTACCAGGGATGATTTCTTGGTGTGTTTTTATCCAGTTTCATTATCTATGCAACAATACAAGCTGTGTAGAATGATTTTGGCACCGTTCCTTCTCTTTCTATTTTTGGAAAAATTGGAAGACATTGTTGCTAGCTTTGAATTAATGGTTTGGTAGAATTTAGTAGTGACTACATCTGATTCTGAACTTTTCTCTGTTGGGATATTCTAGTATTCCTTTGATCTTGTTGCTGATAATAAAATAAGTCTAAGCTTTTAGATCCTATTGCATTAATTTTGCTAGATTATAAGTATCTAGAATTTTATCCATCTCATTGAGATTTTCCAATTTGTAAATATTTTCTTTTTATATGTTTTTATTATTCTTTGAAAATTTCATATATTTGTACAATGTATTTTTACTCTATTCATTCTTAGTCTCCTCCCTGAAACTCTCTGCTGTGGATATTGCTCTGTATGTTGTGAATGTGTTGCTCTGCTTGGTTAATAAGTAAAATGATGATTAGCCAGTAACCAGGCAGGAAGTATAGGTGGGACAAGCAGAGAGGAGAATGCTGGGAACAGGAAGGCTTGGTCAGGAGTCCAGCCAGACTCAGAGGAAGCAAGATGTGACAGCAGAACTGAGTAAAGGTACCAAGCCACGTGATATGAATTATGGGTTAATTTAAGTGTAAGAGGCCGGGCGGTGGTGGTGCACGCCTTTAATCCCAGCACTCGGGAGGCAGTGCCAGGTGGATCTCTGTGAGTTCGAGGCCAGCCTGGGCTACCAAGTGAGTCCCAAGAAAGGCACAAAGCTACACAGAGAAACCCTGTCTCGAAAAACCAAAAAAAAAAAAAAATTAAGTGTAAGAGGTAGTCAATAGTTAGCCTGAGCTAATGGATGAGCAGTTTTAATTAATATAAACCTCTGTGTGTTTACTTGGGTCCAAGTGGCTGTTGGGCTGTGGGAGCTGGGCAGGACCAGGAAAACCTCAGCTACAATTCTCCTTAATGGCTCCTATACTATTCCTTTTCAAACAGCCATGATATGTCCAGGAGTCAGTATTTTATATCTCTTATCACTCATGTTTCAACTATTAATGTTTGTTCCACTTCTTCCAGAGTGTTTCCTATGCTGCGGGTCAGGAGAAGTTGATAATATAATTCATCCACACCTGAAAGGAGTTATCTGAAAGGAGAGAATATCAATTAAGAAAATGTCTTCATAAGACTAGCTGTGAGGCATTTTATTAATTAGTGATTGATTGAGAGGGAGCAGACCATTTTGGATGGGTGATCTAGCCATCTCTGGATGGGTGGTCCTGAGTTCTATAAGAAAGCAGGCTGAGCCAGGCAGTGGTGGTGCATGCCTTTAATCCCAGCACTCAGGAGGCAGAGGCAGGTGGATCTCTGTTAGTTCTAGGCCATCCTGGCCTACAAAGCTACACAGAGAAACCCTGTCTCAAAGAAAACAAACAAACAAACAAAAAAGAAAAAAAAAAAGAAAGCAGGTTGAGCATGCTCTGGGGAGCAAGCTAGTAAATAGCATCCCTCCATGACCTCTGCATCAGTTCCTGCCCTGCTTGAGTTCCTGCTCCAACTTCCTCAAGTGATGGAATATGATCTGGAAATGTAAACAAAATAAACACTTTTTTCCTCTACTTGCTTTTTGTCATGGTGTTTTGTCGTAGCGATAATAACCTTAACTAAGTCAGTACATTGGCCAATTAGGAACTTCTGTATTTGCCACTACCTACTGCAAAGAGTCTTCTCTGACAAAAGTTAAGAGCAGCACAAAACCGTATGAGCATATACATTTAAAAAGCCCTTTGCAGCATATACATTTACAAACAATGATAATAGATTTTCCCTGAGACCTTATGATCTCCCCAGTTATGGGTTTTTACCAGGTTTATAGTAGTAAACATAAAATAGTTGGGCAGACTTCATATCCAATTAGAAAGTAGTAGTTTACCCCATAAATGCTATGCCACTATTACATCAATGGGCACAAGCTTTTAGATATACTTTAGCATGCATAATCATGTTCTGAAAAAGATCATTGATGTGTTTTATTCCTCCAGAAAATCATACAGCATCTTCTGGCAATGCGTAATCTAGTCAGCAGGAGAGTTTCATGGTAAGTTGAGGTTGATTTCTCCATGTCTTATATCTTTAGAAGTAGCATCTTACCAGTTAATTATTACAAGAAACCAAGAGAAATGACAATTAACTGTGCTGTTTTGGGTGCCTCTGTTATCTTATCTACCATCAAATCATTGAGAAGTATGCCATGACAACCACTGAAAGTATTACTTAATAATTCATGTCATCAGGGAATAGCATTGTAAATATGTGGAGTACTCCTGTTCAAACTCCTGATTTATTGTATTACATTTGCTAAGTAGTTTTACTCTATTATATTTCCCTAAGGCTTTCCCATTTATTTTTAGCTTTAGATAACCTATACCCATATCCTTCTTTCTCTTAACACCCCATTCCCACTTGTACTTTTAAACATTTGTTTTTGTTTGTTTGTTGTTTTGCTTTGTTTTTCTAGACAGAATTTCTCTGTGTAGCTCTGGGACTATTCTAGAACTCACTCTGTAGACCAGGTTGGCCTCAATCTCAGAGATTTGCCCACCTCTGCCTCCCAAGTGCAGGAACTAAAGACGTGCAGGAACTAAAGACGTGTACCACCACCACCACCCAGCCCACCTGCTTATACTTTTAATTCCAAGATTATCCCCTCCTTCCATGTTGGGTTGGAAGATTTTAGGCTTCTATAGATTTTTTTACACTATTCATTTTGATTAATAAACGCTTAAACCACTCCTTCATTTTTCCATTCTTTTATGCTTGAATATTTACATCCCCTGTGTATTCCCCTGATGATCTTTTTCAGTTCATTGTGATCTTTATAATGTATTCTGTTTCATCTCTCATTTTAATAAATTGAGTTTTCTTTATCTGTTATCTTCCTTATTAGTTTTATATAGCACTCATAGCTATAAAGTTTCTTCTTGGAATTGCCTGTGTTCTACCTCAGAGATGCTGGTAAGTTGTGATTTCATTTTCATTTTCATTTGTTTCTGGGAACATTTACATTACTTTCCTGATCTTTTTCAATGAACCACTAGTTATTGAAGAATATATTGTTCAGTTTCCAAGTATTTATATAACATTTCTTTGTTACTTAATTCTTATTTTTTCCACTATGATTGGATAAGATAGAGGAAATTAATTCAATTCTTTTTGTATTTGTTAAGACTTTCATTATATCCTAAAATGTTATCTATTTTAGAAAATAGTTTCATGGCATGCTGAGAATACTATTTCATTGAATGGAGTATTCTATAAATGTCTGTTAACTCCTTTTAATGTAAAGTGTGGATTAATTTTGAAATTTGCTTGTTCATTTTCAGTGTGTATTACCCGTGTATTGATGAGTGGCATGTTGAAGCCGTGCACCAAAAAATAATTGGATAATCCAATATTGAGTGTGATATAAAATTAATCATTTACCAAGTAAATATTGAAATAAATTAATGGGTTAAAAGAATGGTTTATAGAAAGAGTAATCTTCTAGTCAGCTTTAATTGTCATCTGGACAGAGCCAAAAGTGATTTGAGAGAAAACACTTTGAGGAAATTCCTACATCAGATTGGCTTGTGGCCATTCCTGAGCATGCTGTTTTCATTGTTAATTGATTGAGGAGGTCCAAGACAATGAAAATACTCCTGGGTTGCATAAGAAAGCTAGATATTCATGAGTGTATGCATGAGTGACCCAGAGATCTAGCCAGCAGTTAGTGACCAGTCTTAGTTCCTGGCTCCATGTTCCTGACTTGAGTTCCGACCTTGAGTTTCTTTAATGATGAAGTAGGACTTTCAAATGTAAGATGAAATAAACTGGGAAAGTAGTGAAATAAGGCTAAATAAAAAAAGAAAATGGAAAATAACAGAGAATGTTATGAATGAAAAGCTAAATAAGCGATAGAGAAAAAAAAGAAAATTTGGGAATTAAAATAGTCATAAAATAGATAAATGTTAAGTGTAGAAAGAAAGACATAAAAGACATTAAAATCTTCTCAAAATAAAAGTTTAAAAGATAAAGTCAAAAAACTACTGAAATAGAGTAGAATAACAACAACAAAAACACGAGTAAAAAAGTTGAGAAAAAAATGAAAATGTTAAACAAAATTAGAGGAATAAAAAAAGAATGATAAAATAAAACAGACAAGAAAAGAAATAAAAACAGAATAAACAAGATTGGGATGGATTAAGACCACACATAGTCTATATGCCTGGTTGGTTCTCTCATTCTTTTGAGACTCCCTAGTTAGTTCCCCTGTGTGGTATACTGTTTCTAGACGGGGATGTGTGTCACATGCATTGGTGTGGGGAAGCCAACAGCAACACTGATGCCTGCTAAGCATGAGTTTTCCTAATGAATGGATGTAGCACAGTTGTTGTGAAGTTTAGTAGAACAGCAGTTCCTCTCCTACAGTGGATCTCTATTATAGGTGGCCCAGAAGGTTGATTTACTTGCTGATTCTATCAGACTCAAATGTTATTTTCAGTTGATGATGTTACCAAGGATGGAGCTATCTCCATGTAGCGTCTACTGCCTGAGCAGTACCTCCTACTGCCCATTTCACACTTCTAAGCTTGCTAGTGTCTGGCTCTCATGGTCTCCATGACTGCTCGGCTGACCTTGGAGCTGTTGAATATTGAATGTATTCTCCCTCATTTTCTATTGTTCTCCATTCTCAGACATTCAGGGTTAATCAGTTTTAAACAATAGATTCCCTCTTAAGGATGTAACCAGACATAGCACTCTGAATAAGGGGAATATCAAAATTGAATTCTTCTCTAGTGATGACCTATCCTATCAAGAGTCACTATTTCATAAGACCCATGACTGGCTTTGAGCTTGAGAGATGATAGGCTTGTCTGGATGCTACTATTAGTTTTCACCAAGGCTGCCAGACTTACCTTTAGGGTGAGGCTTGTGTGTTTCCACACTTTGCGGTACTTCAAAACTATTTCTTTTTCTCTCCTTATGGATTGTAGTTTCTTTCATTTTCCCTTTAGATTATAGAAGTTGCTCTCTTACTACCTAGACATGAAGCTAAGTATTAATAATTATGAACCTATTTTTTTCTTAGGTTTCTCTGATACAATTAGTAACAAGTATTTTATTACATTTTTATATACAATCAAGTCCATAATGGTGGTAAATATTTTTTTTCACAGAAAGTGTTATTTTTGATGACTATTAGAACAAAACTAACTAACTGTTAACATTCAAGCAACTGTTTTCCCATTTCATGTTATAGAGGACTAAGTCCCTTTGTATTGTAATCAACAAAGTCAATAATGTTTTCAAATACAATTAGATAAATACATTCTGAATTTCCATTCAACAGGGTGTTATTTTCTGGAATTGCTTCAATGACCATGTAAGTAAAGGTTCAGTCAGGGAAAGATAACCATTAATATTTTAATGAACTAAACAATTTTGTATATAAACAGAACTTTATACAATGTAGGAAGTAAGAACATGAAGGGAAGAAGTTAAGAATCAGAAAAAGTCACTAATCATTGTCACATAGGAGGTAGTATCAAAGTGTGTCAGTGAATTTGAGCACCTTGACTTGCCTCATGCAAGTATCCAGGAGAAGAACTGGTGGTGTTGGCAGGTCTATGGAGGCTTATTAAGAGCTTAGGTTGCTTGAATGACCAAATTAAACATTAAAAAATATTTTTAAAATTCTAATGTCAAGTAACATAAAAAAAAAGATTTAAACAAATGTAGTTTTCTTCCTGCCTTGAGGTTAGCTAGTGTCACACATATCTTGAGAATAACCAACAGTTCTTTAATTGGACTTAAGGCCCACTCAAAAAGAGGGAAATCAGGTATAATACTGAGAACCGAGAAATTAACCAGAGAGAGCAAGCATATTTATGGATTTTATAAGGGATCCTAAAACAGCCATTTTACTAAACCAGCATAATACCTAACTACATTCTAAATGTCTGTTCTTATATCCACAAATAAGTGTAGTTTTCAACCCCTCATGAAGGAAACTCCTCTTCACAACAGAGATCATTACAGAAAATCACAACCAATCAAAAGTCAAGTTATGGAGCCCAGTCCCAATGGATATATCTACAAGACAGCATCTGCCCCTAAGGTCCAGGGAATATTGAGGGTGGGAGGGCATTGTAAAGATTAAGAGTCAGAGGATCAGAGAGTTTGCTAAGAGATTCTGCCTTCTATCAATGTCAGAACCTACATATATAATGCCTCACCATTATGACTGCCTGAACTTGAGCTGAACAAGGCAAACAATAATAGCCATGCCCAAGTGGACAGGGAAAGGTCACCAGGCCTCAACCTTATACAAAGTAGGCAAATAAGGAATGCTGAGTGTGGGAGAAATTGTCATTCTCAAGGAAGAGCACATTGGTTATCCAATGGTTATCAATTGATTATCCAATACCAGGTGATCAAAACTGGAAACAGACACAAAAGTAACATTATAAAGACAGATCAGGCTATATTTATATATTTAAATATATGAATATGTATTCACATATACATATATGTGTACAACAACAATGAATGTTAAAGAGGTCATGAATGTGAAAAAGAACAAAGAGGGGTATAAGGGAGGGTTTGGAATGAAGATAGAGAAAAGGGGGATGATATAACTCTATTATAAACTTAAAAAATAAGATAAACTCATACTTTTGAAAATAAAACTATTTTTCTGTAAAAAAGAAAAATATAACTTTCATGCTGTGTTCTTACAAATACAGAGAGAAAGATCCGGTATCTCTTCTCCATGAGAGATGCTAATTCTTAGATGAGGTTTCCAACATTATGAAACATAAGCCTAATGTACAACACATGGCTTACTTTATACAGTAATTCAAAGTGTGAGTTGTGTATGGCACTAACACATTAACTGTAAAACAATATGCTAAGTTTATTAAAGAGTTTGGATTTCATTTAAGTGAAACATAAAGCTATCATCATTTCAAACACTCACGAAATGGTATTTTCTGTTCACTTTTAGATGCTCAACTAGGCTGTATTTTATAGAATGGGTTAACAAGAAACAAGATTGGAAAGGAACACATTTTAATACTGGAATAATAAGACACTTTTCAAATTCAGGTGATTTAGACTAATGTAATGGTGATAAAGAAAAGTGTCTAGAGAAATTGAGAGTAGGCAGTGTCTTTGACTGAACTGTAGGGAATGGGGATGGGAGCTTCGTTGTTCTCCTGCAGTGAACCTTACTTTTTCTTTTCCTTTCATACTGTTGAGGATCATAAAGGGGATCTGTCAGAGCATGGTCCATGAGTGGATATGGGATCATGAGATTTCCGAGTGCTTGTGAAAATAAGACAAGAGTCTGTGACCTCAGTTTCTTCAAAAGCATGAAATTGTTCTTGGAATGTGTTTCCATGCCTTCACAGATGTAGCAGATAAGAGTGAGTTTCCTTCAGTTATTTCATTACAACTGGCTAGTGTGATTTGTTTGGATCCTTTTATGGAAAAATATGGTTCGCCACATGCTGCTTGTTCATCAGTTGTGGCTTGCCCTTGGGATTATACACTTTACTGATGTGACTCTTCTTAACCCTCAGAGTAATCGATTGCCAGAGGCTCCGAAAAAAGTTGGCTACTGCATAAGAATTTAGTTTGCCTTCTACATTGACTCCATTCTCTTAAGTACCACCACTCTTGAGTGGTAAACAGGCATCCACAGGCAGATGCTAAGTGTGTAAATGAATGCCCATTTCCTAAAGTTTATGGAAAAAAATAATTTTAACTCAATCTTTTATAAGACTCATTCTTGAAGCACAATAACCAACTATGTAATTTTTTTAATTAAGAAATTTTTGTTCATTTTACATATCAACCACAGATCTCCCTCTGTTCCCTGTTCTCACTCCCTAGCCTTCTACCCCAACCCACTCCCCATTCCCTCCTCAGACAAGGTAAGGCCTTCCATGAGGAGTCAGCAAAGCCTGGTACATTCAGTTGACGCATGTCCAAGGCCCTCCCCCTGCATCGAGGCTGTGTGCAAGGTGTCCCCCCATAGGTAGTGTGCAACTTATAAATATGTTTTATAATAATTTGCTTACTTAAGACTTACATTAAACAGGCCCTAGTGAAGAAAATATTGGACAACATAATTTTAATGTGTATATGTAGCAGGAATCTTAACAGTTCTTATTAGTAAAATCAAACCTGAGGCCAGTTATTGGGGTGAATGCTGGAAGATCAGAGAAGCAAAACAAGCCACAGCTAACCTCACCTGGCCAACTTCTCAGCTGATCCTGTTTCCTCAGACTGGAAGCCTCTGTGTCCTCATATCAAAATGGCTCTCAGCTGAACTGTGCTGCTAGAAGCCTGAAAGCTTAACCGGCCAAATGCTTAACCAACCAAATGCTTCTAGTTTCTGGTCCTCAGGCCTTATATACCTTTCTGCTTTCTACCACCACCTCCTGGGATTAAAGGCTCAGTTTCTGGGATTAAAGGCGTGAGTCACCATGCTTGGCTGTATCATTGAAAAGATGGATTTCTGCCTCTGGAATGCTAGGATTAAAGGCGTGTGCTACCACTGCCTATCCTAAGTATCTAGTGGCTTTTCTGTTCTCTGATCCTAGATAAGTTTATTAGGGTACACAATATTTTGGGGAACACAATACCACCAAATGTATATTAATTATATTATATTATATCATATCATATCATATCATATCATATCATATCATATCATATATTATATTATATTATATTATATTACACTATACTATGCTATAGTCTGTTATATTATATTATATTATATTATATTATATTATATTATATTATATTATATTATATTATATTTATTATATATAGCACCAGCTAAGAACCATGGCTATGACAAACAGATGGCATAGCTAGAATCCATGTGTGCCTAGTTGTTGAGTCACATTAAAAAAAAAGCAAAAACAAAAAATCTCTTGCAAATGGTACTGACCTTTAGACATCATTCATGCCATTGATGCATCTCACAGCTCCTACCATATTAACCAAAAATTCCATGGCCATGACTGACTTCAAATTGTCAGCAGTTTTTGAGACAGAGCTCCTTATGCCCTGGCAACTAAGTCATCTCATAAAGAGACTATCATTTGATGGCTGGTAAACATTGTTTCTATGTAGTAGCTTAAATTTAATAAGAATTGCAATATTTACATGCCATCTGCTTTCAACTGTGACTCCAGAAGAAAGCTTCAAGGTGATTGTTTAATTAGGCATGTACAAAGAAGGGAGAAGACTTATACTACAGCATTTCAGTATAGTATCAGAATGTGTTGAGGATGTGAAGGTAGCTACAAAAGATAAAATCATTCCATTTTGCCACACAAACAAAGCATTCTATACATGATGAGTGTTAGAAAACTTTTTAAAGGATTTTAAGATTTCCTTGAAAGGCTGAAGATTTGTTTACATATATTTAGGAACGTAACTGTCAGGTGCTTATTAAGGAACATTATTTGGCACCATGGTGCCTGTCTGTTCCATTAGGAAATCAGAGAATGCATAATGTGAAGAAGTAAATTGAGCTGAAAATCAAGATTCTGAAAACAAATCAAAATAACTACTAGCATTTGTGGTTTGGTCCTTGGTGTTTCTTCTCTTCCAAAGGTAGCTCTTATCAGCAGCTAATATTTTCCTTGTATTTTATAATTTTGTGAACAATTTAGTGATACTCTGCTTGCACTCTTTTATTTTGACTGTTCTAGTGATTTTGATTTGTCCATGGTTTGGTTCAGTGGCCACATGGAATAGAGTGCATATTTAGCTCTATTAAATAAAATTGAAAACTCTTATTTGTGAGTGAGCTTGATGTTTGCTCTAATATAAACACACAGTCAAAGCAGTGGAAGTGATTGCACAAAATATTTATCTGATAGAGACAGACCTAAAGAAATCAATTGCTTCATAGTCTAATGTAGCCATCATTTCATGTGATGCTACAAAGGGGTCTCGATCATCCTTCCTTCTTTGGAAAACCACAGATAATTTTATTTTGGCTTCTTTCTTTCTTTTTCTTTTTCTTTTCTTTTCTTTCTTTTTTTTTTGACAAGTGTTCTCAAGATAGAATCCTAAGTTGATTCTAAGTTAGTATTAGATTACTTCTGGAACACCAGTGTTTTCCAAACCAGTATTTTGGATAATTTGTGAATATCATTTTTGTCTTTATCTTTTTGAACAGCCAAACATTTATAATCGAAAGAGAAGTGGGAGAGGAAAAGAAAGATTGGGAGACACATGTTTGCTCGAAGGACTTCACACATCAACCTGAGAAGTCTAGAACATATGGAGAAAATATTATAGAGCTGCTGCTTTTCAAGAGTAGGTAGAGAGGAATGGAAACAAACAGTTTTTGTTACTTTTACTGTGACGTTCACTTTATCTCCTGTAAAGTGAAGTATGAAAAATACAGGTTACATTTTGCAAAAGACTAATCAGCCCATTATTAGTGTTTAATATCAGATTTGATTTCTTAAATATGAGTAAAATATAAATAGTAGTAAGCATTAAACTTGTCTAGTAAAGACTAAAACATTTTAATGTTCCTAGACCGTTTCTAAGACTATTTAGTGCTAAAATCAAACTTAAAATATGAAAGTATAGCAATGATCCCATGGTGAACTCTACGTGTTAGGAAATATACAACATTTAATTTAATGTCTAACTCTTTTATAAACATCCAAGAGGGATGAACTGAAACAAAGCTGTAAATACCAGGAGAACAATAACAGAAAGCAGAAACAATGAAGCAGACTTGGCAGCATTGAACATGAAGTGCTCATAACTGCACACAGTAGACTTCATTGCTTGCTGGTCTTCAGATTGCTCTGACACCCCATGGAATAGTACAAATAAAGCCAAATACATGGCACTTGAAAGGAACAGAAAAATCCTACAGCGGGAAATTATTCTTGATGGCACGATAGAAAGAGTTTGATAACTAAACTAAATAAAAATTAAATATGGAAATATTTAACGATACATTTATAAAGGAAATGTTTATAAAACAACACATGCAAATTGACTTGGCAGGTTCAAATATGGTGGCATTCTTACTGCCCCCCTTTTTTTCAAAATGTGAATACATAATTTTGCATAGAAACTACATATCTCAAACTTTGCAAATTGCACTTTCCCATAAAAATACTTAGATAAACACAAACATATGATTAAAATATATATTTCAATACACTCTGAAAAGTATGCTCAATTAGGTATATATATGTTATACATATTAATATTATATATATATATATATATATATATATATATATATATATATATATATATATATATATATTTAGGTACCCTATTTGGATGCATAAAATTTCAGTGTATAAATGAATGGAATAAATAATAAATGCTGAAAAATAATTTTAAGGAGAAATAGAGCATTGTCATCACTACTAAACTATGAGAAGCATTCTGCATAGGGTCACCAAATGTTAGTACAAACCTAACATGTTCTAAAGTTTGGGAAGTATGGTCTCATTTTCTCTTGACATATCATCTTATGTGAGTGTGTGTGTGTGTGTGTGTGTGTGTGTGTGTGTGTGTGTGTGTTTATATATGTACACATGTCCATGTATGCACATTTGGACACAAACAATTGTGTGCATGTGTACACATGGAGGCCAGAGGTCAACATCTTTTTGGTGCATTATTCAGTTACTTTCCACCTTACATTTTGAGAAGGATTCTTATTGAATCCGGTGCTCACTTGACTAGTTGACATGGCGCTCTAAGGATGTTTCTCTCCCTCCCGTCTAAGGGCTATATTTAGTTCTAAGGTGTGTGGCGCCAGGCATGGTTTTAAGGATGATGCTGAGGATCTGAACTATGCTTCTCACGCTTTAGTGACAGAAACTTTACCCACTGTGCCATTTGTTCAGACCTTTTCAAATCGATTCATTGAAATAACTACTATTTTTTCCTTAAGAAAATGGATGGCAATTGGACTATGGAAATTAGAATATGAGATAAGGGCCAACTTTTCACAGCATAGCTACCATCTTTTAGAAATTTTGTTGAATAGGACATTGGACTTTTTTAAAAGAAAGGACAGAAATGCATATGATATCAGGGCTGACTTCTTGCATAAACAAACCAACAGGGAAGCTAGACTGTTTCTCTCCTTCTCAACATTTGTCAATTAGACCTAGTTCTTTGTACAGGGTTGGGGATCCATGAGATTTTTTTCCCTTCAGGTAAATTTTTAGGGACTCAAGGAAGTTTTATTTACACAAGTAATGTGTATAATGTGTATATTCCATATAAACATACACACACACACACACACACACACACACACACACACACACACACACACATGTTCCACCTTACATTTTGAGAAAGGATCCTCACTGAGCCTGGTGCTCACATGACTAGCTGACAAGGAGCTGTATATATGTGCTGTTGGAAGGAGGGAAAAGAGGTGGGGAATTGATGTGAGCATAATTTCAAAAAATAAAACAATTTTGTAATGCAAAAATATTTTTAAAAACAAAGGTGGCTTTTTTCTTGCCTCGTAAATTCTTTAAAACTATTCCATAAACAAAAATCTCATATGTGAAAAATAATTGTTACAATTTTTATTTCATTTTACATATATTATAATATAATTGTGAAAGAGAAATAAACTATAGACAGGCTTTATAAAGTTTCTATCTGTATCTCTACCTGTATCTGTTATGTTTAACTATGATCTTCTCAAATAAAATAATTCAGTGGCTCAAGAGATGATCAGACTGAGCAGTGGTGGTGCACGCCTTTAATCCCAGCACTCGGGATGCAAAGCCAGGTGGATCTCTGTGAGTTCGAGGCCAGCCTGGTCTACAAAGTGAGTTCCAGGAAAGGAGCAAAGCTACACAGAGAAACCCTGTCTCCAAAAACCAAACCAAACCAAACCAAAACCAAAACAAAAACAAAAACAAAAAACAAACAAACAAAAAGAGATGATTCAGCTGTTAAAAGCACCTTCAGTATTTACAGAGAATGCAGATTTTAGCCTAAGCACCCACGTGGTGGCTCACAACCACTATGCAAACATCATGTAACTATGGTTCTAGGATATGGTCTTCTCATCTCCATAGTTACCAGGAGTGCATATAGTGCACAGTCATACATGAAGGCAAAACAATAATAATAATAATAATAATAATAATAATAATAATAAAGTTTACAGAATGGCACGCAGAGAGGAGAGTTGATGTGAATCTAGTACTGATTTGCGTCTTTCTATATCTTCTGAACATTTAATATGAAAACTTGCTATCCTCGGTGCACTCCCATTTACTTGTTCTCCAAAGTTCCTGCACTCATTTGTCTACCTAAAGCTGTCGCTCACCACCTCCAGGTTTTGCTTTATTCTTCTGTATGTTTATCTCTACATCAATAATCCAATAATTTTGCTGTTTGATTCTCATCTTGTTTCTTATGATAACATTCATAGGGTGTTGTCAGTTACCCTTCTGATGTCTCGCGAGTTCAGACTTCTATATATCTCGAGCAGTACTTGAAGAGGAGTCTTTCACTGGAACCTACCAATAAATGATCTGTATCACGAGGGAACAGCGACTATGAACACAAGGCAGGAATGAATAGCATCATGAAACCATTTTAGGATGCAAGAATCAGGAAGAACAAAGAGTTTAGTGGTAAGAAAATCAGATGTGTATATAGAGTTCCTAGGACCCTTTGAAGAGTATCAATTTCAGGTAGCTACTGCCTCTTAGGTGATAGAACCATGTAATGATAACATTCTTGATAGAAAGAGCCCATCACAAAGGGTGTCTGTATCTTTCATTTGTAAGTAAAGTTTTTAGGTGAGAATATCTCAAAAGAGAACACATTCATTTTTAGTGTCTTTTAGGCAGTGTAGGTTTATTGACATCCAGTTTATTTCTTATAGTGAATTTTTAACATGAGTACTTAAGATAATAAGACAAATACCTTCTTTAGTAAAGTTTTATATTTTAGATACAACACATACATGCTTTTAAGTCTCTCCTCTTTGTATAGTAGAAATGTTATGGATATGGAAAGGTCATGATATGAAAATATAATTTGAAATTTATGTAATGGAATTTGCAATATTCAGTAATATCATGGCTTATAACTCTAAAAACAGATATGAGAAACAAATTTTAAAATTCTCATAGTAACAATTCTCATAATGACAATAAAATACTAAAATTCATATATAATAACTACATTTTGATCCCTATACTATGTCCAAAGTCTTTTTATTATTCAGCAAAGTTTTATGCTAATTACTTACTATTGTATAAGATGGGAATTTTTAATCCTTTTAAGACATTCTGATCCAGTATTGTATCATTTCACTCTGGTCCCTTGATCACAGGATTGAACCATACCAACTGTACAAAACCTGGCACAGCTGTTTTTAGAATAGTCACCTTTTAAATACCCCCAGTTTATCAAGGCTTGAAAGGTATAGAGAAAGGCTGCTTGGGTCTGGGAAACTGATTATAGAAAACTAGAATTTTGCCTTTATTGAGTTATGGAACCTACTTTCTTTTTTATTTTATAATTTAATTTAATTTTACATATCAGCCACTGATTCCCCTGTCCTCCCTCCTCTCCCCCCCCAACCCACCCCTCATTCCCATCTCCTCCAGGGCATGGACTCCCCTGGGAATTCAGCTCAGCCTGGTAGATTCAGTCGAGGCAGGTCCAGTCCCCTCCTCCCTTCACACAGGCTGAGCAAAGTGTCCCTGCATAGGCCCCAGGCTCCAAACAGCCAGCTCATGCACTAAGGACAGGTCCCGATCCCACTGCCTGGGGTCCTCCCAAATAGTTCAAGCTAATCTACTGTCTCACTTATTCAGAGGGCCTGATCAAGTTGGGGGCTCCTCAGCTATTGGTTCATAGTTCATGTGTTTCCACTACTTTGGCTATTTGTCCCTGTGCTTTTTTCAATCATGGTCTCAATATCTCTTGCTCATACAATCCCTCCTCTTTCTTGCCAATTGGACTCCCAGAGCTCCACCTGGGGCCTGGCTGTGGATCTCTGCATCCACTTCCGTCAGTCATGGGATGAGAGTTCTACCACAACAGTTAGGGTGTTTGGCCATCCGATCACCAGACTAGGTCAGTTCTGGCTTTCTCTAGACCATTGCCAGTAGTCAATTGTGGAGATATCTTTGTGGATTTCTGGGGACCTCTCTAGTACTTTGCTTATGCTCAGCTATGTTCATAGCAGCATTATTTGTAATAGTCAGAACCTGGAAACAACCTAGATGCCCTTCAACTGAAGAATGGATAAATTAAATGTGGTATATATACACAATGGAATACTACTTAGTAGAGAAAAACAATGACATCATGAGGTTTGCAGGCAGATGGATGGATCTAGAAGAAATCATCCTGAGTGAGGTAACCCAGACTCAGAAAGACAAGCATGGTATGTACTCACTCATAGATGGATACTAGATGTAAAACAAAGGATGACTAGACTGCTACTCACAACTCCAGGGAGGCTACCTAGTAAAGAGGACCCTAAGAAAGGCACAGGGATCGTCCAACGACAGAGAAATGGATGAGATCTACATGAGCAAACTAGACATGAGGGGATGTAATGAAGGGTAAGGGTCAAAGGGAAAGAGAGCTTAGGAGAGTGGGAGATCCCAGCTGGATCAAGAACAGAGAGGGAGAACAAGGAAAGAGAGACTGTGATGAATGAAGACCCCATGGGAATAGGAAGGAACCTACCTTCTTAGAGAGGAGTGAAAAACTAGGAAGGAAATAGGAATCTTCTGTAATGCAAAGTCCAAGCTAGAAAAAAAAAAACTTGTAAGTTGGGCTCACCTATAAGGAAATACAAAAGATATTCAGTTAATAGTAGTGAGGTGATGCATAGGCTTAGTCATGGGAACATGGAAGAAGTGTGCCATACTCAGATCTGAAATGTCAGTTTCCCTTGTCATTTCAAGCCATGTTCTCAGAACTCTATGAACTACCAACACAACTACACATGGTGGAGAGGTTACTACTCAAAGCTCGGAGTCCTCCTGACAAAAAAAAAAAAACCAAAAACCTTTGAATGTCATAACCATGTTGGATTTTGAGCATTGAAGGTCAAATGACATCTCAGGTGGGAATTCATTAACTCAGGCTATAAAGGTTGTGCATCTTTTTCTACAGTATGTATAATATCTTCTAAAATCAAACTTACTGAAATGAAATAACAGGGAATATATTTGGCTTTTTTTGTATTTCAATAGATATTTGGATAATTATTTTCATCTCAGCTTTTTGTGTCTTTGTAAATATTTTAAAATAACCATAAGGCTATAAAAATTTAAATTTTAATTGTTGTGTGTATTGTTAATTCAGTCTTCTTAGTACATTGTTTTAATCAAGAGAGGCATGCTATTTCAACCAGCATATGAAATGATTATTGATGTGTCTTGGAGGACCAGAAATTGAAGATAAGCATGGTATTGGAGGTTATTTTAAATATTTCCTGTACAGCAAAATCTGAAAGAAAATAAATGAAGTATACCAAATTTACATCATATATAGTCACAAATAGTTATAACATAAATTTATTCCACTTGATGAGTTCATTCCACAATGAAGAATATTTACTGCAGTTACATCTCACTGGTGTGGTTCACAGGTCATTATCTGAGTGATAGAAAATACTTTCCAAAGGCCTCTTTTATAAAACATAAAAAATTCATGAATTAATCACTTAGAGTCACATAAGAAGTGGATTACTGTAAAAGCATCTGGCTTTGACTTAGATCATCCTCTCAGAACAGTCAGTATAACTGTTTTTAAACTGGTGTGACAGGACAGAGTGTAATCAGTCTTGACTAAGAGTAACCATGAGATAATTCATGCATAGACTTGTGTAGTTAAATGGTATTAATTTTATTGGCTTATTTCTTAAAGGATTTAGATTATTTTAAATTATATTGATCTATAACTGCCTCCAAAAGTGGATATATGTATGTATATCTTCAAAATATTTCAATAATAAATTCATATGTTGGTTGACTTGTATTTTTCTCTTTATTAAAAACAATGTACTGTTGTGGGGTTATCTTTGTGGATTTCTGTGGGCCTCTCTAGCACTTTGTTTCTTCCTATTCCATGTGGTCTTCATTTACCATGGTCTCCTATTCCTTGTTCTCCCTCTCTGTTGTTGATCCAGCTGGGATCTCCCACTCACCCAAGCTCTCTTTCCCTCGACCCTCGCCCTTCACTACCCCCACTCATGTCCAGGCTGTTCATGTAGATCTCATTCCATTTTTCTGTCATTGGGCGATCCCTGTGTCTTTCTTGGGGTCCTGTTTTCCAGGTAGCCTCCCTGGTGATGTGAGTAGCAGTCCAGTCATCCTTATTCCACATCTAGTATCCTGACTGCTGGTAATGGTCAAGAGACAGTCCGAACTGACCTACTCTGGTGATGGGATAGCCAAACACCCTAATTGTCGTGCTAGAAACCTCATCCAACTACTGAGGGATCTGGATGCAGAGATCCATGACTAGGCCCCAGGTGGATCTCTGGGAGTCCAATTAACGAGAATGAGGAGGGTTTATATGAGCGAGAATTGTTGAGACCAAGGTCGGATAAAGCACAGAGACAAATAGCCAAACAAACGGAAACACATGAAATATGAACCAATGGCTGAGGGGTCACCAACTGGATCAGGCCCTCTGAGTGGGTGAGACAGTTGATTGGCCTGATCTGTTTGGGAGGCATCCAGGCAGTGGCACCGGGTCCTGTGCTCAGTGCATGAGTCGGCTGTTTGAAACCTGGGGCCTATGCAGGGTCCCTTGGCTCGGCCTGGGAGGAGGGGACTGGACCTACCTGGACTGAGTCCACCAGGTTGATCTCAGTCTGTGGGGAAGGCTTTGCCCTGGAGGAGATTGGAATGGGGGGCGGGCTGGGGGGAAGGTGAGGGGGGGAGGGGGGAGAACAAGGGAATCTGTGGCTGATATGTAGAACTGAATTGTATTGCAAAATAAAAATTAAAAAAAAAACAAAAAAAAAACAATGTACTAAGAAGGCTGAATTAATAGTTCAAATAACAATTAAAATACAACCTATTTATAACTTTATGATGACTCTAAAATATGGCCAATATTTGGAAATGTAATTTTTTTTCTCAGATTCACAATAATGCAGATATGAAATTAATTATCTGTATATGAAAATAATTAGTAGTACCATATATATATATATATATACCAATGTGTGTGTGTGTGTGTGTGTGTGTGTGTGTGTGTGTATGAGACAGAGAGAGAGAGAGAGAGAGAGAGAGAGAGTGAGAGAGAGAACTAAGAGAAGGATTATAGGCTATGAATAAATTATTTACTGTTATGAATATTTAGGCAGTATTTGAAAGTATGTTACAGTTTAGATCTCCAGCAGAGATCATTTAATATAATTAGAGCTCAGAAGATAAAAAAAATTAGAAACATTAAGTTGAAATTCAAACAGGGATACAAGCAACTCTGTTACTTCAACATCCGTTGTGCTCGTTGCAATATTCTAAACAAATATATCTGTTTTCTGTCTACAAAAGAAATTCAGGATGATTAAGAGATATCAACAAAGACAAACAATGAAGTGAGCATTAATTTAAGATATAGCTTACAAGCAACAAAATCACAAACAAGAACTTAAAGTCTTACTATAATAGACAAAAGTTCTAATAAATAAGAACCAACAATTGATTCTATAAATACTAAATTTTACTGGAACAGTTAGAAACATCTTTATTGGGACAGGTTCAAAATCAGATCAGAAAAATAGAGGACACATAATAATAGTAAATAATAATAATAGTAATTAATAATAGTAGTAGTAAAATTTCAAGTTCTTGCTCATATATAGAAACTAAAACCTGACACAGAAAATTTATTAATAGAGAATAGCAAAGGTATATGATGTGGAGCTGGTTAAGGATCAGATGCATATCTAATCAATGTATCCATGTGTGGAAGTAGCACGTTGAACTTCATTGGTATTAAAATTAGATAAGCAAGCAATGAGGAAAGAGAGTAAAAGAAATGAGAAATATGTTAATATTTTATTAAGATAAGTTTTGCAAGAATAAAGTGTTTGTGGAGATGGGCAGATTAAAATATAGCCTATATATTACTTTAATATTGTTCTAATTTAATTTTAAATATTAAAATTATTTTCATTCTCTGTGTATACATCTAGAGTCAACTTAAAATTCATAAAATCTGACAATTTATAATCTTCTCAATTGTCTGTAAACTACGTCTTATAAGAAAGAGTTATTTCAAGGTCTTGTAGGTAGGAAGAAAGAACTATCCTGAATCCTAGTAGAATGGTATCAGCCTTTTTCAGATGACATTAACCATGTAAAGATGTGTTACATTTGTTTATGTTGTGCAATATTACTTTAACTGTGTAAAGGTGTGTTACATTTGTTATGCTGTATTTGTTTAATGATATAAGGACGTGTGTTTAATATGTAAAGATGTGTTGCAATTGTATCACCTTGCTTTCCCAAGGCACCTGATTAATCTAATAAAGAACTGACAGCTAATGGCTAGGCAAGAGGAAGAATAGGCAGGACTGGCAGACAGTGTGAATAAATAGGAGAAGGAATGTAGAGAATAGAGAGAATGAGAAAGAAGAGAATGAGGAGAAAGATAAGGACATGACTGGGACCAGAACCCAGGGAGCCACCAATCAGCCAGACATGAGAAGCAGTGAAAGTAAGATATACAGAAGGTAAGAAAAATAACAGCCCTGAGACAAAAGGTACAAAAAGAGAAACAGGTGATTTTAAGTTAAAAGAGCTAGCCAGAAACAAGCCTACACTAGGCCAAGCATTCATAGCTAGTAAGTTTCTGTGTCATGATTTGGGAGCTGGTTGATGTCCTAAAAGAAAAATCCTGGTACATCAACTGATGCTACACTTGGCCTCTTTAGAATTAACCTGATCTTTCTTAGTATCTAGATGCCAATGTCCAACGAAGGCAGAGGAAGAGGTATCTGAGTAGAGAGTCCAGCAGTGTCCCAAAATTATGTCTGACTGTGGCAAACCCAAAACATTTCCCACAACTAAGGTTGCACAAAGATTAAATGGGTGACTTTCTAGGCCCCACCAGTTCTTTTTGGAAATCCCAGGCCAGCACTCCAGCTATCTTTGGCCCCAATATTTTAACAAAAACTAATGATTCTGTTCAATTGAATGGATTTTTAAAAATTTTGCTTGTAGAACACATTGTGTATTTTTAAATGTGCTTTTGCATAGTTTGCAATTTTTGTTTTGTTTTGGATGACAGTATTTTGTTTCACATTACAAGAAATAATTTTATATTTTTCTCATTGGTATTAATTACTGTCATTCTTGTATTATTAAAAAAGAAACAACTACATGTAAAATAGCTAATTCTACAAACATTCCCATGTCAGAAAATAGTTGAAAACAAATTAAAACACTTATATTTTCAAAGATCTCTATAATTGGATTAAAACCCTTTCAATAGGACAAATATCATACCTGATACTGTAAATGTAGATTCAGGGATCTTGTTCTAAAAAGAAAAGAGGGGCTATAGAAGTGATAGGACAAAAACATAGATTATTGAATCTACTTTAATCAAAAAACAACTGCTTTTTTACATATTTTAACTTAGTATGGCTTTTGGTTTATTGATATAATTTTTAAGTTAATTTTGTTGTACTGTATGTATATTTCTACTCTTGTTTATGGTATTATATTTATGTAGCTCATTTAAAAATGTAATATATAATTAAAAAATACAGATTAATAGTCATATTAATAATATGATTTTTTTTATTAATTTTGATAAAACAGCAAACCTGTAGTCATGTTGGGAATGTTTAAAAGGTCATGCAGAAATATATTTCAGATAGATGGCGATCTTCAACACTTCAAAGACCTACAGAATATGGCATTTAAAAAGTTTTAATAACTTAGACTTTTTATGACAGTGAGACACATCTAATCCTGAAAGCAACAATTACTTCAAAGAGGATGATAGTCATCAAAGAAACTGTCTGGAGTTTGTTTTCTTTAGTGCAAAAGTTAGCCATGTGGGCAAAGAAATTATCCATGCCTTGACTGCTGATGGTAAGTCAAATCTGGACAAACAGGACACACAAAAAATGTGACTGCCAAACTTTGCCAATGCAAGATAGGACAGTCCTTCAAAATTTCCTTCTTCACAGGAACATCTGTAAGATATGCTAGGCCTATAGGCCAAAGATGGATTTCCCAATGTTGCAGATGAACTTTGGGTGACTGTCCTGGCACCTTGAGGTCCCCATCATTAGATAACATTTCACTTGCTTGGGTCTTTGATGGAGTTGAAGACTAAATAGTTATAATTATAGTTTTCTTATTTATAATAGAAAGTAAATTAGATACAGAACTTTAGACTCACCAAAGTAAGATAAATAATTGAGTATTTTCTCTAATTTTGCCAAATGCAAATGGATTAGATAGTGTTACTGTGAATCTTATTTAAAAGTTTTTGTTGTATATAATCTTACTATATTAACGTTAAAACCTTCCTTTTTAATAAAGGAGAAAATGCTGTGGAATAATCCTCTAGTACACTATAAAGATTTGTCACTCTAATTGGTTTAATAAAATGCTGATTGGCCAGTAGCCAGGCAGGAAGTATAGGCAAGGTGACCAAATTAAAAGTGCTGGGGAGAAGAAGGGCAGAGTCAGGGCAGACACCAGCAAGCCACTGAGAAAGATGTGTAGAAAATGAGGCAACAAGCCACCAACAATGTGGCAAAGCATACATAAGAAATATGAGTTAATTTAAGTGTAAGAGTTATTTAGTAACAAGTCATAGCTAAGACCAAACATTTATAATTAATATAAGCCTCTGTGTGATAATTTGGGAAATGACCTCTAGGTATAACATATAAGACAGAAAGCTCTGCCTCCATTTACAGCTATTTTCTATATGCAAACTAATCTTAATATACTGATGTATTCACTTGAAATAACAGGTAACAATATTTATTAGAAATGCTGAAGATGTGATTATGTTATTACATTATACATTTGTTGTATTTCTGTACAAAATCCTCCATTGATTCAATAAGTGATATGCTAGCTTTTTCATTTGTTTATCAGGTTTTTTGTTTGTTTGTTTTTATTGTTGAAACAGTGTCTCATCCTGTAACTCTATATGGCCTGAAATTTGCTTTGCAAGACCAGGCTGCTCTTGAATTCATAGAGATATGTCTGCTTCTGCCTCTCTAGTTGCTGGGATTAGAAGTGTGGCCACCAAGCATAACTCAGTCAGTGATAATGTAATTTTTTCTGCTACCTAACTTCTATGTCTTTTTTTCCACTTTCTCTTCTGTCAGTCCAAATTACTTAGCCTACCCTCCTTAATTTTCTTCTGGAAATCTAAGAATATATATACATTTATGACTTTTATGCATTTTGTTTATGCCTCTCCTACCCCAGAAAATTGCATGGATTGCTTTTATATAAGATTTTCTGTTACTGTGACAAAATACCTAAGATGAACAACTTAAAGGAGGGCATGTTTCTTTCAGCTTAAAAGAAGATAGTTAACTGCATCCATTGATTATGAGCCAATATGAAGACCCATGTTGTGAAACTGTTTCCTCAAAAGTTGAAATATTCCCTGCTCTCTAAAGAAAGAAAACTTATCAGACTCTTTAGCTAATTAATCTACGCAACCCAGGAAACTCACCAAGCTTACAAGACACAGAACGTTCAAAAAGTGAAAAAATTCACAGTGTTTCTCTTTAGTTTACATAAGCAGCAAACAATTCACAGGGGAAAGGAAGCTTCAGGAAAGCTGCTTGTACATAGGGGGACCTTCTTCATGTTCAGCCTTTTAAATTCATCACCCATTTTGGGTGAAGTTTGTTTGTGTTGTTATTGTTTAACACAGCTGCCTTTGGCCATCCATGGTTCTTTAAATAAGCCTTCACCCATGTTCTTGTCACTCCAATAAACTCTCTGGATTATCAAACTAGACTCAGATGTAACCAAGTATTTTGTCTGTCATCAGTGTCCTACCTGGTTAAATGTACTTTTTTGTTCACATCTCTCCAAAGGAATACGTTATGCCTGGAATCCAAATTGGAACTGACAAAACCAAAGAAAACTTTAGGAGGGGAAGTTTCATAAGCCCTGAAATGGGTTATAAGACATAGAAATGGGTTTTTAAGGCTAATACTTTTTGAGACTGGAAAATCTGCGGAGGTGATCCCAGTATGACAAGCTTCTTTTGAGTTGTATGATGTGGTATTTGTGCTTCATATTCTGGGTGATTAGATAAGTAGCTAACCCTGAGTCATGTAAGAGAGGAACACCCTTGAGAAGAATCTCCAAGTGGTTATTTTTCATCTCTGTGACATGCTCCTTTCAGAAATGGATTCTGATGTCTGAGTACAAAAATGACTGCAGAACACTCGATTGACTAGAGAATATATTCCAACTTCTGAAAGTGACATGGATGGAAATAGATTTTAATCATGCCATGATGGAAACAGTGTGGGTTTTACTGTGGGTGATAAGACATGCAACCGAGGCTTATCAGTGTTCCCAGGAATATGTTGCCCTTCTAAGGGAGGAATTACATAGGGAAAAACATGTGGATATTATCTTCCATTTTAGCTTCTGCACTAGCAAGAAAAATGGAAAGGGGGAGAATGAGATCAAAGTGTTGGCATGCTATTTTTTTTTTTTATTGCTAGTGGAGTATAAGGGCAAAGCTACAAGTTATACCCAAGCTAAAGAGCCTTTCCTGTATCCAAAAGTGAGAACCTATGGAAAATAAGTTGAATAGTAAGGACAGAGAGGAAAGAGTAGAAATGATAAAAGATATCCCTCAGATTTGACCTTTAAGGCAAAAGATGGGAAATAGCATGATTCAGCATGCAGAGAGATGCCTTAAAAATATCCCAGCAAAAGAAACTATATGATAGCTAAATAATAGTATGCATATGAACTGCTTGAACTGAAGAGAATTTTTAGCAAGAAATGAGAGTCTCTCACAGCCTGAATAGTGAGGCAAAATGAGCCAGTCTGGGATCACAAAAGTAGAGAAACTGACAAAGGTTGCTTAATCGTACATAATAAAAAATAAATCAGAACCTAAAGCATAGGCTCACACTAGCAACACTAGCAATTGAAAGTACTTGTTGTTTGCCAAGTGTGGTTCCTATGAATATCAAGGGCTGGAAGACAATAGAAGGAAAAAAGACATTACTGAAGGAATTGGGTGTATGAGAAGCCATGTTACGCCCAGTTTATAGGCCTAAGAGGATTGTGTTCACAAGAGTTAAGAAAGAAGTGCAATAAGCAGGGACCTTGAACCTAAGGCTTTCAGGTTTTGATGCCATGGTAAGTATTGGTATTCACAAGACTGGAGTGATATAAATGATTTAGTAAGCAAGCATGTAAATTGGATTCACAAAACATTAAAGTATCAAAGAAGAGTTGCAAATAGAAAAGCATATAATGGGGTCTATTTGTATTACTCAAAATCAAATATGGCTAGACTTATGTCAAGATGAAGTTCCTGGCAAAAAATGATAAAGTTTACAGTGCTTATGAGTCTTTAAAGCCTATACGCAAGTTCAATAAAGAAGTGGAAAAAGTAATTATAAGGCAGGGGCTATAGGTCTCTCACACTTTTACACTTGCTGTTGAGAGAAAGTGACCTTTGAAAGTAGAGAACATCCCAGCTGTGCCTCTGATAGGAAGACTATGATTGACTGTGAGTATGGCCATACATGGCAACTGATAGCTCCATAATAAATTGTGGATTCTGTCTCTTACTGGTGTTTGAAGCACAAAGTATATGCTTTAGTGGATGTTGGGGTCAAGTGTACTTTAAGTTATGACAACCTCTAAAAGAACAAAGGGCATTGGAATATAGTATATGTGTACTAGAGCATGACACACTGCTTATGAAATAGACTAAACTTGACATATGTAATTTTTACCATTAAGATAAGACTATATGTTTTTTTCTCCTGAAAGAAAATATGCTAGTGGTGTCCATGTGGATGGGGCATACCCTGTATAACACTATTACGGAGTTTTACTAAAAGCACAAACTATTAAGAAGATAATTCTGCATTGGTCAATCTGATAAATTGTAGTACTAGGGCTATAGTACAAGCTGTCAAAAGACATCAGAAGATTTATAAATTCCATCAATGAAATAGCAAGAATAGGGAGTATTCTCTTAGCCTAAATCTATTTCAGTAGCCTGGTATATCCTGTAAAGTGGTAGCTAGTCAGCTCTAGGAGAATGGATGTTTGTTGTAGAGAACTAAAAAGGGTATTGCCACTACTACCCATACCACTGTATTAAACAGTACTCTTTTGACAAAAGAATGGATACAAGTGATGTGATATTTTCATGTTGCATGGACATTGACAACACAATTTTTATGATTTTATTAGTTGTTGGATCTCAATTCTAATTCCTATTTCAACAGGAAGGCTTCAGATTGTCTTTAAAGGTTTCTTTCAGATTTTATTTAAAGGCTAACAGTCATGATACAGTGGGCCACATTGTCACTTTGTTATTCTGCCCACTGTGAAGGATTTCATTATATGGATGATACAACACTGAATTTTAATTTTTATGGATTTAAAAATATCAGAAAGATATACTAATGCACATAAAAGAATGGGAATGGTAAATCAGTCTGCAGAAGATATAAGGGTCAGGCACAGCTCTGAAATTCCTGAAAGCATTATGGCCAGATAAAATACTTATCACATGTGACACAGTTATTTAGACACATTCCTGCCTATAAATGCAAAACATCAGTAGGTGTTCTTGAGGCTTTTGGTATGTCAGTACAGTCTTCCTGTCCCATTTTGCTCAGGTTGCTCATGGACCTGGACAAGCATGAGGTTCTTCACTGAAAAGATCCTAAGGAGGAGGGCCAGGAGATGAGATGATAAAGAATAAAATAGGGAAGTTTAGGATCAGGAGATCTTACATAAGGTGGTGCCTTATGCAAGTAAATTTATTAAGAAGTACAGCAATTACACCCTATTTGCAGGGAGAAAATGGGACAGAGTCAGTGGAAAGCTATCATACAGAGGATGATGTCAAGAGGAGGTTAATCAATAAATGTTGGATAAGAGGAACACAAGGTATCTTATAGGCAGAGACTCAGCACAAAAGGGCCATGGGACAGATATAACACCTTAGGATGGGAAATGTTGAGTTCTCAGAATCAGATGCCATAGCTTCCCCAAACCCTGGACCTGGGCCAGTAGCATCTCTGCAAGGAGTATTTCTAGGTTTAGAGAAAGTGTTGTCTTACTTCTCCATATACCAGGTCCTCAGGGAAAGACTCCAATGTTCTAACTCCAGGTTACTGGTGGCTCTGCCAAGCATATTTCTGGCTTAAAGAAGGAGCTATGTTTCTCTTTCCATACATCAGGGCCTCGGGGGAAAGCCTCGGGTAATCTAGACCTCAGCAGTTCCATCATTTGTATAATTTGGCAAAATGGGGCATCTAACAGAAAGAACTCAAGAGGCTTTTGTGTAGCATGAATTTTAAAAGATTTTATTAGTAATGCTGAGCTGAATCCCCAGTGGAGTCCTTGCCCTGGAGGAGATAGGAATGGGGGGTGGATTAGGGGGAGGGCGGGGGAGGGAGGGCACAGGAGGAGGGAGGACAGGGGAATCCATGGCTGATATGTAAAATTAAGTTAATTATAAAAATAAAATAAAATAAAATAAAACCTGTAGCCAGATATTGAGGTGAATGCTGGAAGGTCAGAGAAGCAGAACAAGCCACAGCCACCTCACCTCGCTAATTCCACAGCTGATCCTGTTTCCTTAGACTGGAAGCCTCTGAGTCCTCATCCAGAATGAATCTTAGCTGAACTGTTGCTCAAAAGCCTAAAAGCTTAACAGGCTCTAGTTCCTAGTCCTCATGCCTTATATACCTTTCTGCCTCCTGCCATCTCTTTTTGGGATTAAAGGCATGTGTCACCAGGCCTGGCTGTTTCTAGTGTGACATTGGACTCACAGAGATCCAGACAGATCTCTGCCTTCAGAATGTTAGGATTAAAGGTATGTGTGCCACCATTTTCTGGCCTCTATATCTAGTGGCTGTTCTATTCTCTGACCCCAGATAAGTCTATTAGGGTGTACAATATATTGGGGAACATAATATCACCATATTTTTGAACAGGCATCAGATCCTTGTAAGTTAGGATAGGTTAAGTTTTCTCTGGTCCTGCCCAGCCCCACAGACCCCATAGCCACTTATAAAACAATCACTCAGAAGCTTACATTAATTAAAACTGCTCAGTCATTAGCTCAGGCCTACCACTGACTAGCTCTTACACTTAAACTCAGCCCATTTCTGTTAATCTATATATTGCCATGTTTTCCATGGCTTTATCTGTGTGCCATTACATGCTGCTCCCTGGATGGCAGGCTTTTGTCTACCGACTCAGCCTTCCTGTTCCCATAATTCTCCTTGTCTGTTCTTCCCACTTATACTTCCTGCCTGGCTACTGGCCAATCACCATTTTATTTATCAGCCAATCAGAGCAACACATTCACAGCATACAGAACATCCCACAGCACCTCCTATTTTCTGTCTAATAAAAAAGGAAGGGAGCCGGGCAGTGGTGGCGCACGCCTTTAATCCCAGCACTCAGGAGGTAGAGCCAGGCAGATCTCTGTGAGTTCGAGGCCAGCCTGGGCTACCAAGTGAGTTCCAGGAAAGGCAAAAAGCTACACAGAGAAACCCTGTCTCAAAAAACAAAAACAAACAAACAAAAAAAAAGGAAGGGTTTAACTTTAACATAGTAAAATTACATATAACAAAACAGTAATTAAGCAAGAATTACAGTTATAATATCTAGTCTATTTGTATTTGGCAAAATTAAACAACTATTCTATCTATCCTATATTTGTAAGTCTAAAGTTTTATATCTAATTTATCTTTCATCATAACAAAGGAAAATTGCAACTATCTAGTCTTCAACTACATCAAAGATGTCAGAAGGATATAATATTACCTAAGTAAATAGGAAATGCATTGTAAGCAACTTCCAAAAATCTAGAATGACAGGGATAGCTGGCTGCTTGGGCAGTCATCCAAAGTTCCTCTACAATGTTGGGGCATCCAATCTTCTTCCTATAGGCTTAGAGTCTCTCAGTTGCTTCTTCCTGTGTCCTGTAGAATGTGTGGCAGTCTCCTCTGAAGCAGGAACCTAAAGGACCATCTCGTATTGCAAAGTTCAGTGGTCACCTTCTTATGTGTCCTGTATGTCCAGGTTATATGACATTTTGTCAAGCAGTCCATGCAAAAACAGTTTCTCGACCAAATGGATATTTTTGCCAAGAAGAAGATAAACTCCATATGGAGTGTCTTCAAGGCCTATCTTCCTTTCTGAAGTAAATTGGTTCTGCCAAGAGCAGATGTGTCTCATTGTCCAGAAAGTCCAAGCTTTTTAAAACATTTCAAATGCCATATTCTGTAGGTCTTTGAAGTATTTGAAGACTACCTACCTAACTGAATTATATCTATGTATACCTAAAAAATTTAACATCACTGTAAGTTTGACTATCATAGAAGACTAATTATACATCTGTATTTCTTAATTATCCACTGCAATCTAAATGAGTTACATAAACATAATGCCTTAAACAAGCATAGAAATATACATAGAGTATAACAAAATTTACTCTAAATTTGTATCAATAAACTAAAAACTATACCAATGCAACCACAAGAGCACTTGTTCAGCTATGTTCATATCAGCATTGTTTGTAATATCCAGAACATGGAAACAACCTAGATGCCATTCAACTGAAGAATGGATAAACAAAATGTGGTATATATACACAATGGAATACTACTCAGCAGAGAAAAAACAATGACATCATGAGGTTTGCAGGCAAATGGTTGGATCTAGAAAAAATCATCCTGAGTGAGGAAACCCAGACTCAGAAAGACAAACATGGTATGTACTCACTCATAGGAGGATACTAGATGTGGAACAAGGATGACTGCACTGCTACTCACATCACTGAGGAGGCTGCCTGGAAAACAGGACCCAAAGAAGGACATGGGGATTGCCCAATGACGGAGAGGTGGAGGAGATCTACATGAACAGCCTGGACATGAGTGGGGATAATGAAGGGCGAGGGTCGAGGGAAGGAGACCTTGGGGGAGTGGGAGATCCCAGCTGGATCAAGAACAGAGAGGGAGAACAAGGAATGGGAGACCATGGTAGATGAAGACCACATGAGAATAAGAAGAAGCAAAGTGCTAGAGAGGCCCACAGAAATCCACAAAGATACCCCCACAATAGACTGCTGGCAATGGTCGAGAGACAGCCCGAACTGACCTACTCTGATGATGGGATGGCCAAACACTCTAATTGTCCTGCTAGAAACCCCATCCAACGACTGAGGGATCTGGATACAGAGATCCATGCCTAGGCCCTGTGTGGAGCTCTGGGAGTCCAATTAGTGAGAAAGAGGAGGGTTTATATGAGCAAGAATTGTTGAGACCAAGGTTGGATAAAGCACAGGGACAAATAGCCAAACGAATGGAAACACATGAACTATGAACCAATGGCTGAGGGGTCCCCAACTGGATCAGGCCCTCTGAATGGGTGAGACAGTTGATTGGCTTGATCTGTTTGGGAGGCATCCAGGCAGTGGGACCAGGTCCTGTGCTCATTGCATGAGTTGGCTGTTTGAAGCCTGGGGCCTATGCAGGGTCGCTTGGCTAGGCCTGGGAGGAGGGGACTGGACCTGCCTGGACTGAGTCTACCAGGTTGATCTCAGTCCTCAGGGGAGGCTTTGCCCTGGAGGAGGTGGGAGTGGTGGGGTGGGCTGGGGAGAAGATGAGGGGGGCGGGAGGGGGGAGAACAGGGGAATCTGTGGCTGATATGTAGAACTGAACTGTATTGCAAAATAATAAAAAAAAAGCAAAACATTTTAAATAAGTTGCTCCTTAAAAGTAAGTTCAACAATCCATCCTTTTATCCTATCAGATCTATATCCTATATCTCCACATCATATCCACCTTTCTTCTTTTTGAAAGAATTTAACTATGATCAACAACAATTTGTAACCAACAACCTAAACAAAGACATATATCTATAATCCATTATTTTGGGGATGTGGGCATAGTTTTCTAGGCTACTTCCTGCGGATAAAGGGCTCTGGTAATCTTCTGAGAAAATTCGAGATAATGGGTAAGTCCTGGGAACAGCAGCTATAATCTCTGTTGATAGGTACCATATGTTAAAGTTCAGGAGGTCTGGCTTGATCAAATCTGATCCATCTTAACCTGGAACAAATCCATTGTTTCTTGCTTCCTGTGGAAACAAAAGCAGAGCCTCCTTTCCAAAGCAACATATCCTTAGACACAAATTTTGAAGTTAAGATACCTTTAAAATATACACATTGGTTTAACTGAGTATCCTTTACTATCAAATGTTTTTCTTCAGTAAAAAAAAAAAAATATATCAAAGACAACGCAATCCAGATTCTCGGTGTAATATCCATCTTTATGTGGCTTACTTTTTATATTACCTTTACTGTCTCTTTAAAGACTGTTTTTTAAAATTATTTCTTTATATAACTACCTACATTTCTTTTCTCTCTTCCAAGCCCACATACATTTTTACATATACCGTAAACCATTTAGAGGTTTATTTCACCTGAATCTGCCTTATTGTGAATCTATTGCTTTAAATTACAGCATTACTAGAACTGAAATGGCAGCATTGGCTGCTGGCTCTACTCACCTCAGCTTCCCATCATGGAGGAAGTACTATGTTTACAGCCAGCTCTGGGTACCATGCTCACCACAGACTCTGGGAAGCAGTGGGTCTATGCTTCTATCAAAGCAGCATATAGCCCAGAAACCTCTTTTTATTTTTTTTGTCTGTATTAGCAAAGGTTAAATCCATCACTCAGTGTAATGTGTGGCTTGGAGATGCCTCTGCGTACCTAGGTGGGAATCTACTATGCTGCAGGTCAAGCCCATATGCCACAAACCAGCCATAGAGTAGCTCAAGGGTGCAGGTTGCAGCTGGCCTGAGAAAGTCAACTAGGAAGCTGCTCTTGGCTCCATTTTAGAACCCTTTTTTAAAGTTTTCTAAGGTTTTAGGTGAAAACTCTCACCCCATGTCTTGGTGCCATTTGAACTGGAAGTTTTCCTGTGCCCACCCAGCTCACACATCCTTGCCATCCTTCAGCCACTCAAACCCAAATGAACACACAGAGACTTATATTAACTACAAATTGTATGGCCTATTGGCTCAGGCTTCTCACTAGCTAGATCTTACATCTTAAATTAACCCATTTCTATAAATCTATACTTTTTCAAGAGGCTCATGGCTTCCCATTATCTTTACATCTTTCTTCTCATGGCTAAAGCTGGCAGTGTCCTCTCTGTTCTGCCTTTCAACTTCCTCCTCTCTAGTTAGAATGTCCCGTCTAACCCTAATCTGCTTCACTATTGGCCAAACATCTTTATTATCAACCAATCAGAGAAACACATTTTCAAAGCATATAAGAAGACATTCCTCCATCAGATAGGCATCTTTAGTCCCAAACATGGGCAAGTAGTTACATTTGGGAATTAGCAACATCATGGGAAGGGTCATGAACTTGGTATTCATCACCAGGGTATCAGCTACTAGCTGTATGTAAAGCAAGTGACTCCATTAGTAAGCCCACCTCACAAACAGTTTAGCCAATAAAGAGTTGCATCCCCAGAAGAGTAAGCCAACCCTGACACTGCCTAGAACACCAGGATGACCCAGAGACTTAGAATAGAACCAAACATGACTGGAGGGAAAAAAAAGTCAGTGTAATGATACCTAATGATATTCTGCTCTACTTGCAGATTGGTACCTAGCCCAGTTGTCATCAGAGAGGCTTCATCCAACAACTGAAGGAAACAGGTGCAGAGACCCACAGTCAAACATTAGCCGGAGCTCAGGGAATACTGCAGAAGATGGGGAAGAAAGGATTGTAGGAGCCAAGGGGGTCAAGAATACCACAAGAAAACCCACAGAATCAACTAACCTGGCTCATAGAGGCTCACAGAGACTGAACTGACTGCCAAGGAGCCTGCATAGCACTGACCTTGACACTTTTCCCAAAAGCCAGGAAGAGAGTCAGAGACAGTCCCTAACAGTGAGAGCAGGGACTGTCTCTGACTCTCGTCCTGGCTTTTGGGACCCTACTTCTCATACTGGGTCACCTTGCCCAGGTTTAATACATGGGGAGGTGCTTAATCTTTCTGCAATTTGATATGTTTTGTTGATATCCATGGGAGACCTGACCTTTCCTGAACAGAAATGGAGGAGGAGTGGATTGGGGGTGGTAACAAGGGGATGGGGGGAGTGAGAAGAGAGGAGGGAGGGGAAACTGTAGTCTAGATGTTAATTAAATAAAATAAATAAATAAATAAATAAATAAATAAATAAAAGTGTTGTCTCCTTCTGGTAACGTACAGAGTCAGTCTCTGCAAAGATGACAAACATATTAACAGCACCAGTGTGGGGTTTATAAGCACCAATGTCATGTATACCTTGCTGAGACTGATGTCCTTTCAAGCCTCTGACCCACCGTCAGTAATTTGTCCAATAGTCAGTTGACAGACAGTGTGATAAAAGGAACTACTCATCCTACTGTTACCTATTGAATCAATAAAATCATGATTGTCATCAATTAAAATGGATAACTGTAGCAAATTAAAGGAACACAGATACCAATAAAAGAGAGTCAAGAACTCTAATTTACAACTTTTCTTAGTCAAAGAAATATAAAATATAAAAATAAATATATTACACTATTTTAAGGAGTTCCTTTAATTGGCAACTGCATGTCACTTAATATGATCACTTACAATTGGTCAAACTTTAACCAAAAAATATTCACTTTTACATCTACTCATATTTAGTTAAAATAATATAACTGAAGACTTAAAAAAAAGAGAACAACTTCTACTTTTTGGACTTCAAGTGTATACTTTTAAATTGAATCTCTATTTTAGAAACTGTAGATCTTTATCTTAACATTTGACTTGATGTAGGAATCAATTTGAAAAGTCAAGTAAGAGAGGGTACAGTAATAAAGTTTAAAACTGAGCCAATCATACTTAAGGTTACATTTGATCAGTATTACCAATACTAAAATTAATTTATGGATAAATAATAAAATTATGATAAGATAATAATTGTTCTACATGAAAGTTGGAAGTAGGTATATTACCTTGAAAAATACTTGTTTTAATAAAATTCTTATTAGAAAATTAATAGTCATTAAATATAACAATGTGAGAGGAGTCCAGGAAAGCGGCTTTGCAATAATTTACCTGTTGAGTAAGTCAGCTAATATTTGAATCATAGCTGAGGCATGTCAGCTTGC